>NC_067399.1:587893741-588222491 GCF_016432865.1 Antechinus flavipes | reverse complement strand
ATGCTTTGTCACATGAGATGTCCTTTTATACTTTTCTTTTAATGTCTTGGCTTTCTTCTTGCCATTGAATTTTCTCTATTTGTCCTTTTAAGTGCTGTCTATTATGGCCAGTAAAATTACTCTGCAGGCAGCAAATTAATCTTTGTAAGTCATACTTTACATTCTCTTTTCCCTTCAAATAAAGTGAGTATAGTAACTTCTAGGTGTGCTGCCCAGTAAGTCTATGGATATTCACAGAAATAGTCTATATATTAAGCTGTTTTGCTAAATAAGCTGGTTCTAAAGGAGGCAGGGGTCAAGTCACCTGTCTCATATATTACAGTGGCTCTCTGCATCCCCGAAACGCCTTCCTTCAGTAAGCACAGTGCTTGGGTGCACCCCCTTTGACCTGCTGATATGTATATCACAACTCCTGATGCTTCCTGGAATTGCCGATTACTGTAACTGCTGCCCATCTGTCAATGAAGGAGCAGTTTCAGAACTCAGACATGGGGGAGGAAAAGTTAATTAATGGTATGTACCTTCAAGAACTCCCTCATACATAAAATACTTTCTATTTCTAATACCTTGGTCCACATGCACAATTGGGGAAAGCATTTAGAAGTGTGTGTGTGTGAAATAAGGATTCAAATATTGGCAAATTTAAAAAGACACTAGGTAAACCTTTTTTGGGGGGAAAACAATCTTCATGTAGAATTTTGATCATTTCAGAGTTGAGCTCTGTGAATTTTGATTTCTCTTTTAACAGTTATAGCTTTTCAGGGCCTCTCTTTATTGACAATACCTCTTTATCATGAAATAAACAAAAGATTGTTATGCTAATATGAGGTCACTATACATGTACTTTTTAAATGTGGGACATTTAGATTGAGTTGATTTTTTTAAAAAATTTGTTTGTTTTTTATTTTATTTTATTTTTTACTCTGAGATAATCCAAAAGAGCCAGAAATTAGTATAGTTCATTGATTAGGGAATAAAAAGGCAATACAAATAAGTTTTCTGGGTTCTATTCCTAGTACTTAAGTGGCCGGCTATGAAGAATAGGCTAGTTCATTTAACTCCTCTAAATCAAGTATATAACAAAATTTTAAATTTTGTTTTATCCATAAAAAAGCTTTATTGTTGTTATTATTAAAAGCTATTTGTATAGCTACTTGGTAACAGAATTTCTTTAGTATATAACTACACTGTTTTTAGCTTTTATTTTTCTTTTACTGAAGGCATCTGAATCTTTGCTTTTATGCTCAAAATTTTACCTTTCTTCAAGGGTTTGATATTACTTTATACCAAAGTGAAAATATCAAATAGAAATCTGTTAAGAGTAGCCAGGAAGATTTGGAAACTTGAGGTGCAAAATAATGTTTAGGTTTTTTGTCTATTCAATAAAAACCACCATAATCAACTATAGTAAGAGCCAGAAGAAACTCAGTACTGATATAACTTCTCTGACTTCTCACCCTAGGCCCTCAAGATAATATTTAAAATAATACTTATATGTGGCATTGGAACATATTGTTAATGTGCACATTTGCTAGAAGTATTTGTGTTCTGATGCTTTATAGCTAGTTAAGCAGAGTTTTAAAAATTATAAATTAGATAAAGTTGATGCAGAGTAAATTTGTTCATCTGGAACATCTAGAAGATAGATTTAAAATGCATCTGTTCTCAGTAATTTTTTCAAATACTTAATGTTTTTTTAATACCAGTATCTATCTTAGCCTGAAGTAGCAGAGCAACTATTAACAAATGATTGCTCATCTATTCCCTGATTGCTTTTAAACCCCACCTAATACCTTTTTATGAATCTGTGCTAAATTGCATGGTTATTATGGAACTAAAATGCCTTAAGTTGTTTTGAAAAATATGATTTCCTTACCTTTGCTGGGCAAGTAGGAGAGAGCTGACTTTTATCTATTACCGATGTAACTTCATGGATATCTTGGTAAAACATTTAGCGTGTGTTGACATATTTTGATATTAATAAGGCTGCTTCGAGTGCTCTTTGGACATTTTGGTTTTTTGTTTGTTTTGTTTTGTTTTGTTTTTTGCAGAGGGGGAGGAAGGAGGGAGGAAGGGATGCCAAACTTCATTCCAATTCAGTCAGTACTATTACCTGGTAACCTCTTTTAAATAGGACAGTCACATTAAAAGACATACCAATTATGTTTCCCTTTTGAATGTTGATCCTATTTCTGTTCCTTAGGAAACAGTGATCTGCTAACATAGTCACTTTTAATATGCTATATAAAATGTGATATTTTATATAGGTATATGTTTAAGTATAGTCCATTTTCATTAATGTTTATAGATAAAGGGGTTTTCAAAGTTTGATGTGTTTCTTGAGTTTCTTCTGCTTGAGAATCATTGATAGAACTAATCAAAAGAATAATAATGTGTTATATCACTTTTGCTTTTCCCTATAGGAAGTTATAGAACTAACCAAAGATCTTCTTTCAACCCAACCTTCGGAAACCCTTGCGAGTTCAGACAGTTTTGCTTCTGCTCAGCCTACTCACTCCTGGAAAGTAGGAGACAAATGTATGGCAGTCTGGAGTGAAGATGGACAGTAAGTGTAGAAACAAACTTCTCTAACTGTAACATGAATTATTACAATACAATGGTAAGAAATTTTCATTAAGTTTAAGCTACTCCAATTGAATTCCTCTCTCTAGCGAATTTTACTCTAGATAGATAACAATCAGTGATAATTTTCAATTTTATATTTTCTTATAAAGAGAGGAATGGATTATGTTAGCTTGGCAGTTTAATAAGATAGCCCAAGCCACTTTTCCCCTAGATTGTAGTTTTAAACTTAATGTAAGCTCTTATTGAGAGTAATAGACCATCTCAGACTTTTCTGAAATATATGCTATTTTTATGTTGATTATGGAAGATTTATTTTAGCTTCCTATATAATAGCTGAGAGACTGCAGTATAGATCTTATGAGGTTGAGTACCAAACCTTTACTCACCTGCTTACAGCCATGATATCTTTACAGGTGTTATGAAGCAGAGATTGAGGAGATAGATGAAGAAAATGGGACTGCTGCCATCACATTTGCTGGTTATGGTAATGCTGAAGTCACACCTCTACTAAATTTGAAGCCAGTGGAAGAAGGAAGGAAGGCAAAAGAAGACAGTGGAAATAAGCCCATGTCAAAGTAAGTGATCAAGTGATGAATTTGTGACATAATGAAATTAGGTTGTGTTTTATCCATTTGAGTTCTTTTGTACTAACAGTAATCAGAATATTTGTGGTTGAGGCAGAATTTTTTTTTTTTTTACTCTAACTCATTTCCCATTGTCTTGGTGATTGGGTAGAAAATCTTTCCAAATTGGTGTGGAATTTTGACTAGGTGACACATTTCCATCAGAAAATATGTTTCTGTAACATTTAATGTTAAGTCACAAGAGTTTAAAGCAAAAAATGTGTTAACTTGACTACAAGTTAGTTTATCTTTTTGATTCCTAAGAGTAAATGAGAATTTTTAAATTAGGATTTACCAATGCTAATGTTGGATTTCATAGAATTAAAATTTTTTCAAGTAGGAATACCTCTCTATCTGAAGCATGAATTTTTCACAGTTCCTTGAGAGTAGAGATTGCAATTATTTGGGGAGGGAGAACACAGTTGCTCACTAGTACCTTACATATAGTAGCCATTTAATTAATATTTGGATTTAATCCTTGACAAGTGACTGTAACCTAGATTTTACTTTAAGATCTTAAAAGCCAAGGGGTTATTCTATTCCCTAGACATTCCATTTCTTTTGGTTAGCTCTAATTTTTAGGATGTTGTGCCATCATAGAAATAAATTCTTCCCTATAGTTTTCCCATTAGTCCCATTTTTTCCCTCTTTGGGGCCAAGCAAAGAGCAGAATTAAGAAGTGAACATCAGAATTTAACAGAACAAGTTGGTACTTCAATAGATTTGAGACATTAGTGTCTTAGAGCCATTTAAAGTAAATCTTGGTGAAGCATCACAGTCTTTATTTTGCCTTACTCTTAATTTGTCATGTTCCAATTCTCAGGGTTTTTTGGCCCCTTTTTAGGCTCTGGGGTTCAGGATATAGCTGTTCCCTTATTTTTCTTTATTGACTTATATTATTCAGTTAGTGAAAAATCTAAAATCTAAGTAACAATTATCATAAACTTTGTTATTTCTGAACTGTATTCAAAGTAAAAAAAAATCTACATAATTACTTTGATGATATATTTATAAACTCTAAATGGGTGAAGAGATTAGTTTTTCTTTTTGATAACAATATTTGCTTATGCAGATGAAGAAATTTTACTGTGTTTTCCTATATATATATATATATATATATATATATACATACATACATACATACATACTTTGGAGGGATTTCTTACTATCTACTACTTCTCTTTAGAAAATGTCTGATACGACTTGACTGCCAGTAAAAAATTAATACTTTATTCAAATACATAGTAGCAAGAATTGTGTGATCAAATGAAATGTTAATTATTAGATTCAATTATCAGATAATTGAGATTGTATTTATATACACAGACATCGTTTGGCTAAGGAAAAGTTTTAAATTGTTGCTTTTGATTGGCATTGGTTTGGGTGAATTAATGACTTTTATTTACACATGACTTTTTTTTAATAGTCACTGAATTCAGCATTGACATCTTATTTCTTTTCATATAGAAAAGAAATGATTGCCCAGCAACGAGAATATAAAAAGAAGAAGGCATTGAAAAAAGCTCAAAGAATAAAAGAACTTGAACAGGAAAGAGAGGATCAGAAGGTGAAATGGCAACAGTTCAACAATAGAGCCTATTCTAAAAATAAAAAAGGCCAGGTTAGTAGGTTGTTTTATTATGCTTTGTTTTTCCAAAAATGAAACAGCTATTTTTAAAAGAATCTTTGTAGAAAATGATAAGATTCTGCAAGAAATATAAAAATTAATAACTTTTTTCTTATTTAACTTTAGTAAATTGAACTGGAGGATAAATCCCCTTTGAAAATCTCTTGATATCTTAAAAAGACTTCTTTGGGGTAATACATGAGTCCAAGACATTTTCCTTCTCTAAAATGTGAAACTTGGAAAATGTTTTGCACAAGGAGATTTACTGTACTATACAACATATGATTAAGTAATGCTGTGTTTTACCTGTTTTTCTAAGTATCTATTCTCTCTCTCCCAGATTATAATTATGTCTTCACTTAGTTTCACACTAATACTTAGTATCTTTTACTCATACTCAAAAGTATACATTAAAGGATGGGGAAACAGCTGCAGTGTAGTTTAAGGCAGTAGAATACTAGATTTCGAATCAAGATTTGAGTTTACATTTTAGCTATGTGAACATAAAAAAATAAAAATGAAAAAAAAATAAATGAAAAATATAGAAGTCAGAAGATCTGAGTTAATATGTGGCCTCTGAAGCTTACTGCCTGTTTGACCTCAAGAAAGGGATTTGGACTTGATGACTTCTGAGATCACCTTTTGCTTTTGTCCTGTGAAGTAATTGACGTGCTTACCACTCTGTCTCTGTGTTATGGGTAAAATGAGGATACTATACTAAATAATCACTAAGTTGCCTTCTAACCCCAAATCCTTTGACCATGATATTTTAAGATCACATATAGGAATTAAAGTATTTCTACATAGAATAGTTGTCATTGCTTAATATATAGTTCATATAGTAGAGGGGCTTTTTTTTCCTAGTGAAGTTTGTTTTTCAATTATCAAAAAGCAGAGCAACCCAGAATTTAAATTGTAAGTGACTGGCCTCCATTAAACTCATAGTCATGATTCTAGCAGGTATAAATTTAAATTTCCCAATATAAAATTGAATAATAACTTATGAGGACTTAGTTAATTTAAGAAAGAAGTATTTAATCAGTGCCTATGACATTTAACACTTGCTTCTTCATGTCTCACCCAAACTGAAGTTCCCTGTATCTGGAAACTTTTCTTTGCCTAGCTTTGACATCAGTGTTTGTTTATCATAATTGGTAGGGGGTGTGTGTGTGTGTGTGTGTGTGTGTGTGTGTGTGTGTGTATTAGCCTAAAATGTATATAGTATTTAAATTTAAGAATTGCATTTTACCTAAGGCTAATCAGGAATTTTTTTTTCCCCCTTAGGTAAAAAGGAGTATTTTTGCCTCACCTGAGAGTGTAACTGGCAAAGTTGGAGTAGGAACTTGTGGAATTGCCGATAAACCCATGACACAGTATCAGGATACCTCTAAATACAATGTCAGGCACTTGATGCCTCAGTAATCAGAAACTGGTGGATTTCATCTCTGCAGGGCTTTACATTTACCTTTTTATCCTTATATTTTTCTAAAGGTAAATTATTTGTTAGATAGTAAGGAAGAGACCATTGTCATCATTATCCGACTTCAAACAATAGACTGAGACTTGAAGAAATTGCATTTGATAACTGCTTTTCAGTTGACTTTCTTCATTACTACCATTTCCCCCAGAATATATCCTGTAATGCAACTTTTGTAGACAGACGCTGCCTAAATTCAGCACTTAGATGAAGTGTTTACCTTCCAGATATCAGACTTTGCCACATACCTAAGAATTGTAACCTTTCCAAGTTATAACTTGCAACTTTCAAATGCTTTGAATTTGCCATCGTATTCCATCAGCCTTTGGAGCTTCATGGTAAATCACCATCTTGCCAAGCAGATTTGTTCTTTCCAACTTGTTCTAATTTCAGTTTATACCCTAATTGTTATCATCAAATTATGCCTAGATACAGATCCATTTGTGGATGGCAAAGTTTGTTGTGAAATTTCCCCTCCCTTTCCCTACCCCCAATACCTTCTTGAGTCTCTAGCCTTTTCTGGAATGACTTCAGTCCTCTTACACTTTTCATTGAGACTTTATTTTGTGTGAGAAACCATGTTGAAGACCAGCTACCTTTTATAAGTTTTGTACCTGTTTGCTTTTCTCCTCCGTTGACTTTCACTTCTGGTAGTGGTGCCACCTTTGGATGTGTAATGTTTATATGAGAAAAAAAAAAGCTAATGTATAGCCCTGTATACAATGTAGATATTATTTTTGTAAAGACTAAGGCTGAATTAATGAACAAGAGTACTCTGAATGTTTCACCATTAAATTCTACTGTATATCTTGTGCATTAATCTGACCATAATTTCCTTGTATATTATGTTCATGTAGCTGAGTTTGTAATTTTTGTTAACTAGATCAGGTTGTCAGCATTCATTGATGCAAGTGACCATCACAATTACCTGAGTTGCATTCAGTTCAAGCTAATATATGCAACTGATAGTTTAGAATGACATGCATAGAAAAAAGGTACTTCCTATTAATGGAAGATGGTGATTTTTATGACAAATGTGTTAATTTCAGTTTTGTATGTTTAACTTTTATTAAATAAAGTGTTTTTAAAATCTCTAGCATGTGTGTAGAAAAGAAGACAAGTCATGAGTTCCTCAAGACTTGATTCTAGCATTTAAGACTGAATATGACATACATTTTAGCTATAGAAGATTTTGATGCCTGATGATGATAATAATTGTTTCTTTTAATAAATATGGGACTCATCCTTATAAATTCTGTTTTTTAGAAAGAAACATTGGGGTCTTAGAGATTGTGGCTCTGGGGAGGAAAGGACATAGGTGATTTAAAGAACTTTTGTTGAAGATTCATGGCAGAAAAATGGGAAGGAAAATGGCAAATTTCATGTTTCAAAATGACAACTGCCCCTCTGAATGAGTTAAAAGAAAGAATTTCCTCTCCTACCAATTGTGGGAGAAAGAGACCTTTTTATGTTACCATAGGCAAGTCATGCAGAACAAATGGACTAGAGAGAAAGTTGAGATAGAAAATTCCAAATATGCTTAAACAGAGAAGCACAAGCCTAACTAGAGAAGAGATGAATAGCAAGAAAGCCTTTGTATTGCAAACAAACTGCAAATCTTATGGATGTCATATATGATTATGACTAAATCATTTTTTAAGCCATTGGATTTAAGAGAAATTTGTGTAGTTTTGCCTACTCAAAATGATTTCTCTGTAGATTAGATCTTTATGTGTTTTCTCTGGAAGTAGCTTATACTACATATTTCTGTACTTGTATTATTTCAGTTGAAACCTCTAAAGACTTCTGGGGTCTTTCCCATGATTCTTCCTCTCACATTCTGGATCCTCCTTTCTTGTTCTGTATCTGTTTTGGTTTTGGTTACATGAATATGTATAATATATATATATATATATATATATAATATATATATTTAAAGAAGGATGAAAAATAACAATGAAATCTAAATCTTCAAAAACAAGATATAATTTAATCCTACCTTCTTATATTTACTTATGTATGACCTTTAGAAGAGATTTTTTTTTAGCTATGTTCCAGTAGTTCCCTTATTATTTATATTACCAGCCTTGACTTTTTTAGCATTTGGTAGATGGTTTTTTAACTGTTAGAGTTGAACTAATAATATCATTCTGTAATAGATGCTGTATCTATATTCTAGGATATGCAAAACTATATAGAGAGCCTTACATTCTAAAGCCATACTTGAAAAAGGCAGAGGAAAGAAATAGAAACAAAGCCTCTCTTGGAGATGGGAAATTTTGTTATCAGGTTGTTTGTAGCCTTTTGTCTGTATTGCACCAGTGATGACTGCAGATAATCAGGGACTTGTAAGGAGATTGATCCTCCTGTCTAAAAGTGAGAGGTTAATGGAACCTTGGGCAGCAACCCCAGCACCTGCCCCAGAAGAGGCTTGAATATTTCTTCCCTTATTTGCTACTGGGTTGAGAGGATTTTTCTTAAGTTCTCTATCGAATATCCAACTGTAATACAGACCTTTGTAGTTCTTTTCTCAAAGGAGGTCAAATTCTGAGCTAAAAAATTGTGACAAGGAAAAAAAAACTCAGCCTTTTCATCTGTCCTTTGTCAATCTTTTAAAGCTATATGGTGCTATGAGGTGGCTCTGTAGAATAGGCACTGGGACTCTTCCTAAAAGACCTTTGCTCAAAACCAGACATAGATGCCTACTAATTATGTGACTCAGGTAAGTCGCTTAATTACTGTGTGCCTCAGTTTCTTCATTTCATGGAGACATGTGTGAAGCCCATCTCAGTTATTGTGAAGATCAAATGAAATAATCTTTGGAAAGTAGGTGCTGCTTAAATGCTCAGTCCCTTCCTTTCCCCTACTGTTGCTGTATCATATGGTGTTTGTGTTAAATGGCATCTGGTCTTTGGGATTCATTTTAGTCAGTGCTGTCAGGTTGGGGGCAAGAAAATCCTAGGAACTGGAGGCAACCTCAGAAATTGTGTATCTAGTCTGCAATCCTCATTTTACAGATAATGCCCAAGTCATCTTGTGTTCCAAGGTGGGAGTTTAATCCATGTGCTAACTTCACAGACCCACTGAGTGGCTGTGTATCTTAGGAGTAACAGTCCCTGTACCAGTGCTGTCTGGCTTCTTACTCTGAGCTAAACGTTTGCCAGTGTAAATCTTGAGTATGGAGTTGCTCTTCCTTCTTTGAACCATGGGGACCAAAAATGGTAAGGAAAAGTTGGAGACGTAGTCAGGAACCTTTCACAAATCCTATTTCTCTAGTCCTAATTCTGCCTAGGCTTTTCACCCAAGTATCCATACTCATCAACTTTATCCCCATTTCAGTGGTTTTGATCCCTTAGGTCATTTAAACCCCATTTTTCATCGACATTTCCTTCAATCCACAGCCCCAAAGGGATACTTCTTTCACTGTTTTCTGGAATGTTTGTTCCATAGGCAACAAATTTACTTTCATCTTGAATCTTTTCCATTCCCTTCTAATCTAGCTTTCACTGAGACCTGGACCATTCCTGGTGATAGGTTCCCCAGGTATTCAATTTGTCATTGAACACTTTTACTCATTCCTGTCAGCTTAGTGGGGATCTAAGAGAAGTTTGAATATTCCTTGCTCCCCATTATTGCATTTGAGTTCTCCACCTTAACACCATGACTCAATAACCTCTCATTTGAGGTTCACTCAAATCTAAATTTGGGGCAGCTGGATAACCCAGTGGATAAGAGTGCCAAGCCTGGAGTCAGGAACACATCTTCCTGGGTTCAAATCTAGCCTCAGACATAAGTATGCGACCTTGTGGAACTCACTTGGTCCTGTTTGCCTCAGTTCATCATGTTTAAAATGCCTGGAGAAGGAAAAGGAAAACCACTCCAGTATTTGCACAAAATAACTCCAAATGGGTTCATGAAAAGTTGGAAATGACCAGAAAACAATGAAACATTCTATATCTGCCAACCAACCAAAATCTTGGAAGCAGTTGTCTCTTCAGTGAGTTTAGTGTCTGGTTCACAATCTTTCCTTCTTAACTAATGACCTTATACTAGGGAACTTTAAAATATGTATTGATACTCTGTTAAACACCCTACTACTACATATCAGTTCAACTTATTTCCAATGACTTAACTATATCCTACCTCATTCCCATGATTTTGCCAGAACTCAGAAGTGCACCAATTTAATGCTTGTGAATTCAAATCCTCGTACCTGATTGGTGGTTATAATATATTGGCACTTCCAACTCTCCCTTTGCCTTCTGAAACCAAACTTTGTTCTTCATCCACATTGTAACATGACTTCATTGAGAGGACATCTTAGTTTTTTTCCCAGAGCATGATCCCTATGCTAGCTGAATTCTTTCCCTGTCTTCATTTACCTCATGGTGAATTCTACTCGTCACTGTCCTCTCAAGTCCCCTGGCCCTTCCTCTATTACCAATCTTTCTCTGCCAAGTCTCAGCTTGGATCACTCCCATCACTCACTGCTTTCTCTCATGTACATGTGTTATTGAATGAAGTTTGGAGGAAAATCACAAAACTGCTGAATGCCTCCACTAAAATATGTTAGATAATCCCAATTAGGCCTTCACTGTTAGGCAATCCTTTATCTCCCTATTTAGTAGCTTAGTCAACAGTGGCTTTTCCATTCTTTTCATCTCTTGTGGTTCCCATCTTTCCATCATTTCAGAATCAGCAATAACCTGCTGATTGGCCTACTTGCCACAAGTCTCTTCCCCTCTTCAGTCCATTCTCCATTTAGCTGCTCAAGTGATCATCATCAGAATCAATTATCAAATCTTCCGTTAGACATTCAAAGTCCTTCATAACCTCTTGCCACCCCAACACCTTTCCATTCTTCTCACATAGTATCTTATACCCTTAACACATACTCAGCGATTCTTGCCACTATATTACTATTCCTTGAACAAAACATGGCATATCCCAACTCCAGGCATTATCTCTGGCTGTTCACATTGAGTGGAATTCTCTCTTTTGGATCTCAGTTTCCTGGCTTCCCTGGCTTCATGTTGCAACTAAAAGTCCACCTTCTTTGGGAGGCCTTTCCCATTCCCTCTTAATTCTAGTGCCTTTCCTCTGCTGATTAATTCATATTTATTCTGTCTATAGCTTATTGCTACATAATTATTTGCATGTTGTCTCTCCCATTTGGTTTGTGAGCTCCTAGGAAGCAGAGACTCTTGACTTTCTTTATATCCTTGGCACTTAAAACAATACCTGGTACATATTTATGGTCTTAGTGAATATTTATTGCCTGACTTTTTTTACTCTTTCCAGACTACCCATTTTTGTCAGTTTTTCAGTATACTTTTTTTTGCATTCTTTTCTACTTACATCTTTAATAGGTGTTAAATGGTTACAAGGACCATAGATTATAACTTAAAAATTCAGTCCTGTTTGAAAATCATAAAACATGTGATTTGTCATGTGTCCTGATTCTTGGTTCAGAAAAGATGCTTACTATGCCCTTTAAGGAAGTTGAGGAGGGAACAAAATCATGAATCCAAAAGAGGGAAATCTCTTGATGTCTCATTTCTATATTTTTCACTGTCGAAAAAGATTATTCTCCCAAATTCTGCACCGTTTTTGGTGAATTCCCATATCTGTGATGATTAGCCTCCTTTTCATGTTCTTAATAAGTTTAAAATTAAATCAGAAAAGTTTTGATCTTCTGGAATTCTCTTAAGCGGGCACACTATTATTCAATTAAAAACTTTAACAGAAACATGAGAAGACTATTAAATGAAGCAGAAGTAAGCAGAACTAAGAAAACAACATACGTGATTGTAATAATATCAATGAATACTAAAACAAGCTGAAAGCTATATAATTTTAATGGCTTGGCAATGGCAAAGAGATGAAATGCACCTCCCTCCTTTCTAGAAAGAGGGTGATGAATGTAAGAATATTGCATGTGCCATCAGATAGAGTTCCTATGTCATTTTCCTAAACTGCTTTTCTTAAAAAGGGAAGACTCATTGGGTGGTGGTGATTGGGGACAGCATGTCTGAAAATGACTAATGTAAAAAAAAATTAAGAACCATCTCTTAAAGTGAATTAAAAAGTTGTAGGGCTAAAAGTATATTACAAATTAGGTTAAATTAATTCCAGAAAAAAATTAAACCTGGGTTTTAATGTGATCATGGGCAATCACTTTTCTTTGGGCCTCTTTCATCTGTAAAATGAGAAGCTTTCCTTAATGAGCTCAAAGAACTCCTGCAGCTCTAAATAACCCTAAAACTAGATTCAATTCAACATTTGTTCAGTGACAATAATATGCAAGCATATTCAAAGTGTGAGTGATAGATCTACAAAAATGGCAAATCCCAGTTCCTTCCCTCATTTAAGAGTTGCAAGCATCAAGTAGAATGTCAGTGTGGTGTAGTTTTTAAAGTCTATGATTTAAGAGTCAGAAAGTTGTTGGAATCCTAAATCTGCTACTTGGTTGTCTGACCATTGGCAGGTTACAATTTTCCTTTGTCTCAGTTTGCCTATTTGTAAAATTAAGGATTGTTCATACTAAAAGGTCCTGAATATTCCTTCCAATACTAAGTTATATGATTAATAGCCTATGAACATAATGGGGGCAAAGGAACGGCACAAAATGTTCTAAGACAATCTGAGGAGGGGGGGAAAAGTCACATCTGAAGGATCAGTAAAGTCCTGGAAGAAGGGTGGCACCCAAATTTATCTCAGAATGAAGAGGCTTTTCAGCCATTGGATGTGTGAAGGAAATATAGGCATGAATGATGGCTTGTAAAATACATGGAATGCAGTTTTATTTAATGTAAGGCCAAGAAAGTGCTTGAATTGCACTAAGAAGACTTGAGCTTTGATAATTCAAATAGCAATTTTAGTATCAGTTTGTTAATAACTGATGAGAATAAGTCCTGGGACCATCACTGAGCTTGTTTTTGTTCACTTCTCCAACATTTTGTTCTTCATAGGTTTTGGTCAAGAAATATAAAGAATTTATTTGTAGGCATAAATTTACCAAATTAACTGGACTACTAAAAATACTTTTCTTCTTTTAAATGGGGGGGAGGGGAGAGATCTGACAATTTTTTATTTATGATAATTCTAGAAATACATGGCTTCATATGCTGATGTTTGTAGATTGAACATATGAAAACACTGGAACAGTGCATCTGAATTTTTTTTCCATTTTCTATTATTTAAAAATTCATCCTTAAAAAAGTACAAGATTAGGAAATGACTACATTTATACGGTTCTTCATGGTCTATACCCCTTTTCACTCATTTGATCTCATTTGATCTTCACAATAAACCAACCAGATAGTTACTTTTATTTTCATTGAGGCAGACAGGTTAAGTGACTAGTCTGGAGTCACACAGCTGGTAAATATCTGAGAAAGTTTGAAGCAATATCTTCACAGTTATAAGTCCACAATGAATCTTTCTGATTTTAGACCCAACACTTTTATCTCCTGTACCATCTAGTTGTTCTCCACTGGAGCTCAGAGATGCATTATTCTACTACATCATAGGAATAATCATGCTTAGACTCCCCAGACCCACCACAGAAATCTCTTTCAGAGATACAACAAATTCAAAGGATAAACAAGCCAGAACAGATTGTGCATCAAAAGCAGAGGGCAAAGCAAAGGCGACCAATTCTGGAGTCTTTTTAGAAAAGTCTCTCTGGGATTAGGGTCCAATTCTGTATCCATTATAGTTGCCATGGTTATATAAAATAATTCTGAAAGATATTAATATATGACAAGGAGGCCATTAAATGTCAAGCCAAATTTTGTGTTTTATGGATAGTAGAGAACTATTAAAAGTTTTGAATAGGGAAATAGTAATAAAAGTTTGCATTAGATTATTTTGGCAGTTGTGGGGTAAAACCTGTAGAGAGACTAATCAAGAAGCTACTTAGGGTTATCCAGGTAAGAAATGATAAGGGTTTGAATTAAGGCCATGACAGTGTAAATGGAAGGAGAATGGATGAGGAAGAGAATCAACAGGAGAGATATTGTGGAGATAGGCTTTCACAACAATTTGAAGAAAAAAAAAATCTAAGATGCTCAGGTTTTGAGTTTGGGTGATTGGAAAGACAGTGAGTGTTTTCTCCAACAAAACAGGGAAATTGAACATGAAAGTTTCAGGAGGTGGAAAAGATAAATTCAATTTAATCCATGTGAGGTGGAAAGGATCAGGAGGCAGCTGGCAATGTAAGATTGAGATGGAGAGATCAAGGCTGGATAACGTAGAAGTCTGCAGAGACTTTAAGTCCCTATAAGGCAGGGATTGTCTTCTGCCTTTTTCTATCCACAATGCTTACCACAGTGCCTGGTACATAGTGGGTACTTAATAAATGTTTATTATCAGAGTAATTATTTTTTTTAACCTATTCTTTAAATCTCAATTGAAATGCTGTTTCTACAGTCTTTTCTTAACTTTTTATTTGATAACAGGCACCCCTTTAGGACACTGTAGCACTTTTGTTGTCATGTATTATATGTAATAGGCACTTAATGTTTATTGAATTTAAATTATATACTATTATTGTATATTTTTGTTATTCAGATATGCTTTATTGAATAATAGAGCTCCAATTTAAAAAAAAAAAAGAACAAACAACTCTACAAGTACAAAACTTAAAATTCCTTCTAACCCTGAGTTACTAGCTCTATGAGGGCAGGATCTGTATCTTAATAACATTTTGTCTCTTTTCCGGTACCCAGAATACTCCTTCTAACACAGTAGGTGCTTAGTAGAGAATGTAGAGAAATAACATAGCCTTAGAAGATATTCATTCTTACAGGGCAGATATGGAAGAAGAGGAATTTGCAATGGAAAATAAGGCACAGATACATGGGTAAAAAGAGAACAAAGATGGGATTGTTACTAAAACAAAAGGAAGGGGAGAATAAAGAGACCAAGGTGCCAGGGACAAATGCTGCAGAAAGATAAAGAAAAATACTGAGGCCTTGTTCACTAGGGTCTATTCTAGTTCTATCATTCTATATATCTAAATATTTGCATCATTATAGTTATAATTCTGCCATTATCTGTCTGGTTTTTAAAGTTCCAAGTTCCAAAAACACTAAACTGTTATGTATATGGTATAATTTTGTTTTCACGAAATTTTTAAAAACCTTGCTGCCAAGGGTCTAATAACCCCATCTTAGATTAACATTAAATTTTTAACTATACTCAGATTTTTAGAGATATTTGAAGTGTGGGATTAGCTAATTAAGCTATGAAAAATTTACATGGACTTGTGAGCCAGTTAATTTATTCAAATCAAGATAAGTGTTTTAAATCTTAAACTATATTTTTGGATGAGTATAACATTTTTCTTTGGAGGAAAAATAAAACAACCCAATCATTTATTATAAATAGGTTCTATATATACATATATATATATATATAGGTTCCACTATAAATAGGTTCCATAGATTGAGCATTGTACTATTTTCCTCCATCAAGAATGTTTGCCCAGTTTCTTAAATACCCACGGAACACCTCTTTAATTAACATTGTACTGCAATAACTCATTGTGATGAGGAGTTGACCCTAGATTATTTAAAGGTTCTGCCAGCAAAAGATAGGCTTTAATCAGTGAAAATTGGAAAACCTACTGAAGATAGGCCCAGGGATACCTTCTAGTCTGCTATCAGAAAACCAACCAAATTTAAAGAAATTGTCACTGGATTGAAATGTCCACTGAAGCCCTAATAGCTTAAATATTATTGTATACCTAGGATTATTTTTTACATTTATTTTTAGATTTAAAATTATTTTTAAAAGAATCATTGTCTTTAAAATAATGGATACTTCTCAAAATGAAATAAATGTATAGTTCTATCTGCATGCAAGCAAGTCATTGAATAAAAATGTCTTGGAAATAAAACTAGTATAAGATCTTTTCAAAAGGTTTGGGCTGTCAATTTATATTGGCATTTTCCCAAAAGAAAAGACAAGATTCCAACTTCTCAAATTAACCTGACTTTTACCATTTTTATGACTGTATTGTCAAGTCTGAGCAATACTTTAAGGAATTCAATAAGTTACTAGTTGAGTTGTATTACATATGTATATCACACCACGAATCCATCAACTAATGTAATATAAATTTTCAAGTTCAATACTAAAGACAAACATGCTTGGTTGACATTCAGTAGTTTCCTATTATAAATTAAATTGAATTTTTAATTACAAAAGAGATTAAGCGAATGGCATGTAAAATATGAAATATTGTGGTTTTAAGAGACTAAATTCAGTCATTTAGTTCCCTAATCTGATATTTTTACAGTTTATATATATCTTTTTTTAAAAAATCAAACTCTTCTGAGAGTTTCAGCAGTCTATTTTAGTCAGCTTATTTTATGTACTTTCTTGGTCTTGAGGTAAGGACTGTTTAATGTTTGAATCACCAGCACAGTTTCATGCTTAGCATATAGTAGGTGTTAATAAAAGTTCATTGATTGCTGAGATCCAATTAATGAAAGGAAGGATAGATTCAAATAGAGCAGTTTGGAGTTCTTTATTCATTTTTTTTTGTTGTTGTTCTGTGCCTTTTGTTCTGCATAAGAAAGCCGATATTTATAGTTAGCATTGGTAAAGTAGTTCTTAGCACTGGCTTATCAAAGATGCCAGCAGGAATTCCCATAAAAGCATGTGTCTCATTTTGTGATGAAGGTAAATGTCAGGAAGAATGTTAAAGCAGCTAGAAGATCATTTTTCACCTTCTAATTCCTTGACAATCTATCCTTCACTAATCACATCAACTGTGTGGTTAGTTTTTGTTATTATTGTTGTTGTTGTTTTTTAAAATAAGACAATTAACAAATTCAGAAGAGCAAGTTCCTGGAAATCCATAACTTGTAATCAGTTTCCCTACCAGTCACAAGAAAATGCCTGGGCAAAAGTTACTACTCAACTCATTAGGGAGGAGAGGTAAGTTCTCTGTCTCAAAGGCTGCCTTAATTTCTTAATGTAATGGACTCCTACCCTCTTTTCTTCTGCTTGGTAAAGGTGATATATTCCTTTTCTTCTTTCTCTCTCCACTAACTTCATCTTCCCCTTCCCCTCTAGCCCTAATACCCAGAACTGATTTCATCAAGACACAGTGAATTTCTAACCAGAGACAAAAGCCAGACTTGGAAGGGACAGTTTCCACACATTGTAAGACCTACAGCCAAGCTAGTCTCAGAGACAGTAATTATTACATTGTCCATTGCTCAGAAGCAGAAGGCAGCAGCAGGTACTTCTTCAGTCTCCTTGCCTAGAGTGTTTTTTTCCAGAAGGGCTGTCAGATTTTTTGACCTACCTATCAGTTGGCAGGATGGATGAAGCTACCACAGATGTCACAAAGGAGCTTCAGTGAAGCTGCTGACTTAGAAACATGCCAACCTTCAAAATAGCTATCTTTGGATATAGCTTTAATAATCACTGTTGTATTTTAAGGAATTTTTAAATGACAAGAAGGCTGAAATAATGTATTCACAAAAGATGTAATTGAAAACATGTAAGAAAATAAATTCAACAGCCAGAAGTTGTCCTGGAAAAAAGTTTGTTTAGGTTCCCCCATAGAGACTAATAGCATGAAAAGAAATAACAAAAAAAAACTCACTGTCAATACTTTAAAGAGCCCTTTTCCAAGATGATTTTACCCAAAAAAGTCGAGTGACAATGAAATTACACTAACACTTTCAAATCTAAAGTATGCAAATAGTATCACATATAGAGAATTTTAAAAAACACTTTTAAAATCACTGCCACAAGAAATTGGTAATCAGAATCTTATTAGTTCATTTTAGAGCTGGACCAATAACATTATTTCATCAAGCACTCATGTCCATGAGCCATACTTCACATTTAATGAAATTTGGACATCAGTCCCATACCTCATATTTAAAAGAACTCAAGATACCTAGTTCCACAGGAAAATCCATTCCTTAGTAGACCATCTTTAAGTAACACAGGTCCTAAGCTGACAATTCCAGGAAGCTAGGTTTTTTTTCTTGACAATTTAAATTCATTCAGATTAAAATCTCAAGAATCCTTAAATAGCTGATAAAATCTAAAGATTTCATAGTATTTCTTATATATTCTTCATCCAAAATTCATACCAAAATTATTTGGTAGCCAGTGTACTTCTACTAGATGGTGAGATTGTTTAGAAAATCAACAGTTACCTTATGAAACAATAAACTGAATTTGTAGGCCAACATCAGATATACTTACCAAATGTGCTTGGTTAATAGGCTGAAATGCAAAATGCTCTTCTTGTGGCCTCAACTTAGGCCTTTCACAGAAAATTAGAAATGAAACACCATTGTGATTCATCTGACTTTGAAATACTGTACACAGATCTTTATAACAATTCCACAAGGCATTAAAAGTGTTTTTTGTTTGTTTTTTAGGAATCAACTTGTCATAGAACTTTGTTAAAATGAATTGTAGTTCTGATACCTCACTGTGATGTGAAAATGACCTTACATTATTAAATGCTATAGCACTCAAGGATATGCTTTGTTTGGCACGTCATGAGACTGGGGTCAGCAACAGACTATATTATCTAAGACCAGCCTAGACAAGTTCTGAGAGGATTATATACAGAAGGTTGGCTACCAGGTTACATGTGGATTGGGGGAAAGGGGTGTTGGTCAAGACTCATGGTTTTTGGAAAGGTGATGAAAACTATTAATAAGGGAAGGATGTTGATAACATAACAGATTTTTTGAAGAAAAATTCATAAATAGAAACAATAATTTGCTGTGTCTAAGACCTAAGCATTGAAACAGAACGCTTCTATTTTTCTGTAGTGCGATATCAGAAAGGGAAAAAAGAAATATATGGAACTCAGGAAGTATTTTGTAGCTCCTTGATCTGCTTCTTGTTTTGGTGGGTACTTCGGGGATTCAGGTTATTTTACCTGGGTACTCAGGATGCCTAAAGTGATGTATGAGGGCTATAATAAACAATTGCTACTTACTTGCAAGAGAAAATCCTTAATTGATTAAGGGATAATTGCTTTGCATCCAGGAAGAAATAACCCAGAACTGTTTTCTCCTTTTTATTAAATTTCAGTGATGAAAAATACAAATGACCATAGTGGCTATTAGTTTCATGGACAGGGACTAGGGAGAGCACTTCCAAAGAAGGAACCTTTGCATAGAATTGGCGTAAGTAAATTAACACCACATCGTTTCTATCTATGGGCAAGTGAAAATTTTGCTACCAAACACCCTCCTTTCAATGTTATCATAATGGGACATTACCTGTACTACAGGGATAAGGGATTTGGGATGCCTCAAGTCAGATAACTAGTGACTTGAGTACCAACTGGTAGATTTGAAAGGCTATAGATAAGGTCATCACAAAAGGACTCCCTAGGAAGCAAGCTGGAAAACAGATAATGAACATGACAGATGGGTTTATGCATGACCTGCAGCAGTTAAGGTTATCAGATACATTAAACCATTTCATGTCTGGTTGTGTGGTAGTCTATTATCAGTCAGTTGGTCTAGGTACCTCTTTTAAATCCCAAGTCTGGAAACAAGAATGATAATTCAAACTGCCATTAATTCCCAACTTCTCTATATAATATCAGTACATGCACATTTAGGAGGTAAGTGAAAAGAGAAGGGAGCAATCTGTCAATGTCTATCAAAGAAAGGAGTGCTTTCCTGAGATTTATCTTCACAGAGAAAACATGGTACAAAAAGCACTCAAATAGTCTTCATTAACAATTTTATTTCTTACAATTAATTTTACTTTTGAATCTTCAAAGTTGATTTGTCTTTTTAAAAAATTAATACTTTTTTCTCATCATACGATTTCCCCCCCCAAAAAAGGGAAATAACCCGGGAAGGGGAGTTGTCTAGGGGCAGTTGAAATCCATAGTATATATTCCCAACAAAATCTTCTAGGCTCACCATTTTGTGACTGCAACTGAAGAAGATGCAACAAGATGGTGGCATCTCAAACTCACCTGAATAATGTCACAAACATCAAACCCGGGCTAAGTGTTTCATCTCAGGGTCATAGAAATAGCTATGGAAGTTTAGGCAATGGCTCCAATTGGATTTCTATGATAGTGAACATAGCCATCAAATTGTGCCTCTCAGAAAAGACAGAAATAAGAAAATATAGAGTGGTAATTTGGCCCATGCATGAATGAGATTAATAATAAAACTAGAAATGCTTCATCTGGGCCACAGCAACATATTTGTTTTGTCACGTTTTCCTTGAAGTCCCTAGTGCCTGAAGTAGCATATTATAATGGAACTCTAGTTTTCAAAACATGCAGTGTTTTTTTTTAATATTAAAACCAAAAAAAAATCTACTTTTAAGAATTTTGCAAGATTTTTTTCCACTCAGATATATCACATAATCAAGGTAAGATATTTTTGGAGGCACGGAAGAGTACAAGAACAAGTATATCCTAAGGTCTTGTGCATGACCAAAATGGCAGAACACAATACATCTCATATACAGGAGTGGCGAATGTTGTTAAAGTGCTACTTATACAGGATAATCTAATATTAACACACAACTCAACTGCACTGCTAAATAAGGTTGTCTTTATTTCTTTTTTTTTTTTTTATCTTGCCCAGCCCTACCTAAAACATAAAATAAATCTACAGGACTGAAATTAACAACCCATTAAAATCAGCAATAAGTTATGAAAATCATAAAGTAATTCTTTTAGTAATTAGGGGTAGTTAAATTACTTAAGGTATACAAAGTTCAAACAATGTCAGGGTTGAGGTTGCCACAAAGGCTTCAAGGGGACATGGAGGGAGGGGCAGAGAAGTAGTAGGGAAGAGAAGAGGATAACTGGGTAACTTCTGTAGTCTGCAAGACAAGGGAAACACGAGACATCAAAGTGCAGGCTAAAAATTTCTCCTTGAAGAAAATAACATTGCTAATAATATTTGATATGAGCAATAGCACCTGCACAATGGGACTGTGAGGACAGGGATGGGGAGAGACTGCCCGCAGGGAAGTGGAGGCGAAGTTTTACACAAGACAAGTGCTGAACTTAACTATGTTAACTATGATAGTGTAGGTACCGATGGTTAAAAGCTGGTCAAGGGGAATGATTCTAAAAAGAAACTAAAAACATTAGCTCTGACCTTTTTTCTACCTAGCCCCGACCTCATTCATTTTGTGCACTATAAAGAGTGAGGTGTGAGGTGTTTGATCATTATCAAATGCTGCATCAAAATAGATGATTTTTTTTTCCCATGTGTTTTTCCACTATAAAAGACATCTATGTTTCTTATGGACAAGCTTTAAAAAGATGTCAGTTTGGTTTTTTTTTTTTTTTTAAACACATACAAACATTTATCAAAATTGGAAATAAAAACGCTGCCGTGGCTCAGACCTGGGCCCGCTTATGCTGTGGGCACAACTCTTCAGGCCCATGCAGACATGGAGGCATATGGAGCTCGAGCCTTCCTATCCCCAATCCAGACCCAAATGGGCTCCCTTCAGTCACCTGGGGTGGGCAAGTGAGTTGGCCCCTTCGGTGCCCTAGTGCTAACAATGCAGGAAGAGGAGAACTTGCTTTAGCATGGAGTCCAACAGAAAGCTGAGCTGCATGATGATCCCTTTCAATAGGCTTCACGGGAGTCTCTCCTTTTGCAGGGCATGAAATGAGCTTTAAAAAAAGAATTGATCATCCACAGGCTTCATGATAAGCTGTCCCGGGCTGAGCTACAATAGCTCTCAGTTACACAAAATTAATGCCTGATTGTTTTACTGTTTCATTACTAAGGGTTGGTTTGATTTTTTTTTTTTTTGTAGGATCATAAAGCTCAAGAAGGGCTCAAAGCCCAGTCCTTAAATGTGTCCATTCAATGCAGTATGAGCAAACTGGAAAAGAAGAGAGAGGGTTGAATCTCCAATGTCCTCTTTCAAATCAACCAAATCAATTCAAAGACAATGCACGTGAATTTTCTGCTGCCATTAGAAATTAAGATTTTTGCAATAGGAATAACAACTAATATGTTGATTCTCCTGGGGGAGGTCTACTTTATCTATAGGCCTGTTTTGGACCCTTTTGTTCAAGTATAATTTTTGAAAGAGGAGACTGCATGATGAACCCAATTTAAGAAACTGGGTTGGCTTGGCCCAATGAACAATTTGCCCTGCACTGTTTTGTCATGCTGAATTCTAGGAGGTAAATGAGAGTTTGACACTGGCACTGGAATAACCTTCATCGCTCCCAATACTCTGCAGGCTGCTGTGATCGTCAATGTCACTGATGCTGGTGGTGCTGATATTGTCCACTTCTCCATGGGAGAACTCTGTGCTTTCAACATCCACTTCAATCTCCTCTGGCAAAGGGGAAAGAAAAGAAGACTTATTAGTATTTGTTGGTGTATGTAACTTTAAGGAGGAATGGGGCTGAGAGGAAAAGGAATTGCTTTTTTGGGCACTAAACAATTGTTACATAATAAGCTTATTATCAGTGATCTCTCTGGAAAGCAGGAGTGGGTGGGTGGGGGGGACATGGGGAGATTTTTGCAAAGGGGAATGTCTGGGATATAGTGGTGGTCTCAATTTAGAGAGCAAGTTACTAAATCCTTTGACGCCAGCACGTCTGGACCTCCCACCAAAAGTACTCAGCCTATTTGGGAATTAGTGCTTAATATTAAAAAATCCCAACCCCAATTGGTGAACCAACATCTGGTTTGCATCACACTAGAAACTAATTCTTAGTGTTGTTTATTAATCAGTCTTCCCTTGAGGGGAAAAAAAAGCATAAACTTAAGTAAACATAGGCTAATGGGAAAATATATTCAATCAGAATTCTGGTGGCAGCAGTCCTAAGGGGTGCCACTAACTACCAAGATTTAACATAATGATGTCTGCATCTAGGCAAGAACCCATATTCAATTCAATTCAACAAGGAATGAGCTAAATATATCATATAATTAATATGGATTACATCATTCATATAATAAATTTTGAGGGATAGATGTCTAAAATATGACATAGTTTTTAAAAATACACTAGATTTTGAAAAGACTTGGTTTCAAATTACAGCTGATCTGCCTATTGACTCTGTAGTGAGAGATAACTTCATTAACTTCTGTGAGCCTGAGTTAGTGGTTGTATTAAATGGGTAGAATCATTCATGCCCTTTTGATCTGAGAGATACTTTGAGGATCAAATGAGATAATATACATAAAGTACTTTGAGATGTGATTACTAAAAATTATATCAACTATTGAAATTAAGTGAGTAAGGATTTAGAGATCACTGTATAGTAATCTTCAATTTAATAGCATTTCATGTGGTGAGATGGAAACCTCTCTCCAAACAAATACTCATAACAAGAAAACCCAATCATACCTGCAATCTAAAAGCTAAACTGGTGACTATGCTTAAATAAGCATACACAGAAAAAAAATGTTTGGAAATAAAAGCTACTTTAATTTTTTTTTAAAAAGCATATACCAGATCAAAATATATTTAAGATTTTACATTTCTTCTCCAATAAATCCAAGCCTTCAAGTCTTATATTTGGCACCAATTCCATAGATTACAAGAGTCACAACCACTAAGGAAAAATGAAATTCTGTCTGCTTAGTCCAAGAGGTCAGTTTGAAATGAGTTTCACAAGGATTTGTTGCTTCAAAAGTTTTGGAGGCTTACTTTTCAAATGCACCCAGCTGTCTAAACAAGCTATACAACATAACTCTTTGCCAAATCCATAGTATTCTGATGCTGCTTACTTTGTATCATTTGTTAAGCACCCACCGAGTCATTGCACCATGTGCATGTCATTGTACTGGCTACTGGGAAGACAAAGACAAAGGAAGAAACCATTAGGAGTCCTTTCCCTCAAGGAGCTCACAACTTATTAGCTGTGAGTGTCTGAAGAATGGCCTGTGCATTGTGAATTTATGCTTTAGAAAAATGGCTGAATCTAAGGTGACTGTTCAGGAAGTTATTTTGAAATTTAAGTAGATATTAATTATTAAGTTAGGAATTAATTCATCTCTTCATTGGGAAAAGAAAAAAATTAAATTCAAAGAGCAGTTAACCAGGACCTAACTCAACAGGCTGTTGGGAGGCCCAAATGAGATTAATTTTGTAAGGTGCTTACTTAGCCTAATGCTTGACATAGAATAAATACTTAATAAATGATTTTCCCTTTCCCCTTTTCCTATGAAGTCAATAAAAGTTCCTTTTAGGAGGAAAGAAGATTGCTGAATAAGCAATAAGAGTGCTATACATACAATAGGCACTCATCAAAATATCTGATGATGAAGGATGAAGAACATGGTTTGCCTCTTGGATATGAAGATTCTATCCCCTTAAGGAATTCCAGAATCACATATAGAACTGAAAGAGGTCTTAAAAAATCATCTGGCCTAACCCTTTACTTTCAGTCAGATAAATCTTGTTTACAGATAAACTACTCAAGTATCGGACCTTTTCACTCATTCTAATGATTTCTCCAGAAGATGGTATTTTGGGTCCCTCCCCCAACCCTACTGCCATTATATCTAAAATATTTTTCTTCCTTGGTGCTGTCTCGGTGTCAGTGAGATATTGCTTTGAAACTCTCAGCCAAATAAACCCCAGAATCCCTAAGACTTCATAGTGCTCCTAAGAAGTAAGCAACATTTTTTTCAAGAAGCCTGGGAAGAGAGGAGATTCAGGTGACTGGTTGATCAAGAGGATATAGCCAACTGCTTGTGTTTCTCCTATCCCTCATCCCCAACTCCAGAAAAGCATCCTTAGATATTGTTTTTAAGGAAATCACTGAGTTTTACATCTTTGCTTGAGAAATAGTTCTGAACTCTCCCAGATTAAACGAGAGTAAAGAAGGCAATGTCGTGGGAGAAGAGGAAGGGGTGCACAAGTCGCCTACCTCGCTCTGAATCAGAACGATCTGAAGAAATGGTAGAGCCAATGCTGTCCATTCGTATTCGCTCCATCTCCTGAGGACCCTGCAGCTGTTCCAGTCGTCGCTTTAAAAATCTCTGTTCTCGTTCCAGGTTTTCAAGCTGGTGCTGGCTCTTTCTCTCAGCTTCTTCAAGTTTCTAAAATGATAACACATTGTTTATTTATGTTTGTGTACAGAACATCAACAAATAATGGTATTTTCTGGTCTCCGATCTAACATCTAAAAGGAATTCTTCTAAGGAAGAATAAAGAAAAACTGGAAAATTTCCTCCTTTTTCGCCATAAAACTATGTCTTAATATTTCACTAATTTTGAGTGTGCAATGAATGCAATGTTTGTTCAAAGTGGGAAAGTAAGTAAGTAATCTCCTTGAATAAGAGACTCCTCTTGCTGGACATCAATGGAAAAATACTGAGGAACAGCATCAAATCTGAGCTTTTTCCACTAGAGGGCCTTATTTCTTTCCTTCCTAAGGAACAGCAAAATATTTAGTATTTTCTCACTGCAGCACTCCAAAAGGCCACATTGTCTAAACAACTTATAATAGGGGGCTGTGCTATTCTATATTGCTTAGCTCGTTGGTAGTTTCCTTTAAGGCTCACTTATTATGGCCAATAAGTAGGCAGAATGAGCTGCTGACATACTAATTTGAGTATATAATGTTACCTAAGGTCAGATTAACTTCTGTCTGGGTTGTGGATACCATACCTTAGAGTTAAAGTACCAGGTACACACAGGGAGAGCTGCCTTTGGCCATCTTTCTTACCTTGATGTGTGCTTTGGCTTTGTTGAGCAGCCCAAGGGTTGTGTGCCTGGTGCAATCTGGTCCAAGTGGGATCAGCACTTTTAAACGCTCCAAACAAAGGCGCAGATGAGCTCGTCTGAGGAGATGGAGGAAAGTCAGTTAAGGTGATAAGTCTCTAAGAAAAACAAGCACTGCTGCCACCTTACATTTAATACATCACGAAACTGATGCTCTGTCAAAAGATAAGCAGTCTGTGCCTTTTCCCTTTTGTACCCATGTTGCCCTTTGGGACTTTGCCTTTCCCAACTCTCTTATGTTACAAACTCCAGCTATGCTAGGCTATTATCCGTATTTTGATAAGCCTGGCATAGATGGATCATTTATTTGTCCTCACATAAAATAATCTATTTCAATATGATAATATCTAGAGTATGGAAAGCACATTGGGACAATTAAATATGTTTTTGGCTATCTAAAGCCCAAGGCTAATAAAGGTATGTGTGTAGGGAAGAAGGGGATTCAACTAGCTAAGGTATCCTGTAGAGGTATAAAATTTTTTCTCAGTTTCACAGTATCACAGATATAGAGCTAGAAGGAACCTTAGAAGAAATCATCATCTACTCCTTATTTTGCAGATAAGAAATCTGAGGCACAGATAAATGACTCGCCCAAAGTGTCACAATTGATGTCTATGGCAGAATTTGAACTCAGGTTCTTCTGACTGCAAGGCCACTACAATGCAGTGACGATACCCTACTATCTCTTTTGTGCACTAGCCTTCAATGTCTATCCAAAACTAAATGTGGCAAACTATCTCTAAAATCTCAGTCTTTTTCTAGTGGAGGCAAAACTATAATGAAATACTGAAAACCTGTATCTGGCAAGGAGGAATGGGAAAAGATAGAAAATATGGCCATGGAATCTCCTTTAAGTCCAATTCCTGAAACTACCTAAGTAATTCCACTTTTCTTTCTTCCCCTTCCTTTATAATTGCAAAGAAAAATACTGATTGACAAAATTATTTTTAAAAAGTCACTAAGTTTCACAAACATCCTCTAATAGAAATTCTGAGGCAGATCCTCCTATAAACCTTAACAGACAAACTCCTGTCTTTTCTGGGACTAAAAAGGTATGATCAGGTCAGTCTCCAAAGATATGATCTCATCCAACAATAGCAACAGTCCAATGCAAAGTAATCTATCAGTTAGCATCATATATTAAGAGAAAGTCAAAGAATATGTTTTTCATATCACACATCCTCAGTCCTGCCAGTGCTCTTGTAAGTGAATATGCAGTATCTACCATGAACAGTACAGAAAGATCTTCCCCTCACAGAGGGCCTCTCTTCATCTCAATGGGCAGAAATAGTGTTAAGTAAAATTCCCATTGTTAGCAGGCTTAAAAAGTATCATACAGAGGCAATTCTATCACAACAAGCAAGGATGATTCAGAATAGGGAGGTTAGGGATTTGGCTGATAAACTGTCAATATTCTTGTATAGTCCAACTACCTTGAAGGGTCTGTCGGTACTTTCATTACAAGCTAAACTGAAAATTCAACTCCAAGAAAAAATCTGGCAAACTCAGTTTTAATAAAAGAGTGCCTTGTATTTTACCCAATTTACAAATATGTATATATATATACACAAACACATATATGCATGTATGTATGTATAAACTCCCAACTCATCAACAAATTTGCCTAAAAGAGGCTTAAAATTAGAATCTTTTACCTGCTGCCCCATACTCTCTAATTTCATGAAGCCTTCCATTCATTTCCTAAATAGAATCTCCCAGGTAAGGCAGGTCACAAGATCACAACAGACCTTTATTCTTACTAGAAGAAAAATAACTACAATGGAAAAAAATTTTAAGTCATCATTAAAATTATAACAAACAAGGAACTTATGACCTGAATGAAAGGAGAAGACAGAGGTCCACATCTCTCTTGTCAATAATTAGCGTAGTTATTGAAGCTCCCAAAGAGACCACCAAGAATGAACCATCATCTTTACAAAAAGCCAAAACATCAGGCTGCCAGCTTAATTAATCACTAATATTAACATAAGAAAAACTTGTTCAAGAGGAGACTGAAGTTGTTCCAAATGATCTACCTATAGTACCCATGGGAAATATTTTTTACTTCTGGTTTCACTAAAGAATTAAAAATGATTTTTAATTTAGCTATAGTTTCAAGTAAAGAAAAAAAGTTCAATTGAGAATTGTTTGGTTTGGTCAGTACAATATTATATTAACATAATATTTACACTAGTAGAAAACCAAGTTATATCGGTAATTTGTTATTATTCATTTATTAATCTAACAGGTGTTTTATAAATCTAATCCAGTATTCATAATATACTTTCATGTATGTCTGGTATGTAGTAGGCACTTAAAAATGCATATTGATTGATTAATGATGCTGCTTTTCATTGTCATGTGTATCTACCTAGTAATACAGCCAAAAGTCAGGACAATAAACATTTATTAAGATTAATTATATGCCAATCATTGTGTCATGTGCTGGGGACAGCAAAGACAAAAAATAATTCTTGTTTTCAAAGTGTTCACACTCTAATGGAGGAGATAACATCCAAATAACTATCTACAAACAAGATATAGACAAACAAAATAACTGACAGAGTAAAGGCACTAGAATTAATTATTAGAAAAACTTCTTTTATAAGATAGGATTTTATCTAAGATTTAAAAAAAGCCAGAGAAACCAAGAGAAGAGAAATGAGGAGAAAGAATTCTAGGCATGGGGGACAACTGGTGAAAATACTGAGAGGGGAAATGGAGTGCTTTCTGAGAGGAATAACAAAATTAACAAAAAGACCAGTGTCACTAGTTACTGAGTACTTGGGGATGAATAAAATATGAGAAGATGGGAGAAGTAAAAAGTGGCCAGTTTAGCAAGGGCTTTGAATGCCAAACTAAGAATTTTGAATTTGGTTTGGGTGGAATAAAATGCCAAAGGCATTTACTTCAATACGTGTATGAATTAGCCTAAAATGAAAAGTTATCTTAGTTTCTATCATATATCATTTCAATGATCAAAATCATCCAATGTTATTGATTTGGATGCTGAAAATAATCTGGAAAACAGTAAATACAATGTTTGGATCTTCAAAGTGGCAAAAAGAGCTGTCAGAACAATTACCTGGTTTCTTCTACAGAGTGTAAATTGGCTGCATGAGGTGCATTGTGCCTTAAGAACATATAAACATCATAAAAGTACAAACC
Organism: Antechinus flavipes; assembly: GCF_016432865.1. NCBI lineage: Eukaryota > Metazoa > Chordata > Mammalia > Dasyuromorphia > Dasyuridae > Antechinus > Antechinus flavipes. Next base: position 588,193,261 of record NC_067399.1, on the reverse strand, counting down.
CTGTTGTCAAACCTTAGAGATAATCTAGTCAGTAATACAGAATCTAAGACTTGGAAAGAGCTTCCCTCAAAGGCCAACTAATACAATCTGTTCCCAGCCAATAGGGCCCTTTACATTTTCATTAATAGTGACCATCATGCCTCTGCTTAGAGACCTGGTCTTCATATCTAAATCCCTCATTTAGATCTAAGGAACTGATTTGTCCATGGTCACAGAGATAAGTAGCCATATTTTTAAAAAAAAAATTAATTAGTTGATTTTTTTTAGTAAATATTATTTTATTTTTTCCAATTACATGAAAAGATAATTTCCAATATTCAACTTTTAAATAAGATTTTGAGTTTCAAAATTTTCTCTTTCCCATCACCCCTTGCTCAAACAGCAAGCAATCTGATACAGGTTATACATGTGCAATTATGTAAATATATTTTCACATTAGTCATGTAGTTTAAGAAGAAACAAAAAAAAAGGGAAAAGCCACCAAAAAAAACTCTCAAAAAGCAAAAATAATATGCTATAATCTACATTCAGACTCTACAATTCTTTTTCTGGATGTGGATAACATTTTTCATTGTGGGTCTTTTGGAAATGTCTTGGATCATTGTATTGCTGAGAAGAGCTAAGTCTATCATCATAAGTTCATCATCACACAATGTTGCTGTTACTGTGAAGTAGCCAGATTTCTAACCCAGGTCATTTGGCTCTAAATACAGTATTCCCTGCACTATACCCTGCTGAAGATGATGTTTCTCTATCTTTGTCTGGAGGAGTGTCATACTCCGTGCCAATGTAATTTTTGCTCTCTTCTGTGCTCCTAATTGGGTCAGGCATTTGGAAAGCTGAGCAACCATAAGGCTTAGTAGCAGATGCAAGAAAGCAGCCAATTGGGGGAAGCCACATTTTCCAAAGTCACCATCTGAATCCTGCCTGCAGGTCTCCAAAAGTGCTTATTTATATGCATGCCACACTTTGGTTAAAAAAAAAAGGCTTTTCCAAGGTAATGGATGTCATGTGCATATATGCTGGGAAGAACCAAATCAGAAAAACCTGTTCTCTCAATTTAGAAGACCTCTTCCTGGTAGATCTGAAAAACTCGAATTATTTAATAAAGCACTTCTTCCCTTGAGGTGGTGCTGCTGTCCATTCTTTTATACAATCTTATTGCTTCTAACTGGACAAGAAAGGCATATTTTTTCAATGCCATCTGGTCATCTTTTTTCTTGTCTTCATGCTCAAATGATTGATGACCCAGGAAAGGCATCTGCATATGAGGGCAGGAGATCTGCGGGTTGGGGGTCCTTGTAGATGTACAACAAGGAAGTGGAACATCCAAGATGGGCAGAAGAAATTTAGGGGGCAGAAATTCATGAGTCTTGTCATTTTCTTTTAAAGTGAGGGCATGCTTCTGCTTAGGTGAAATGATACTTCTATGAATATTCTGATCATCTTTGAGCTAAACAGCAGGAAAAATGATCAAGATTAGACACTGAGGTTTCATTTATAAAGAAAGATGGAGCTTAAATGAGGCAACTTTTTGGTTCTTTAATAGTCCCTTAACTTTTCACTTAGACCTCTCTCCCATTTCCTTTCTCTGTCCCTCTTTCTCCCTACCTCCCCCCATTATGGTACAGTCTCTCGCACTCCCATCCCCATTTCCACCCTTATTTCAACAGAAACTCTAAAGCTGAAATCCTTCTAATTTTGCTTCTGGGACAATAAACTAAAGTCAAGAATGGAAGAAACAGCAGGGGGTACCCTGTGGGAAAACTGGAAGCTCCTAACTAAGAGGGAGGGGGTTGGAGAATGAAGAAATACCCAAGCGCTTTTATTTTCAAAGACACTCTGGGGTCTGTTCTAAAATGAGACTAAAGATGGGTTTGTGTTTGCTTTTACCCAGGGGAAGAAGTGATTCCCAGCCACTTAGCCTGCTACAGAGGAGAGTCCTGTCAAAATTACCCACACCTTCAAAAGGGGTAAATCCCCTTTTGGGACAAGGAACAATTATGGTCTGTTTGGCTTCTGCTCCAGCAGATTGGGATCACTTTCCCCTAAGAAACCAAGGCTAGCTTTGGATTTCAGACCCTGTAAACTCTGCGGGCCAAGCTGAAATGATTAACATGGAGCTGTGAGGGAGAGGGAAAGGGAGGGGAAATCAACAGTCTTTTAAGATACTGGCATCAGCAACCAAAAGAGGAACTCCCTTTGAGCAAATCTCCATAAACATCATATGATGTTTTTCACGTCTCTTGTCTTTCCGAACTCTAATCCCCCTGCCCAACAACAATAAGAAATCTAAACCCAGTCCAGCCCTGACAGCCTCTCATTGGCTGGTGCCCTTGGAAGCACACTCTTTTATTGGAAGTCTCTTCTTTCATTCCTCCGCTACAGGATACCAAGAATTTGCCAAGTAACTAAATCAGAAATTGAAAACAAGTCAAGTGTTGGGGACAGAGTCTGTATTTTCCTCGCTGCGGAGTGTTACGTAATGAACCACAAGCCCTTGAGCTATGTTCTTTAAAGCTGCTGTGACTTGGAGCTAATTTTCTTTAACTCCAAGAACATGTAAAAATGACATCAGTGTGCAGCCCTTATCTTATATATTCAATTCTGAAATTTCACTGCTGTTGCACTTATCCTATAAATATTGTGCTATCTCAAAATTATATGGAATACATTCCTCATTCTCTTTTGGAAAAATATCCTCATCCTTTTTTGGAAAAATGGCATGTTATAGAAATGAAATGTTAAAGAAGTTAACAAGGATGTGAATTACTATTATCCCTGCCCATCACATAAATGAGCAGCAAGAGACTGATTAACAGAAAAAAGTTAACCACAAGATATCAATCTTCTATATATTCGTTACCTGTGGATAAACTATGATTGAATGCACAGAAGATACAAATTCACTAATTGTTGGCAATGAGGACTGGCCTTTATCGAGGAGTGCTCAATGAGACTGGGGTTGTCATGGACTTAGTGGCAAACTTAGTAGACTTTTCTACACCTTTTTCTGTTCCCATCTCAAAAAGAGTTTTTTTTTCCCTTGTAACTCTTTAATTTGGTAAAATAATCAAACAGGATCATCTGTTGGAGCTGGGATAAAGTTGCAAAGTATGGATATACACATATGCACATATATATACATACACATAACATATACACACAAAGTATATAGAATACATGTATATGTCTGAATATATTTATGTTTGTGTATGTGTGTATGTAGATATATGATTTTACTGTGATAAGACATGCTTCAGCATTATAAGCAGACCAAGCAAATCAATTAGAAATGAAACTGTGGGAATGGCATATAAGCACTAGTCACTTCTAAAAGGTTTTCACAAAACTCACATCCTTCCTAAAATTCCAATGTTTAGAAATAAACAGATTTCCATGCAAAACAACCAGAATCCCTTAACAATTTTTGGTTTCACTTACCACTTTTTTTAAACCTACAGTTAGAGCTCAATAATAAAGCTCAATAAAGTTTAGCATAGATTAGCTGGATGGTTAATTCATTTTAAATAAAATAATTTAATAATCATATCTGATGCACCAGACACAAAAATATAATCTCTTTTTATATTTGTACTTGAAAGTATATTCACACGTAGCTAGATGTAAAACATATATGGATATATAATCTATATATCCACGTATATATAATGTGCAGAACATATTGGTATGCATATGTGTGTCTAGAACATCTAAGACAGAATGATATATTCCCATTTTATGTATAGGATCCCATATATTTTTTGTTCTCAATAACTTTTCAGTTTTGATGTCAACATTTATGACTTTTTTTTCCCTCAGAACACCCAGAAGTCACAACAGGCTAAATATTCAATTGGCCTTTATTTCTCAGACATAAGGATTGATGGGTCAAAGAGACAATAAGAATCAATTTGTCATCATCAAACATTTATTGAGCCTTCCTTCTGTGCCATTATATTAGATACTACAGGGGATTCAAGGACATATAAAATTCAGCCAGTCTCCCTGTCTTTAAGAAATCATAATCTAGCAATTACCTTCAATGCTGATTAAAAATAATTAGTGAATGACAGAGAAGCTGAAGATAACAGAAATACTCCATGAGACCACAACCATCCAATTAAGGTAAGGAAAATGAAGTTCTACTGCTATGAAACTTGCATTTACTACACGTGGCATTTTACTTCCATCCCAGGCATAGCTCCTTCTAGGAGAAGATTGTAGTGGTGAGGGGAGTAATGAGGAAATTATAGAGAATAGTCTCCATCACCCTTTCTCAGTCTTCTAGACCTGTTCACAGACAGTCACTATACACAAATTTCACATAACATATGATCAGGTTAGAGTCCAGTGACAACAGAGAGTAAGACATTTTGTAAATGGAACATGCAGCTGAAATGGTATACAGAAATATTAATATGAGTCCATGGTTTTTTCAATATCCCTTCAATAAATTGACTAATATAACAGTCCAGCTGTCACTCAAATGTAAGCAGTCACAAAAGCTTCCCAGAACATGAAGAGTTCATGTTTTGCTTATGAAATGCCAGGTTTCTAATATCTTGTTATTTATGCAAATCCAGACCCAAGATAAGAAGGGAGGTCAAATGACTTGAGTTCTCAATTCATTTCTCAACTTCCTTTCTTAAAGAGAGTAACAAGGTTCCTTGAATCTTTAAAGAGTGCTGCTATCTAACTTTCAAGGAGGCAGGTAAAAGTCTAATGAAAAAAATCTAAGAATTAAACTACTAAAACCAAACAGACTAAATTACCTAATTATTCCTAGGTAAGGTTGAACAGGCATAATCTGTACAAGTAAAACTCAAAGATAACTTTAAAAAAACTCTTGATTTTTATCATCATTTTCAACTTTTTGTTTCTCATTAATAGAGATCTTATAAAAGTGGCAATTTGATAAAAGTTTAACCTGTTCCCATATCCTTGAAGGAAAGAAAAGTGTTTGATTAAATCAGATAAGTTTATGAGCCAGTTATACTTATATAAACTCACAATTATTTCAGGAAACTGTTACTAATCAATTGACAAACAAGTATTTATTAAGTGCTTACTCTATGGCAGAAACTGCTCTGGGGGTATAAAGAAAACCAAAAATACAATCTCTGCCCTTAAGGAGACAACTGACAAAATGCTAGTAACAACTATGTATATACAAGAAATACAGTCACAATATAGGGAAGATAATCTCAATAGGAAGACACAAAGAGACTTGGGATGGAAGATGCAGAAAATAAAAATGAAACTGAGATTTGAAGGAACCCAAGCAAACTAAGAGGCAGAAATGAGGAAGAAGAACATTGTAGGTACTGGGGACAGTGGGCAAAGACAAAAAGATGAAAGATGGACTGTTACTTATGAGAAGCTGCAAGTAGACCAGTGAGATCACAGAATTGGAAGAAGAATAAGAATAAACATACTTGTAAAGCATAATATGATAAAGATAGGAAGTTATGAAGGGCTTTAAATACCCAAGGGAATACTTCATTTGGTCTTATGGATAAATATAGAGCTATCAGAACTTACTGAGAATCTGTTTTAAGAAAACAACTGTGATAACTAAATGGTAGACAGACTGGAGTGGGGTAAGATTTGAGATCCAGATAACAGAAGATTACTGCAATAGTCCAGGTGACAGGAAGGCCTGAACTACATTGGCTGTGAGAGTAGAGAGAAAGGGACATATGTTAGACATTTTGTGAAGGCAGAAAAGACAAGATTCATCAACACTAAAAATGTGGTATGAAAACAAGGAATTTAGGGGACATTGAGGTTTTGTACCTTGACTTGGGTGACAGCAGCACTATCAACTATGATAAGAAAGTGCAGGAAAGGGGGCATTTCAGAGCATTTGGGGGAAGATTTCTGTTTTAGACAAGTTTGAAGTATATATGATATCTAAGTAGAGATGTCTAAAAGGCAGTTGGTGATGTGGTTCTGCAGCTCAGAAGAGACTAGGGCTGGATCTACAGATCTGGGAATCATCTGCACTGAGTTAACTGAAGTCATTACAAGCTATAAGGACAATTTGGTTTTATAATATTTCACTTGAAATTTATACAAGGTTCAATGGCTATTAGCTAATAAAAAGACTAACATTATTCTTTAGTACTATCTTGCATTCATCATTAAAGAAGAGTTGACATTCAACAGCCTTATGAATAAACAAATAAATAAATAAATAAAATTGTATTCCAGAGGCATCTGTTCTTCATTGGAACTCCCACAAGGAACCCAGATTGTCTTCTAATCTCCAAAGTGATTTAATAGAAATTGCTCACTTGACAGCTATTCTGAACTAGGTTGAGCTTCACAGTATAAATTCCCTTATAAATTCACTCAATTTCTCAAATTCTGGAAAAAAGGACAAATCATGGGAGGAAAAAAGCTTATTTTCCTTTGACCATTCTTCAGAGATTTAGGAAGAGAGCAAGAGCTTCTATACATACAATAGCTTTAGACAGATCAGGTATCTTCAGAACCTAGCTAATGAAACTTTGTAAAGTAAAGAAGTTACTTTGGGATTTAAAAAAAAAAAATCTTTCCCATCAATTTGGAAAGCAATGAAAGATTTTCTCCTTATTAACATTTTTCTACTGTTTGGCCTTTTGTTGGTGTTCATCCTGATGTTGGCAGCCGCCTTTTGCTGATTTAATGGTATGAAGGGGCCTAGAAGTACTGTAGTCCAAAAGAGAAAGCATTCTCTCACAGGGGCTGGGAAGGCAATCTGTAATCACAACAGTAGCTACTTGTTAATTTTCTGTTTGAAACACAGTGATGTCAATAGTATTGCACCCTGCCAGCTACCATGGGGTAAGTACATTCTGAAACCAAAACAAACTTCCTACATGCTGGCAAGTCAGGCTTAAACCATCATGATAAACTGCTGTAAGATATCACCTCTATAAGTGTGTGAGTGTGTGTGTGTGTGTGTGTGTGTGTGTGTGTGTGTGTAAAACATACTAAACACGATTTTAATCTTTTGTAATAATCTTCACTGTTGGTTTTTTTAATACACAGGTGGATTTTTTGGGTAAAGGAAAGGGAGAGAACATGGTTAATGATCTCTAACACAATGGTGAGCTTTGATAAAAATGATACACTCAAGAAATGTCTAGTAACCCAATGGTTCATTTAAAAAGATCAAATCAAAATGGCATAAACTTCCCAAGTCAGCTCCTCTAGTGAGATGTGAATAGTCTAACTAATTGCTTAAAAGATTCATTAACTTTTTGAGGAAAATACAATGTTTAATAGAGCTTCTTAGTCTGGGGTTAAACATGCGCATGTGTGCGCCTGCACATACATACACATACACACCTCCAGAAACTGAACTTTCACAATTACAATGAATACAGGTAACCTGAAATGTTATGCTAAATTATTATTGAATGTCAACTGTGTTTACCATTGGCAGAAGACAAACAGCTTAATTTTAAGCACAACTACGACAGTATTCAAATGATTTTCATGTATTCTTCCAGATGATGGTATTAGAACCTATAAAATTTGAACATTATAAAAGTAATGAAGAGCTATCTACCAATCAAACCCACTTTTGTTCATTGTGCACTATGAGAAAATGAGATTAAAAGAATTTCAAATCTGCCACAATGCTGATCCTGACAGAAAAAAATAGTGTTAAGTCTTCTAAATAACATAACCCCAAAATTTACTTTGAGTTTTTTAGATCATATTTTCTTAATGACCTGGCAACAATGCTCAATCAAACAGTTCTTATTTGAGAGCTACATTTGGGGATAGCTTAGCACAAACACCTGGCATGCATCCTAGGTATGCTTTCCTCTGATAAGGCAGACATTTTTTCAACACTGAATTGGGATGTGAAACAATGGCAGACTTGCATTTTTAGGCAGGATGATAGGAGTCTTACTGCAAAAAAATAAAAATAAAAATAAAAACAACACCACCACCACAAAAAGCTTTATCTTTTTAAACCCACGGGTAAATGAAAAGCCTTCAACAGATTAGCAGTATCATCACTATCACCATCAAGGCAATCTTGTAATAAAAAGCTGGATTAAAATTTATGATCAGGTATCTCCATTGTAATTGATATCTTTTGTTTCATTCTTCTAAATGCAATTTTAAAATCTTGTCATTTGGATAACGAAAAGAGTTTAAATGAGGTCAGATATCAATTTTATTATTTACATTTTAAGATCCCTGGAAATGTAGCCTCAAGGTATAAGGTCAAAAAAAAATCCAGAATGAAAAGACTCACTGGATATTTAATCTCCTGATTCTGCCAACAGTTCACCATAGTAGATCTGCAAATTCTGCAGTTTCATACTCCAGAGAGTGCCCAATTCTTCATCAATGCAAGAAAGAGTAAAAATTCTATCTCTTTTCATCAGAAAAAAAAAAAAAAAATAACCTGGAAAGATGATGGCCACCTTTGCCCCAATATAGCCCAAATACAAGGAGAATGAGATTGATGTTCTTTCTAAAGAAAGTGGCAGAGCTGGAGAGGGGGGAAGTTTGCCCAACTTGGCTAAATTTCCTTTCATATATTAAGAGCTGAAAGTCCTAAAACATCTTTCAGGACCACCAGCCTCTTTCATCTCACAGAACAAAGTGGTGCTTTGAAAGCATGAAAAAAAATGAAGCCCAATGGTAATTCAGTATTTTCTTTCCAAAAGCCCCAACATTTACACAACAAAGCAAGCCATTCTGCCCATTTCTCCACCTTTATTCGGGCACAGAATTCCCACTGGCTTTCAGGGGAGTACCAGGAGCTCAGTATTACCAAACTGCTCTTTAGGAAATGTCTTCTCCGTTTCCAAAATAGCAGTCCTGCTATGCTACTCAACTTTATCTAAATTGTGATAAGTGTTTACAAATATTTTAATTGTAAAGTAGAAACTCTCTGAGAAAAAATCCTTATTTAGTAAATACTGGCATTTTTACAGCTATGTAAACTGCAAGCTGTTCTGAGAAAAGATAATTATGAATCAGGATAGAATAAATGAATTATGACAGAAGGCCATAGGAATTTACAAATCACCAAAATAAGAGATGCTACAGGAGATGAGACCCTTGATCAATTTGCCTAAAATTGAGTTTCTATCAATGGCACCAAAGGATTATTCATAGGCTAGTATGATAGCTTGAGTCTATACAAAATATCTGAATACAGAATACTGGCTCATGATCCTTTTGAACCCAGCTGTATCTTGCTAAGCCTACCTTCCTTGTTTTCCTTAATGAGCTTCAGCTGTGGACAGCTCCCAGCTGCAGGAGCTTTTTCTATATGGGAAAGAGCTGTACCTGAGTGGGTTTGGCAGGTCACTTTCACTCCGACACAATATTGTAAGGGCTGGAAGATAGAAAAAGTAGAGGAATGGTCCATGTACAAATAATCCTTTTGCTTTAAATGATTACCTATTATTTGTCTAAACACCACTATGGCATATTCTGTTTTTGGGTCCCTCTTCCTCTCCCCCAGCACAATTAGAAGCAATAGGTAGCTTAATTAGGTTTGATGTAAGGAAAAAGTTCTTAATAATTTGAACTGTTAAAAAGTGGAATTAACTGCTTCAAAAATAAGTGCATGCTGCCTCATTGAAGATCTTCAAGCAGAAAGTGGATAAGTACATATTAAATGTTATATAGTAGAGATAGCTTTTGGATATGAAATGAATTAGATGGTCTCAAAGGCCCTTTCAACTCTCAAAATCTATGATTCTGTGATCATGGGAAAATGATAAAATAGAGCTTGGATTAGTTCTAAAAAGAGAAACATGCTCATCTATGAACAGTTACCTCATAACCAAGTCTTTCTGGATTAGTCCCAATCCATATTAACCATCTGAATTTCTATTGTATTTTAGTATACAACATACAATTTAGCACTTAATTATACACTGCCTTGTTCTGTTCTCTAAGATATTTCACATATCCATAGTTCATTTGGTTTTTCTACCCCTAATGGACGGCTGCAAGGAGAGAAACCATGCTTTGAACTTCTGCATTATCCATAATGCCTAGCATAGTGCAGGTTCTTAATATGTGTTTTCTGAATGATAATCATTTTTAGAAGTCCTTTACAAGAGGCCAGAAATAAGTTGCTACAAATAAACTTTAGTAGAAATCTCCTACTTTTACTAAAAATCTCAAACAGGAATACATGATCTAATGAATGTCAGTAACACTGAACCTTGTTAGATCTGAAAAAATACTAGAATCAACATCTGGCTGTTGTCTATTATCTGGAAAAGAGTAGCCTGAATTGAAAGAGGTCGATGAAAAACTGAATTCCATCTTTCAGTAGTTTCCCCCTTATCTCCTCCTATAAAGAGGAAAGTTAAGGGCTAAGTGACAATTTGGTGTAAAACATAATATTAAAAGATGATTTTTTTCTAACTAATGGCTTTGAGGACATCCAATCTTTCTGTACAAAACTGAAGATAACTTGACCAAAAATGGTGAGACACTTCTGACTGGCTAAAAGGGAGAAGGGGGACATTTTGCAAGTTTTGTCTACCAAATTCCCAAACCATCCCTTAATTTGAGCTGCATCTTTTTCCACTTTCAAATCACATCATCTATGTAGTAGCTGTAAGGTCTGGAAATCTGTAACATCATTCCTCTGGAAGAAGTACTTTGTCATAGCACCATTATTATGGAACATAATTTCAATGTGAACCATTTGCCAGGTAATACAATCCCCCAAGTTAACATTTATGAAACCATTTTATTAAATAAAATATTGTTAAATTAATTACTGCTATATGTTATTTTGAAGTGAGAGCCCATCTTGTGACAGATATTTCTAATCCATTCTTTTTTTTCTTAAATCCTTACTTTTATAGACTTATTCAACAATACCCATTAACACTGTCATTTAAGAATTTATCTACGTAATCCACTGGCCTATCTTGAAAACATTATTCTATTAGGTTGACAAACATTTATTTTCCAGAAAAAATAAAAGTTCAGTGAAATCTTAGCTACAATGAAAAATTACTAACCAATATCTTTTATTTCAAGCATAACAGATAAGAATGAGCAATACATAATTATTTTTAAAATATCTAGTAATATTCAACAGAATCAACACTTCATATTCCAAATTCACTAAAATAGTTACAGAATACTTCATATTTTACAACCTAGCATTATCTTTTAAAATATTTTACATTTTAAAAGTACCTGAAACTTACAATGGCTTTTTTATATGTAAGAAAGAGAAATTCTATTCTGGCAATTCAAGAATGGCTCCAGATGAATACATATGTATTACCCAATACATGTACACAGTATTAAAACTTTAGTTTATTATATAGAATTAATTTTTTTAAAATTATGTCTGTTCTGATAAGCCAAATTCAAAGATATTAAGTAGAACTGTGAATACAACTACTGATGAGGAAAATACTGAAATGCCTAGAAGCCTCAACAAAATGACTTGATATTAGATAATATGCAACTTATAGAACTCTCCAGGCAGACACAAAGTGTATCAATGATGTTAAAGAGAAAGAAATTTTTTTGTTTCCTAAATGTTATGAAAAATATCTTAATATAAAATATTTGTCACAGGATTTATGCTATTTATGGTCAAATTCTCAGTGACACAATTCTGGATCTGTTTAACCAATTCAAACAGAGAAACTGAAAGCACCAAGCTGAGAGGCCCTTTCCCATGCCACCATAAACCATAAGAGGTTATATCAGGAAGTACAATCACCACATATTTCCTAAGTGGGTCATATTACCTAGAATATCCTATCAGGACAAACTGTTCTGTCTGAAGTAAGAGTGGAGATCAAAAGAACAGAATTCTTTTCCTTGGAAGGGGAAGATATTTGCAGGGAAACATTACTTCAGTGTGTGCCTCCTTGAAATATTTTTCTTTTCTGAAGAGGCAAACTTCACTGAAAACAAAATCACTGCTATTTGTTTGGCTTGACATTCAATAATCTTCTCTTAACTTCAGAAAAGTGGCAAGTGGCCTATCTTGAAAACATTATTCTATTAGGTTGACAAACATTTATCAAGCACTAATGCATTTAAAGCACTGTAATATGAGGCAGAAGTAAGGGTTTACAAAGTTGCACAAGACAGTCTTGGCCCTTAATGAACATATAATTTATGAAAAATACACAAAGAGTTACAATGCAAAATATTTGTAAGTGCCAAAAAAGTGGTTTAACTCTCCCTCCTCCAGAAAGATAAGAATTCAAAGGCCACAAGAGATCACATCAGTCTTAGGGATTCAAAGAAAGTAGCATTTGAGTTGGGCATCTAAGGATGGCTAGTATTTCAAAGTGGACATTGAGTGCAGGAAGAAGAAAAGGAGTGAGAGAGGCATTCCATATGGAGGAAAAACATAAATAAAAGTTACAAAGAAGGAAAATGCAAGTAATGTACAAGGAACAGAAGGTAGTTCAGTTTGGCTGGGTATAAAGTGTACACACACATACACACACACACACAAACAGTTAAGATCTATCATCCTCTCCACACCTTCCCCCACTTCTCTTCCCCTCTCTCCTCTCTTTTTCCTCCTTCTTTCTCTCTCTTACCTAGCTTACAGCTTTCCTCTCTACCCCAATCCTTATCCTTCTGCATGGGAATCGCAATATAAATATTTGTGTGCCTTCAACCACCTTAGCCTCTCAGTTTATCATCTTCCTTGGATCCCATGACCTATATCATCTCTCCACACACAAGGGATGATCTTACCCTTGATCTCACCATTATCTCTAAGTCTTAAAGTTGCATGATCAAGAAGTTAACTTCTTCTGATCACAATTTCTTATTATTCTATCTTTTCCTGTACCTCACTCCTCTTATAACTCTTTCAGGTCACCATCCCCACTCTAGGTTCATTTTCTTCCTTTCTTAATCCTGATTATATAGTTCATGGGTTTAACTTTATAGTATCTTTTACTTTTGAATCCCTTTTTCCCTATCCTACTGCTACTTACATTTTAATAAATCCCATCCTTCTCTATTCTGACTCACATGCTGCTTACAAAAATGTTTATATGGTTAAAAAACCCTAAATCCCAAATCATTATTAATCAGAGAAATGCAAATTAAGACAACTCTGAGATACCACTACACACCTGTCAGATTGGCTAAAGTGACAGGGAAAGATAATGTGGAATGTTGGAGGAGATGTGGGAAAACAGGGACACTGATACATTGTTGGTGGAATTGTGAACACATCCAGCCATTCTGGAGAGCAATTTGGAACTATGCTCAAAAAGTTAACAAACTGTGCATACCCTTTGATCCAGCAGTGTTACTACTGGGCTTATACCCCAAAGAGATACTAAAGAAGGGAAAGGGACCTGTATGTGCCAAAATGTTTGTGGCAGCCTTGTTTGTAGTGGCTAGAAGCTGGAAAATGAATGGATGCCCATCAATTGGAGAATGGCTGGGTAAATTGTGGTATGTGAATGTTATGGAATATTATTGTTCTGTAAGGAATGACCAGCAGGATGAATACAGAGAGGACTGGCGAGACTTACATGAACTGATGCTAAGTGAAATGAGCAGAACCAGGAGATCATTATATACCTCAACAATGATACTGTGTGAGGATGTATTCTGATGGAAGTGGATCTCTTCGATAAAGAGAACTAATTCAGTTTCAATTGATCAAAGATGGGCAGAAACAGCTACACCCAAAGAAAGAACACTGGGAGATGAATATAAACTGCTTGCATTTTTGTTTTTCTTACCGGATTATTTATATCTTCTGAATTCAATTCTCCCTGTGCAACAAGAAAACTGTTCGATTCTGCACACATATATTGTATCCAGGATATACTGTAACCTATTCAACATGTAAAGGATTGCTTGCCATCTGGGAGAGGGGGTGGAGGGAGGGAGGGGAAAAATCGGAACAGAAGTGAATGCAAGGGATAATGTTGTAAAAAATTACCCTGGCATGAGTTCTGTCAATAAAAAGTTATTTAAAAAAAAACCCTAAATCCTTCAATTTATTACTATCCCCCAAACTATTATTTTACACCTCTCCTCTTTTTCATAAACTTTTAGAAAAAGATGTCCACATTTACTGTTCAACATTCTCTCCCTTGACTTTTCAACCCCTTGCAATCTAGCTTCTGAGTTTATCACTCAACCAAAATGTCTCTTTCCAAGGTTAACAATGATCTTTTACTTGCCAAATTCCATGGTCTCTTGAAGGAAGGAAACAAATATGTATTAAATGCTTACTATATATTCAAGGCACTGTGATAAACACTGGGACACAAAGACAAGCAAAAACAAAGACAATGTCCCCCTTCAAGAAGTTTATATTCTAATGGGAGAAAACAACACATAAAAAGGATGGAAAAAGGAGGGACTTAAAATGGGAGTGGGATGGGAAGAGAGACAGTACCTCACAGGGAGGCATGGTTAAAGTTTAGAAAGTCAGGAACAGGATAGAAGGAAGCTGGGTAGGAGCCTTCATAAAATGGAGGTTTCAGGAGAAACTCATCAATGCGGGGGAGATAGTGGCAGAATGTAGAAGGATATTGCATAATGAGCAGTACACATGGCTGGCAGCATGTTCCAAGGCAAAGAGGCTATAGATAAGGTACAGGATGAGACAATATGAAAGCCATGTCTTTGAAGTCCTGAAATTTCTAATCAGTAACAGGGCTGGGAGGGGGAATAAAGGCAAGCCGGCTTGGCTCCTTCAGGGAGACTTCAGGAAAAACCACCAATAGAAGGGAAAGAGGGCTATTCCCAGAACCCATCCTTCTTGATATCTCTGCAGCATCTGGCAGGACTGACCATCTCATCTTCCTGGATATTATTTCATTCATTAGATTTTCAGGACATTGTTCTCTTGTAACTTTTCTCTTCTTACCTGTTCCTACTCAGACTCTTGGAGAGATCATCAACTATGACCCCTCTTCTACATATGTGTATACTCTAGGTTTCTGTTCTGAGACCTTACTCTCTTGTTTATCTCAACTCCCATGGCTTTAACTACTATCTCTATGCAGATAACTCTCAAATATTCATAATCAAATGAATCATAATCAATTTCTTCTAAGCTCCTGTACTTTATCACCAACAGCCTATTGAATATTTCTAACTGGATGCCCCACACATCTTTAACTCAACCCTTTCTCCTCTGCTCCCCAACAAAACTTCTCTTTTCCTGTTGAGGATACTCACCATCTTTCTAGCTATCCAATGTCACAAGTTTAGGTTCATTCTTAACTCTTCTCTCTTCTTAAGTCCCACCCCCCTTCTCTGACCAAATGCTGCATATTATCAATTATACCTACACTACATATTTGTTTTCTCTTCTCCATTCACATATCCACTATCCCAATTCAAAAGCCTGAACATTTCTTGCTTATACTTCAAGTTTTCCCCTTCTTTAATATGGAATTTAGAGGAATATCAAATTAATATTCCTAAGATGGAGGACTGGCATCAAGCCTTGCTCAAAAAACTTCAGTAGTTGCCCATTGTCTTTAGGGATTAAACACAAAATTTCTCTTTGGCATTTAAAGCCATTCACATGATGGCTCCAGCCTACCTTTCTAGGCTTATCAAACTCTTTCTTTCATTCACTCCATATTTTAGTCAAACTATCCTGCTTGCTGTTTCCCCAACATTTCCTCTCTTGACTCTGTGCTTTTGCACAGGCTATTCCCCATGCCTGAAATACACTTTCTTTTCTCACCTATATTTCTTAGAGTCTTTGGTACTCCTGAAAGCTCAGCTCATACATCATTTTCTATCCTGATACCCCCATTGCTAATATTTTTCCTTGAAAATTACTTTGTAAATGCAAATTTATTTATTGTTACCTAAATATGTTTATGTTATTTGCCCCATAAAGTATAAGTTCATTGAGCTCAAGGACTGTTTTTATTTGCTTTTGTATACACAGTACCTAGGACAATGTCTGGCATATACATATGTAATATGTAATAGTAATTTCTTAAAGAATAAATGTCAAACCAAGAAGTGTAGATGACTTTGCTGAATGTAGGTAATAGAAATCCATTGAATATTTTTGAACAGGAAAGAGAAATAACCACAAAACCTATAGGAAGTAGACTAAATCAGAGAACAAACTAACAATAAAAATAGTTATGAAATGGACTGATAGTCCAAAAATTAACCAAAAAATATATAAATCATAATGTCTTTGGAAATAGAAAGGGTAAGATGAATATCATAACTATTGGAAAGGAAAAATCAGTAGGAATAGATGACTAATTGGAGGCAGGAGAAACTCTAAAATCTTGAGTTGGGTGGCTAAAAGGATAATAGAATTATTAATAGAAATAGGGAAGTTGAGGACAGGTGGTTTGGGATGGAACAGAATGAATTCAGTTTTTAATAAAATTTAATACACTCACTCAGCAATCCTTGCTCATTACCCACGATCATCTAAGGTGTACAATGGAACTCAACTCCACCCCCTTCTTTCTTGCAACATAGAACACCAAAAGATAAAAGTTTACACCATGGTAGCATTCTACTGTAACAGTATTCAACTAGAAAACTGAGGAACAGAAGGCACCAATGCAGGACATTAGAATGTGTGATACTTTACTTTGGCTGAGGGAAAGAGGACTGGCATCCAATTAGGGCTATCTCTCCCCTTTTGAAGTCACTTTGGGGCAAAGAGTAAGATTGGTGAAACATCAATTACCCAGTATTAGAGGAGACTGAGATAGCTTTGAAGTCCAGGACCTAGAGTAACCAATATCAATGAGAAAAGGACTTCAGAAAGTGAGAACAGAGGAATACAAGGGGGGAAATGACTGAAATTATCACGAAAGATTATCACAAAACAAAAAGGTCATGTTTTTGAGGGAAAAGGACCCACATATGCAAAAATGTTTGTAGCAGTTCTTTTTGCATTGGCAAGGAATTGGAAATTGAGTGGATACTCATCAATTGGGGAAATGGATGAATAAGGTATATAAATGCAATGGAGTATTATTATTCTATAAGAAATGATGAGCAGACTGATTTCAGAAAACCCTGCAAAGACTTACATGAACTGATGCTAGGTGAAGTGGGCAGAACCAGGAGAACATTGTACACAGGAACAGCAAGATCATGTGTTGATCAATTCTGATAGACTTAACTCTTCTCAGCAATGTGATGATCCAAGATAATTCCAAAAGAGTTGAAATGGAAAATGCCATCCACATCCATGGGAGAACTATGGAGACTGAGTGAAGATTAAAGCATACTATTTTCACTGGTTTTTGTTTGCTTTTTTTCTGTTTTTTTTTCCCTTTTGTTCTGATTTTTCATTTACAACATGACAAACAGGGAAATATGTTTAAAAGTATCATAATGTAACCTATATCAAATTGCTTGCTATTTTGGGGAAATAAGGAAGGGAAGGAGAAAAAAATTTGGAAGTCAAAATCTAACAAAAATGAATATTGAAAACTATCTTTACACATTAGAAAAACAAAATACTATTGAGGGGGAAAAAAGAGTCATCTTTTTCTTTAACCTCTTTTGAGGTAGGAAAAACTGACTCTCTTCATAAAGAGTTTCAGAAAAAATGGTTAACAATGTTGAATGCTACAGAGAAAAAAGAGGACAGGGACTAAGAAAAGACAACTGGATTTTTGTGATTTCAAAGTTCTTACTGATATGGAGAGAATGGCTTTACTAGAGTAGTGGGGATGGAGTAAATGGTGGGAAAAAAAGAGGAAATGGGTATAGATTACTCTTCTGAGTATTTTGTTGATGGAGGAAAAAGGGATAACGGGTTACAGAAGAGGGCTGGTTTTTTTTTTTTTTTTTTAAAGAGCAATTAATAACATATTTGTAAGCAGAGAGAAAGGAGCTAGTAGAGAAAGAGATAAAAGATGTGAGGGAAAGAAAGGATAATTGATGAAACAGGGGGCAAAGGGTCAGTTAATAAATTTTGGGATTGAGCTGTGCTAGCTCAACTCTGATCTTTTTTGAGATGATAGGACCACTACCTGATTTGTTTTCCTTCACTCTCCCTTGGCTAAGGGAAGGGAAAAATTAGTTAGCAACACATTATTATATAGTAATTTTGCATGGACTATTACAAACTATCATGCCATTATAAAACTTCATGACTAGAAGTAAGCATGGAATTGAAAGAATTGCTCAATGAGCTCAGCCCAAAGAATACAAATGAGGAAATTCCATAGTCAATTTGGGTGTGTGCTGAAGAGAATATGTCATTCTCATATGGTGCTACCAGATAACATTCAGGGTATGGGGTGGAGTCAAATTTTAAATATACATGTTCAATTATATTAACCTACTATTGTAATGTTTCTGAAGTTTTGTCATCTCTTTTCCCCTTGCAAGTTTTGAGTGTATAGAATAGGTTGGGATAAAAGGAACTCAGAAACAATTAGAGCATCTAGACAGTGGTTAACAACTAAGGGGAGGAGAGATAGGTAATTAGAATTTAAGGGCAATAGATCTCTGAAAATAAACCTAGACAGCTCAGAGACCATTAACACCAAGAGAGTCAGTGAGATTCAGATACCAGGGAAGTTTAGGGAAAAAATGAAAAGTGAAACCTCTCAGGCCAGAAGGCAAATATTCCATCTGAAGGTTTCCCTGGGAACTGACAGCTGGTCAGAGAATTATTATAAAGGTCCAGGGGTTGGTTTGCTCATCCTTCCCATAAGGTCCTGAAGAAAGTTTGAGAATATGAAATCAAAATCACCAATAGAAAGGTGAATCTTGAAAAGGAGGAGAGAGAGCTTTTTTGAAGCTGAAAAAGTGGGTGGAAGAGCAAAACTTTTCATAGTAAAAAGGTGGATATCAAGGTCTAATGCTAGATGTGAAAAGAAGCAGGGGTGGGGGGCCTACGGAATATGGATGAAGTTCCACATAGCCATTGTGAGGAATGCAAGGTTAATAAGATTTAAAAAAGAAAAAAAAAAGAATACTAAGAAGCCATGAAGGTCCAATTGAAGTGCATTTTAATTTCTAATAATTTCATGACTTTCTCCAGCTAAAACTTCACAGGAGCCTGGGAGCAAGAGAGAGGTAGGTGGAGTTAGTTCAGGTGAAGAACTGGCAGAAGATCAAGGGGGGAGTGAAAATATCTAGAGTGAAAGGCATTTGTTCTCTTAGCAGAAAAGAACAGGGAGTTGAAAAAACAAACTTGCTTTCAGTTATTTCCTCTTCAAGTTGTTTACAATCAAATATTTAAAATAAGCTCAGACCTTCCTTCCCCAAGTAGTGTGTCACGGCAGTGTGATGTTCCCTCCTGGGATAGCATACATCATCCAGTGATCCCTGGGGCTTGTTGAACTGAATGAGACAATGCAGCAGTATGACAGAGTTCTAGTCAGGAAAGTTGATTTCTGGGACTCAAGCAAACATAACCTGTTCAGAAGCAGATACTTTGGGAAACATGACCACATAGCTAAAGCACAATACAGTTTACACATTAATTTAGATTATATTTCCTTGTGTACTACTAGCAGACTTTTGTTTCAGATGGGGAAGAGTTAAGAATTTCAAAAATAATTTTATAATTAAACCATCTACAATTAATTTTATGCATGTCAAATATATGACCTTACACGAATATAAGAAAGCTTTTTTACTTGAATTTTAGATAACACTCCAGTTTTTCAAATATTTATTGTCAACTTTTTAATAAAATAGGCTCAGTAAACTATAATTCTAGCACTGTGTTAATAGCGTAGTTTTCCTAGCACAATAAACCAGAGTATAGAAACTTGAATATAAATAGGTCTGAAATTAATTTTCCCCAAAATTATTTACTTATCAACTTGGCCCTCTCTTTGCAAATACAATTTTCTTTTTAAAATTGAGGGGGGGAGTAGAATTCATGATAGATCAAGCTTCCAAAATGGTTCTTCTAAAAGTTATATTTGCAATTACTGAAATTGGAATACATGACTACAACAATTTAGAACTAAAAGAAATTTGGGGGAATCATCTAATCCTAGCCACCTATTCCCATTTATAAAGCAGTGGCTCAGGGAGTTAAAGTGATTTAGCACTGGTCATACAGCTAATTAGGGGCTTTCAGAAATAGAATCCAGGCCTTCTGCTTCCAAATCCATTTCTTTTTCACCATAAGCAAGTTTCTTCAAGGAAATAACTAATATTTTATTCTCATAAAATTTTGAATTAGCTCCTGAAATAGAATCCAAACATTTCTTTTGACAGTATGGTCTAGGGGCCATCATATCATTAAAATTTGCTCCTTCAACACTAGTTTCCTTAAAAATTATTATATAAGTAAGATGTTTTAAGTCCATTGAATATCAACTTTGAAAAAAATTATACAACATGAAAATAAACTCTACTTATGGTTCACTTTTGGACTAATTATTTTTCAAGTAAGTTTGTCTTCATACATTATTGGTTAGCAAGTACCCAGATTAAGAAACTATGTTCTCATTAACTCATCCTCTCTTAGCACTAGTAGCCTCCCCAAGTGGTTTTTCACTAGTGACACCCATGGGTTTTTTGGGTAGTTGTTATTCAAGAAAGTAAGTGACATATGCTAAGTAAGCATAAGATAAGTATCTTTTGCTACTAAATAGTTTATAGTAGTTTTATGGTCAGGGTCCCTGATCTCTAATTTTAGTATGCCTAAGGGAAAAGGAATGTCTCTTGAAAGGTTTGTTTAAGGTTCCAACCTTTGCTGACCTTGTAACACAGATTAATCATAGCTAAGTGCCTTTGTGCTCAAGACTTTTGAGTAGCTCTCCACAAGACCCCTTGAGGAATACTAATAGCCCAGGGAAATATACACAGAGTCTTAAAAAGAAAGAAAAAGCAGCTCATCTGACCTCTGTAGCTATACTGATCTGTCACAACAAAGTTCCCACTTGTCTCCAGCTCTCTCTGGACTCTTAAGGATAACATGTTCTGCATAGGCTGTATTATTGGGGATAGTTTCACAAACAGCAATAAGAAAAACCTTGCTTCTCTTGCCTCTTGTGTGATAACTGCCAGCAGCCCCAGAATGGGAATGAGAGTACTAACTGCAGTTGCCACCTTCTAATTCCCCACAGCTCAGCTAGACTATTTTTCTTTTTGTATTAACATTATCTTCTACTAAGCACATCTCTAGAAATGACTGAAAAATACTTGGGAAATTCCTTCTTCGCTAAAAAGGAGGGGGAAAAAAGGTTGGAATCATAGGAACATAGAGTTAGAATTAGAAGGGAACTTTAAGATCATGTAGTCCAAGCTTCTCATTTTATAGGCAAGTCACCAGAGGCTCAGAGAGTTTATGCTCAAGGTCATACAGACAGTAAATGGCAAAATTAAGATTCAAACCAAGGGCCTCTTGTTGCAAGTCAGGATTATTCCCACTGCTTCTACACTGCTCACCTTTCTGCCTGTTGCCATAGTCTAAGTGAAGCTTATGAGTTTTAGAAACCAAGGCTTAGATAACAGTGGAGATTTCCCTAAATAGAGAATATATGTTTAAGGACTGCTACTAGATTTGTGGTGAAAAAACATCCACATACATATTATTATTACTATCAAACATTCATTATCATGTTTACAATTATTATTTACAACTCAACTTGTCCCTTCATAGTGCTAAAGAAATTATAAGGAGAATTTTCTTCTAGTTAGTGTTGTTAAGTACTGTTAGGTTGGGTTTTTTCCTGCCACACAGAAGTTTAAAACTTCAGGACAATAGTGGGATTATGCAGTTTAATGGGTTAAAAACAGTCCCAAAAACATACATGTAAACTAAACTTTTGGATATCAATTTCTATTTTGAATGTCCTGGAGTATTTACTATTGAAAGGAATTATCTTATGAATTTTCATAACAGTAAGTGATAATTTCTTGGCTTTTCTATAGTGCAAATTATTTTCATATCATGTTTTCTTAATGAAATATCCTTGGAGAGTTGTAGGCAATAGAACAGCATTTCAATAAAGCTGCTAGATCTTTGCATACAGCTTCAGTATAGAGGAGATTCTATCTCCTCCCTCTATTAGTTATTTAAGGCATAATGTGACTATATAATAATCCATAGATAATGCTAACAAATTTACTTTTTTTTTGGTCCTACTATCTAGGAGTTCTTTTAGATCTATGTTTCAGACTCTCCTCCAAGCATGAGTACAAGCACTCTCTAAAACTAAAAATCACATAAAAAAATTTTTTAAGAAATTAAAAAAAAACATATTTCAATTTGTAGTCAGTTCATCAGTTCTCTCTCAGGAAGCAAATAGCATTTTTCATCATAAGTCTTTTGGAATTGTCTTGGATCATTGATCAGAGTAGCTAAGTCTTTTCACAGTTGATCATCATTACAATACTGTGTAATTGTGTATAATGTTCTTTTAATTCTGCTCATTTCACTCTGCATCAGATCATACAAATTTTCCCAGTTTTTTCTGAAACTATGTCTTTTTTTTTTTTTTTAACAGCACAAAAGTATTCCATCATTCCAATCATTTACTACAACTTGTTTAACCATTCCTTAATTGATGGGCATTCCCTCAATTTTCAATTCTTTGCCACCACAAAAAAAGAGTTGTTATAAATACTTTTGTATAAATAAGTCCTTTTCCTGTGTGTGTTTTTTAATCTCTTTGAGACTAAAAGTGGATCCAAGCATATGCACAGTCTTTTGGGCATAGTTCCAAATTGTTTTCCAGAATGGTTAGGATTAGTTCACAACTCTGACAACAGTGCATCCATGCCCCTACTTTTCCACATCCTTCCAGCATATGTCACTTTCTTTTTTGTGTGCATAAGGCAATTCTAAGAGGGCTTTGTATTATAGAATATTTGTATGATATTACTGTGTGTTAAAGGCAGCTTCTGTAATCTGGCAGCACACCATGTTGGGGCAGGGAAATAGAAGAGCTAATGCTGATGTGCTATTTCTGACAAAGGTCAATGTTGCTGAAGCTTCATGTGTTCAGATTTAACTGCAGTGATTTGATGGAATAAAATGCATTTTAAAGTACTGTGTTATCCTGGTTGTGCTACTTCAATTAATCATAATACTTTTAATCTATAATACTTTTTCATTACTTGCTCTTTATTATAAACTTCAGTTCTAATTATCAGGTGTCCATAATTGCACTCGACTGGCTATTTTGAGGCTTATTACATGTATTCAGTCATTTCTATCCCTTTGGAAACACAGTTAAATCCTTTTATAAACAAAATGAATCAGTTATATGCTGCTGGCACATAATAAATGTTTATTGACTGATTGGATTTTGACCCCAAAAAAGAGGTTGCTAAGCATTATTTTTCTGATGTTTTATCCTTTCAAAGAAATGCATCATTTCAAAATTGGAAGTCTAATTCATTTTTTCCAGATGGAGAAATGGAAGCCCCCAAAAGCTAAGTTGTTTTCCTAAAATTGAGAAGTCACAAATTATACACAATTAATATGACATCCCACAATTTCAGAGTCATGAAACAATTTTGAGTCTTTTTATTAAGGATTTATTAAACCAGGCACTCTACTGATAGGAATACAAAGACAAAAAAGAAATAATACCTCCTTCCAAGGAACTTACATTCTTTGGCAGATGCTAAATAAGTTCTTACTATTCTTATGACCCAACATTTTTTGTTAGAAGTAAAATATGATACAATGAAAGGACACTGTGTCTCGAGTCAAAAAACCAGCATTCCAACACTGGCTCTTCTAGGTACCAACTGTGTGACTTTGACTAATCACTTCAACTCTCTGGATATCAGTTTCCTCATCTGTAAAATGAAAAGATAGGACTAAATGTATTTCAGGGCTCCTTCCATCTCTAAATCTGGGCTAATTAGCCAGATTCTGTCAAGCACGTTAACTGTTCCCTTTAATGTTTTCTAAGGCATTGTTTTGAACCATGCTAAGATACTCTTCAATTTTTTGACATAAAACCCTATATAACTCAATATATTTAACTGTAACATTACTGGCCTAAAGAGAAGAAAAGAAAAGAAAAAGGATCTCTTAAAGTACTTACCCTATCTGGTAAATCTCTTAGGCAGTTTGTTTTAGAAGCCTCATAGTATTATATTACTGGATTCAAATATAAAATATAAAAGAGAGTACTATCTCCAGTTTCTTTATTGACCAAGCCAGATGATTGGGTTTACCAGTTATTTCACTATCCACAAAAAGATACTTTTAAAATCTCTTCAAACCCAGCTTCTCCAGCCCCACAATTGATCTATATTGTTTTGCTGTTCAAGAAAACAAATTTTACTATCTCTTACTTCCAATTGATAAAAGTAATTCTACATTTTAGGACAATGCATTGTTATTATATGGATACTTCAAATCTGTGAGAGTCCAGAAATTAATTTTAACATTCTCTCCCCATCCCATTTGATGCAATTTGGAATTCAAACATTTACTAATAATAAAATGTTGCAAAAAAATCACAGATGTACTCCTGTCTAAATAAACAATGGGATTAAGAGAGTAAAAATCTCATTTTGAGTTTTAACTATGAATTTTACTACCCATATATCCATGAGAAGGTGAAACCTCATTGAATATCATGGTTCTTATTTATAAAATAGGAATAATAATGCATATACTTCCCCTTCACAGACTGGAATAGCCCTTAGGAAATATCTTGTTAAATGTACATAAATCATGGTAGAAATCAGTGGTGGCCTTAAAGATAAATTTCTAAGGAGAAATTTCTTTAAGAAAGCAGATTGCAACATTTCAAGAAAAGAAAGGGAACACATTTCATTAGTCTTCATTTCCAATAGTTTTGAAATATATACTTCCAAATGTTTAAAATAGGATTATCTTTTGTATTAGTCCCTGGTCAAAAAACAAACTGAGAATTGGCAGATGACTACTGCTTCAGGTGAAACAGAAAATATTGTGTCATCTTCACAAGACCATTAGCACTTCCAGGAACCATGATGCCAAGCCAGTGGACTTTACTAGATTTCCTTTCCTCTTCCTGGATATGATACTTCATTACCAAGGAGGCTAGTAGAGAGTATTGATAAACCCTGAGTTGCTATGAAGAGCATAAGTTTAGACTTGTGAGTGAGGTAGAAATACTGTAATAGATATACTGTATATTTAGTATACTAAAGAAATACTATAGAGAGTTATAAGTATAATTATATGAGATTTCCTGTATAATAAAATGTTGATTCATGGAAACAGGTAATGAAGCAAACTGGAAGGAGGTTATTTACAATTGTAAATAACAAGTTAGAATAATAAATCTGCTTTTTGTTTTTAAATTTTTTTTCCTTATGCATCTAGAATAGTGTTGACAGTACACCAAAACTCGTTTTTTTTTTTTTTTAAAGAAACAAGGAAGTTATTTAAATACCATTTAAATTTCTTAATCACCACAGTGATCATATCCTTCCAATAAGAGCAAGATAAAGAAGTTATTGTAACTATTTCTATAATCCTTGCAGCACAAAGTACTTAATCAAGTACAATAATCACTTATAGGTTTTAGTGTTATCTTAAAATAGTTCAAAGGGGTTTTAAAATTTTACAAAAGTCCTACTTTATATTTGCTCTGTATGTCCCAAAACAGCCAAATTTCACATCTTCATGTTGAAACATAAGTTTTTGAATTTTGCAACAAAATATATAGGAAAGTCTTAGGTTTTGTCCAGCTATAAAGAGTAGCAAATACATATCTTCTTCTAAATCCAAAAAACCATATAGTATTTTCACTCTTAAATTTAGGTAGTGCATTCTGAATCTAGGATTAGATGAGAATTTGGTAGAATTAAACACTCCCTAAACCATTAGGCTCAGTACTACTGTTCTGATAATACATCTATTGATGGTCTTTGGATACAATTGTAGTTAAACTTCAAAAGAAATGCAGTTCTGCTAGCACAAATGATTGAGAAATTTTCACCTAAGAAAAAATTTCACAATCTAGATGCCATAACTTAGAGGCTGTTTCTCCTTTCTGAAAGATTTGCCAATCTAATCTTTATTTTTCTTGACTAGCATAAAACAATCAAACAAGTTTATAGTGTTTATACAATATTATATATATGAATATTATTTTAAATACATTTCATATAAATATAAACATGTTGCCAAACAAACAAATTCAGCCCCTCTGATCAAGTCATTCTGATCAATTAGGTGATGTTTGTGGTTAGCAAACTGGTGCCAATAAAGTGAACCAAAATAAAATGTCATAATAGGATCATAAAACAATAGGAATAGAGCTGGAAGAGAATCGAGAGGTCACAGGACTAGGTAGAGAAAGGACCTTTGCAGTTGTCTAGTTTGACCCCCTCATTTTACAGAAGACACTGAAACCATGACATAGTAAATGACCTGCCCAATGTCACACAAGAGACAGGGCTACGACATGAATCCTGACCTTCTGATTTTAAATTCAGAGTTCTTTCCATTGCATCATGCTGCTATAGAAGACACATTTCAAAATACACCATATTCATTATCATGGCCAAACTGTTAGTTTATCAAGACATATATTTAACATATTCAAAATTCTATCATCAAAAAACGGTGGGATATATTTCTTAAAAATAATATTTATTTCTTTCTACAAACTTATACCTTTTAGCAATGTTCATTATTCACAAGTGTTTGTATGGGGGAGATGAGTGAGAGGATAGAAAAAGAGTACATGACTCATACAAGGTGTATAAACTCCAAAAAAGAAATAGACTCCATATGCAAAATTACCTTTCCCTGTGTATAGTGTGGAATTCTAATAGTTTGGAAAAAGCTAATATACTTCCATAAAAGCAAATGATTGGTTTTGGTTGTCAACAGATTCAAAC
Source organism: Antechinus flavipes (assembly GCF_016432865.1). Classification (NCBI taxonomy): domain Eukaryota; kingdom Metazoa; phylum Chordata; class Mammalia; order Dasyuromorphia; family Dasyuridae; genus Antechinus; species Antechinus flavipes. Next base: position 588,166,471 of record NC_067399.1, on the reverse strand, counting down.
CCAACATAGAAAAGTCCATTCATTAAGTTTTCTCACAAAATTTATTTATACTTTATGAACACATTAATATTACCTCCCCTCCATAGAGGAAATTCTTTTAATATTGCCAACAATAGTTCTCAAACTATTTGGTCTCAGGACCTCTTAACTTAGCACTCTCAAAAACAGAGAACTCTGAAAGAGCTTTTATTTACGTGGGTTATATCTATCTATATTTACCTTATTAGAAATTAAAATATTTTAGATTATTTTTTAAATAATTTCAATCTCATGGATCCCTGAAAAGAATATGAGAACCATACTTTGAGAACTGCTAGTTTAGAATAACTAATTTGGGTTTTTTAGAAATCAAGAGTTTTTCCTGTATTTTTTCATTTCTTGAGATCAAGTCAGTCACTCCTAAATATTAAAATCCTATGTATCATTGACTACACTCAGTAACAATATATAGGATCCATCCTTTGCAATTCCTCACAGATCCAACCTTTCCTTTCCATTTCCAGTGCTACCATCCTAGTTATGTTTTTCCATCTCAGTAGTGAAATTGTGAGTTTCCTAACTCATTTTCCTGCTTCCAATCTTTTATCTCTACAATCTATTGTACATGCTACATGTTAGATCACTGCTTCTAAAACAAGTTTAAGTCTAAAAGGACACAAACAAACAGTAATACAATGTTGTCAAATGCCGCCTGCAAGACAGTGATGTCAAATAGAAAAGGGGTATAGAATGACACTTCCAGGCTGAATATTACTTTGAAAACCATGTGTTTAACATTATCTATGTTTTACTTTATTCTTATTTATTGTATTAAACATTTCCCAATTATATTTTTTATTTGATTCAGACTGCACTCAGGAATGCTGTTGCCATGTGTGGGAGTACTATGTGTTTGACACCTCGGCTTGTACACTATTACCAGATTGAGATTCCTAAAATATCACTTGGTGATATATTCCAATGTTAAAATACTTTTGGTCGGTGGGTCACCCACTATCTACAGGATAAAATCTGAACTTAGAGTGACATTCTAGTTCTGTTACTCTAGCACAGAGTAATCTTTCTATCTTTATCTCCTATCTTCTTTACTCCAGCTAAAACTGTTTATTACCTATTTCTCTGTCTATACTTTTACTATGTAAAGTACTAAGCACTTCTTCTCAGGAATGCCCTATCTATAGCTTTTTGCTCTTTTAAATCTTAACCATCCTTTATGGCTTGACTTTAGTCTCATCACTTTCTGAAACCTTTCCTAACCCTAACTACAAATGGATTTTCTCTTCTTTGAAACTGTATAGCATTTATCTGGATGATTCATCTGCCTGATTATCATTTACTTTAATAAATGATATCATTTATGATTAGTTATATCGATTTTTGCATTTTCCATATAGTAGGTACTCATTCATTCACACTTATAATAAGTGCCCTGCATATAAGAAATAAGACACAGCACAGTATAGTAGATCCCTAACCTGGGAGTTTAGATGGATACAAATCCTGTCTCTGATCGTATACTAGTTATGTGATCATAAACAGGTCAGTTAACCTCTCAGTACTTGGGGCAACTCTCTAAGACTCTACTTTACAAAAGCATTGTCAATATGCACTAGTAGAAGAAATTTCCCCATTGGTAGTTCCCTAGATAGATAAAATGATAGATCTAAAAAAAGAAACCCTGTGCTAGGTACTGAGGGAGAGGCAAAGATTAAATAAAACTCAGTATTTGTCCTTGTGGAGTTTATAATACATAATAAAGATTCTGGCAGTGCTCATTCAATAATCTGACCCAAATAGTAGCCATTAATGGTGTAATGTTAACTTGTATAGAAGTTTCTAGCAGAGGATACAGGAATCTGTGCTCAGCCCTGTGTTACTTTACATTTTTTTATTACTACCAAGTCAGGATCCAAAAATATCATGATAGGCTAGAACAGGCTAGAACAATAGGATGATTCTAAGAAGATGAAATTTAGTGTGAATAAATGAAGAGGGATACACCTATGTACAAAACATAAACTTTCTAAATACAGAATGAGAGAGGTGAGGATAGAAGCATTTTCTCTGAAAAAAAGATGTTTTAGTGGCTTGCATTGTCAAAGTAGTTAACAATATGACATGACAACCCAAAAAGCTAATGAGAGCTTAAATTGTCTTAAGAGGCAGCATTAAGGAGCAGAGTTCTGTTATACTCTTTATTGATCTCACCCTGTTTAGAGTGCTAGATTCAATTCTAGGAAACTACATTTTGGTAAGGACAATGATGAACTGGTGAGTGTCCAGAAGAAGGCCATCACGTTAGATTTGTTCTTCATGGCCTCTGACAGCAGAATTAGAAGTAATGATTGTAGAACATTCAGAGGCAGATTTTGATTTGATGTAAGGAAAAAAATCTTACTAATGATAACAGCTATGCAAAAGTGGAATAGATTGCCTCTGGAAGTGATTATCTGTGTTCAGAAGAAATTCTTACTCTTATATAAGTGGACTTGATAGCCTCTGAAGTTTCTTACAACTCTGAGATTCTATGACATATACAAAAATAAATATAAATATGTGAAAAACACTTTAAGAGGCAAATGCAAAGTAAGATATCAAAAAGGAGAAAATCATTTTTAACCAGATAGTGGGAGAAGATAAGGGAAGGCTTAAAAGATGGGTAGATGTCAATAAAAAAATTTCTTGATTATTACAGAAAAAAAAAGTTTAAAACTGGACATAACCCCAAAGGACATAAAAAAAGTCCTCAAAGTGATGATGCTTGTCATCCATTAGCCACTTGCCTCCTTTATAATATACAAAAGCTCTCAGGAACTTTTGTACTGCCTAGCCAAGCATTCATTTCTTGCCCTGTGTCCTTGTTTGCCCTCCCCCCCCCCCCAATCCCAAGCTTGCCAAAGTTGTAATCAGGGTGAGCCTTTTGTTTCAATGGCATGACAGCTATTAAGGCTGAATGGCCCCTCCTGCAATCAGCATTAAGACTCCTGACCATTAAAGTCCTGCTAAAGTTGTTGACTCCTTCCAAAACATCATCAGTAATTTGAATTAAGAAAATGAAAAAGCAATGAAGCATCTAAAATCTGCACTGAATGGTTTATTCTCTGGCAAAGATATCAACTGCACAGTTGAGCCAAATAGCCAAAGCAAATTCTTAATTCTAAATCTGAAAGACCAGCTGAGCTCACCATTATGCTTTGCACAGGTTTCAGAGCAGTGAATCAGTCTGTCAACAGGTATTCATTAAGCACTTACTATCTGCCAATCAACATGCTAAGAACTGGTTATAGGAACAGAGGCAAAAAACAATTCCTACCCTTAAGTAGCATACATTCTAATGAAAGCAGCATTCAGAAAGAAAGATTATTCCCTTTCCATTTATATTTCAGGATTTGTCATAACATGCACGATCTTCAGAAAACTTAGGTGACTAATTCCAAGATGAGCAGATGCCCCACTTTAAAGTATAACTTGGGTGTCTTCTAAGGAGATGGAATAGAATCCTTAAGATCTACCTGAATTTCTAAACGAATTCCTGAAGCTTCCTTTCCATGGATCTTTGGGCACCACTTATGAACCAGGGTAGACTGCCAGGGCTTGCCTGCTCTGCCTAAGACCTAGCCCTAAGACCTCTTCTAAAATTAATAGCTGGTATTTACTTCAATGTTTGCAAAGTCCTGTAAATACATTTTCAGATGTGAGCCTATATACTACCTCCTCAAGGTCAGATCTTGAACTTTAGCAATCTTAAGGGTCTGCTTCAGCAGCCAGAATTTGTGAACCCTGTCATTCCTATTAAAGGTAAGCCTTTAAACCATCTCTTCTGCTGGTTACTAAATTCTGAATCAGATGAAAATTACTAACAGCTTTATATGAAAGATTTAAAAACCTAGGTAAAAAGAAACAAACCAATTTCTGGTATGAAGATGAACACAGTAGCAAGTCTTCTGCACCTAGAATTGCTTTCCTAATACATTTTAAAACTCCTCAAAATAACTATATGGAAGATGCTCTGAAAGAGAAACAAAAATCAAGCTAATTTCATTAACACTGAACTATTTTCCTCATACTGGTCAAAAACCGAAGACAAATTAAATTAGTCCTATTATAAATGTAATTCTTTTTAATTTTAAAAATTTATTTATTTATTTTTGTGGGCTTTTTATTGAAGCTTTTTATTTTCAAAACATATGTGGGACAGCTAGGTGGTATAGAGGATAGAGCATCAGCCCTGAAGTCAGGAGGACCTGAGTTCAAATGTGGCCTCAGACATTTAACACTTCCTGGCTGTGTGACTCCAGTTGCCTCCACAAAAACAAAACAAAACAAAACAAAAATGTAATACCCAGGCTATCTCTCTGCAGGACCTCGGAATCAGCCTGAGTCCTTGGTCTTTAGGTGGAGAAGTGAAGAAGGCAGGAGAGCTACCACGTGGCTGGTCAAAGATGGAGTCTGGAATCTGGAGGCTGGAGTCTGAAGTTTTTTTTGTGTCTGTGGCTGAGAGCTGTGGCTAAGAGAGCCTTCTGTGTCCAAGACTCTCTTAAACACCTCAGTATAATTACATCACTATAGCACACTGAGCACACGCAACCATTACATCACCATAAGCATCATGCTGTCCTAGATTCAAATATACCTCTTCGGAGTTCCAGCCCTCTACACAAAAACATATGCAAGGATAATTTTTCACCAGTGACCCTTGCAAAACCTTGTGTTCCAATTTCCCTCACCCGCTCTCCTAGTGGCAAGTAATCCAATATATGTTAAACATGGTAAAAATATATATAAATCAAATATAGGCATATATATTTATATAATTATCTTGCTGCACAAAAAAAAATCAGATCAAAAAGGAAAAATGAGAAAGGAAATAAAATGCAAGCAAACAACAACAAAAAAAGTGAAAATGCTATGTTGTAATCCACACTCAGTTCCCATAGACCTCTCTCTGGGTATAGATGGCTCTCATCATCATAAGATCATTGGAACTTGTCTGAATCATCTCATTGTTGAGAAAAGCCACATCCATTGGTCATTGTATAATCTTGTTGTTGCCATGTACGATGATCCCCTGGTTCTGCTCATTTCACTTAGCATTAGTTCATGTAAGTCTTTCCAGACCCCTCTAAAAATCATCCTACTGATCATTTCTTATAGAACAATAATATTCCATAACATTTATATATAATTAATAACTTATTCAGCCATTCTCCAACTGATGGACATCCATTCAGTTTCCATTTTCTTGCCATTATAAAAAAGGCTGCCACAAACTAAATGTACTTCTTTTGAAAGTCAGAGAAACAAGAATATCCCTTTCTACCAATTAAGCAATTTTCTCCACTTTTAAAAGCACCAAAATACTGAAATTTTGTAAAAGTCAAACCAAAAATGTTGTAATTGTAAAAATAAACGTAATTTTTTTAAAAAAAATTGCTTTTCATTTAAAAAATGTCTATCATGACATTTCTATGTACTAAGGCCAGAGCTTAGCAATAGGGTACAGACTTCTGGTCACCCACACTTTGCCAGTTAAAGATTTATTAAACTTGCCTTTTAGTGAGGTTAAACCTATCATATATATTTTGGAACAAATTATTTTGATTGCCTAATCAAAGTTGTATCTCTCCAAATATCTAAAGACCCATTAAAATCCTAAAAGTGGAAAATGGCAAGGAGCAGAACTTTTTTTTTTAAGATTATGCCTGAGGAGAGCAAAGACAGATTCCCACTTTATCATCAGTACTTCTATGAAACTGGCATAAATGATTATTAATCCCACTATTTCAATGTTAGAGCATCCCACCAAAATGTGTCTCCACTTCCTTCAAATCCAATGCGTACACATGTGTACTTAAATATATAATTTATGTGTATACACACAAAAACACATAAACACAAAAGCACACACATACATTTTCCAAATGCAGAAGTATGATCCCATCACATTACTGTTTCAAAACTTTCCAGTTTCCCTTTTGTATAAATATGGCATACCCAATATATATATATATATATATATATAATGGTATAGGCATTCAAAGAGCTCCTCTGACTCTCTATTTACCTCTAAGATTATACATAAATACCCTTGTTTGCCATTTAAAGCTTTTCATATCCTAATCCCTTCCTACCTTTCTAGTCTTCTCACATTTTACTGTCCAATAACCAGGGGCATGCTTATAAATGTTTAAAAATCAGCTCTCTAGAAGAAAAAAAAAACATGCTGGATACATTTTTAAAGTTTCATTTACATTATTAACATTTCCTCCACTACCTTAAGTATGGACAATTAACAAAATAATAATTCAAGCCCTTAGTTGTAGTGTTTGCCAATTTCTGAGGTATAAATACTTACACTGAAATTTAATAACAGGATGTACTGGAAAGAGCTGTCTCCAGCATGTCCTTGCCTCTACTGCATTTTATGATCCAGTTACACTGGCCTACTTGCAGGTCCTTGAACAAAACACTCCATGCCTGTGCACTGCCAAAGGAATCCAGGCATCTGATCCTTGGAAGTCTTTGCCCCTTCACCTGTCTCTTGATTTCCCAGGCTTTTTTCAGGACTCAGCTCAAAGCTTTTTTTCTGTAGGAGGACTTTCTAGATCTCCCTAAATGACAGTCTTTCCTCTTAGATTACCTTCCAACTAATTACTACATATGTTTATGTACCGAGGTTATTTACATATTATCTCCTGCCAAAAATGTTCACTCCTTAAGAGAAGGGGCTGTTTTTTGCCTTTCTTGGTATCCTCCAGCACTCAGAATAGTACCTGGAAAATAATAAGTGCTTCATAAATTCTCGTTTACTGACTTTATGGACATACTACTCTAGTACTTAGGCAGCATGGTATTTAAAATGTATCCAGTCATACAACCAGGGTTTGAATCCTGCTTCCTTACACTGAACACTTTGCATGGTCTTGATAGAGTTAAAATACTAATTTCTCCATTTCTTCATCTGTCAAATGATGATGAGTGTCTCTTAAAGTTTTTATTTCACAATTTCTTTCAACAACAAAAAAAGTGTTGTGACCTCAAGGATAATTTAATATGTGACTCATAATCTTTTTGGTCATTCAGTTGTATCCAGTCATGTCTGACTTTCTTGTGCCCCCATTTGGGGTTTTCTTGGCAAAGATACTAAATGGTTTGCCATTTTCTTCTCCAGTTCATTTTACAGATGAGGAAACTGAGGTAAACAGGGTTAAGTGACTTGACCAAGGTCACACAGTAAGGATCTAAGACCAGATTTAAACTCAGAAAGATTAGTCTTCCTATCTCCAGGCCCAGGGCTTCATCCACTAAACCACTTAGCTGTGCAATATTCTTTTAGAATTACTTAGTACTTAGAATAACTATACTAAGTACTTAGAATAACTACAATGATAACTTTTGTCTCCCAAAGCCCAAAATTAAAATGTATATTATATAATTATGAAATATAAATTTTACTCTATATGTCACTATGAAAAATCTAAATATAAAATTATAATGGCACCTTCACAAAAACTGACTATGCACTAAGGCATAAAAATCTTACAACCAAATGCAAAAAAACAGACCATAATGCAATAAAAATTACATTTGAGGCAGCTAGGTGATGTAGTGAATAGAGCACAGGCTCTAGAGACAAGAAAGGCTGAGTTCAAATCCAGCCTCAGAGACAATACTTACTAGCTATATGACCCTAGGCAAGTCACTTAACATTGATTGCCTTAGGGAAAAAAATAATGATTTTTAAAAACATTTGATAAAGAAGTGTGGAAACGTACATTAAAAATTAATTAGAAACTAAATTTCCTATCCTAAAGAATAAGTGGATTAAAGAACAAATTATAGAAACAATAAATAATTTCATTAAAGAGAATGATAACAATGAAACAGCTTACCAAAATTTATGAGATGCAGCCAAAGCAGTATTAGGGGAAACTTTATATCTCTAAACACTTACACCAATAAAATAGAGAAAGAACAGATTAATGAATTATACTAACTAAATGCACACACTAAAAAAAAAAAAAAAAAAGCTAGAAAAAAGGCAAATTATAAATATCCCCAATTAAACATCAATTTGGAAATCCTGAAAATCAAAGAAGAGAATAATAAAATTGGAAGTAAGAAAACTACTGAACTAATAAATAAAACTAGAAGCTGATTTTATGAAAAAAAAAATATATATATATATATAAAACAAAGGAGTAGGTAGGTAACACTGTACATAGAGCAGCCAAACCTGAAGTCAAGAGGATGCGAATTCAAATTTGACCTTAGACGCTTGACATTTAACTAATTGTGTGACCTTGGGCAAATCACTTAACCTTGAATGCCTTGCAAAAAAAAAAAAAAAAGAAAAAAGAAAAGAAAAAAACAATAAAACAGGTATACCATTGGTTAATTTCATTTAAAAGATCCAATCAAACAAACATGCCAAATTATCAGCTTTAAAAAAAGACAAGGACAAATTCACCAACAATGAAGATAATATTTAAGCATTATTAGGCAGGTTACCTTGTTCAATTATTATGCCAATAAATCTAAATTGATGAATATTTACAAAAATATAAACTGTATACATTAATAAAAGAGGAAATAAAATACTTAAATAGTCTCATCTTAAAAAAGAAAGGAAGAAAAAAGAAAGGGAGAAAGAAAGAAAATGAAAAAGCCATCAATGAACTCCCTAAGAAAAAATCCCCAGGACCTCATGGATTCACAAGTAAATTCTTCCAAATATTTAAAGAAAATTAATTCCATTATACCATATAAACTATTTGGAGAAGAGTCCTACCAAATTTCTTTTATACACAAATATAGTGCTGATACTTAAATGAGGAAGAGCAGAAATAGAGAAAGAAAACATTAAACAAATTTCCCTAATGAATGTTGATGGGAAATTTTAAAATACTAAGAAAAGATTACAGCAATACATTACAAAGATTATACAATATAACCAAGTAAGATTCATACCAAAAATGCAGGGCTAGTTAATATTAGGAAAATTATTAGCATAATTGATAATATCAATAACAAAACCAATAAAAATAATTTGATTATCTTAATGGATGCAAAAACTTTTTGGACAAAATACAATATGCATTTCTTTTAAAAACTAGAAAGCATAGGTATATTTTCTATATTTATAGAATATATATGTACACATATATAAAACATATAATATATAAGAAATGACTTATATGACTAGTAATCATTAGCAAGCATCATGTCATGGGGAGAAGCTAGAAGACTTCCCAATAAAATAAAGAATGAAGCAAAGATGCTATTATACCATTATTATTCAATATTTTACTAGAAATGCTAACTGTAGCCAAAAAAAAAAAAAAAAAGAAGAAAGAAAAGGAAACTGGAGGAATTAGAAATTGGCAGTGAGGAAATAAAACCATTACTCTTTGCAGATGATATGATGATATACTTAGAGAATTCTGGAGAATCAACTAAAAACTAGCTGAAATAATTAACAACTTCAGCAAAGTTGCAGGAGATAAAACAGAACCTACCATAAGTAACCAGCATTTCCATATATTGCCTAAAAATTCCAGCAGGAGGAGAAAGTGAAATTCCACTTAAAATAACTGAAAACAATATAAAATATTTGCAAATCTACCTGTCAAGACGAACCCAGGGACTATATTAACACAATTACAAAACAGTTTTCACGCAAATAAAATCAGATTTAGAGAACAATTGGAGAAATATTAATTGCTCATGGGTAGGCCAAGCCAATATAATATTAATGATAATTGTATCTAAATTAATTTACTTCATGCCATACCAATCAAACTACTAAAATTTTATTTAATAGTACTGGAAAAAATAGTATAAAAAATTCATCTGGAAGAACAAAAGTCAAGACTATCAAGGCAATAAGTGAAAAACATGTGAAGGAAAATAGCCTACCAGCACCATATCTCAAACTGTTTACAAAGCAGTAACAACCAAAATAACCTAGAATGGCTAAGAAATAGAATGGTGGATCAGTGGAACAGAATAGGTATATCGTATGCAGCAGTAAATGACAATGATATCATTTTTGATAAACTCAAAGACAAATACTTTTAGGATAACAACTTATTATTTGCCAAAAATTGCTAGGAAAATTGCAACACAATTTGGTAGAAATTAGGTAGAGACCAACAACTCACATTATATACCCAGATAAATGGGTACATGATTTACACATAAAAGGTGATACCATAAACAAATCAGGAGAGTATGACATAATTTACCTATCATATCTAAGGGCAAGGGAAAAATTTATGACCAAACAAGAGACAGAGAACATTGCAAAATGTATAATAGATTATTTTGATTACATACAAGTAAAACGTTTTTGCACAAACAAAATCAATTAAAGCTAAATTAGAAGGAAAGTAGAAAACTGGAGGAAAAATTGCAATCTGATGAAGGCCTCATTTCCCAAATATGTAGGCAACTGAATCAAATTTATAAGAATATAGTTCCCCAATTGTTAATGACCAATGGATATTAATGGGCAATTTTCAGAAAAAGAAGTTAAAACTACCCATAGTCATATGAAAAAGTCTTCTAAATCACTATTGATTCGAAAGATGCAAAGTAAAACAACTCTGAAGTATAATTTCACATTTATGAGATTAACTTAACAAAAAAGAAAATAACAAATATTGCAAGGGATGTGGGAAAACTGGGACACTAATGTTGGCAGAATTGTGAGCTGATCCATCCATTCTGGAGAATAATATGAAACTGCCCAAAGAGGTGTAAAATTGTGCATACCCTCTGATTACATTAAATTAAAAGGATTTTGTTTAAACAAAACCAATATTGCCAAGATTAGAAAGAAAGCAGGAAATTGGAGAAAAAAAATTTAAACCTCAGCTTCTCTGCTAAAGGTCTTATTTCGCAAATATTTTTCAAATTTATAAGAATATAAGGCAATTCAGAAATGTTCAAAGGATACAAACAAGTAGTTTTCAGACAATCTCCCTCCAAGTTATATATAAAATCATATGAAAACATGATCTAAATAGCAATTACACCTCTGAGGTAACGCCTCACACCTATCAGATTGGCTGATAAGACAGAAAAGAAAAATGCCAAATATTGGAAGGGATGTAGAAAAATTAGGACACTAATGCATTGTTGGTAGAGTTATGAACTGATCCAACCATTCTGGAGAGCAATTTGGAACCATGCTCAAAGGGCTATAAAACTGTGGATACAATTTGACCTACCAATGCCACTACTATGTCTGTATCCCAAAGAGATCAAAGAAAAAGTAAAAGGACTTATATGTACAAAAATATTTATAGCAGCTCTTTTTATGGTGGCAAAGAATTAAAAATCAAGGGAATGCCTATTAATTAAGGAATAGTTGAACAAGTTGTACCATATGATTGTGATAGAACATTATTGTACAATAAGAAATGATGAGCAGGATACTTTGAGAAAAACTTTAAGATTTACATGAATTAATGCAAAATGAAGTAAGCAGAATTTTTTTCCCACAATAATAACAATATTATAATGATGATTAAACATGAATGACTTAGTTATTCTTAATAATACAAAGATCCAAGACAGTTCTAAAGGACTTACGATGCAAAATGCTATCCACCCCCAGAGAAAGAACTGACAGAGTCTGAAAGTAAATCAAAGCATATATTTTTACTTTATTTTCTTGGGGTTCTTTTTTTTTCTTCTATGTTTCTTTTTATAGCATAATTAATGTGGAAATGTTTTGCTTGTCTTCTCAATGGAGAGAGAAAATTTAAAACTCAAAATTTTTATATGTAATTGAGAAAAAAGTAGGCCATGCTCAAAAAACATACAATGACTTTAAAATTATATATATATATATATATACAGTTATAGAACTAGTTATAAAACAATTAGAAATATTTAGTGTGGCATATTCTGCAGTATTAAAAGAAATAATGTAGCAAGACCTCATCTGCTGATTATTATCTATAATACATATTCAATTTATTTTGTTGAATATGCATAAATTTTAATTAAGTTATATCTTGAAAGATGTTAAACATAATATAGTTATGTAAACTTAATTTTGATGTTGGATTTTTTATAAGGACAAAAGTTTGAAATAATTGGCTCAACATCAAATGCCGTTTTAAATTTTATTCTGCATGGAATTTGTTTTTGTATTTTTATTTAAAACAAGAATGAAATGAAAATATTCACACAAATATCTTATAGAAAATAGTTGTAGAATTTCACAAGTTTGTTAGCTGAAAAATGTAAATTCATTTAAAAAAATTTAGCCACTTAACCAATTGAAAAAAATGAATTCCCAGTTATGATATAAAACATATATCTTTTTTGTGGGCTAATTTTTGTGGGTACTGTATTATATGATAAATGTTCAATTGTATAAATCGGTTCTTTTTTTAAAAAACAACATTTATATACAAGCTAATCTTTAAAATAAAAGGCTCTCTTTGGACATTATTTTCTTCTTTTCTACCAAGTGGCACACAGCTACACTCTCACAAAATCTTTACTGAAGGACTGACCAGTGCTGTCAACCAGTTCATTTGAAAAATCTGGCAGATCTTTTTAACAGTGAGGTGATTTAAGCCATTTCCAATGATCTACTGTGATGAAGAGAGTCATCTGTACCCAAAGAGAAGACTGTGGGGACTGAGTGTGGGATCATGTCTTTTGTTGTTGTTTGCTTGAATTTTATTTTCTTTCTCATTTTTTCTCTTTTGATCTGATTTTTTTTTTTTTGGGGCAGCATGATAATTGTGGAAATATGTATAGAGGAATTGCACATGTTTAACATATATTACTTGCCATGGGAGAGGGGAGGAAGGGAGAAAAAAATTTGGAATACTGTTTTGCAAGGGTGAATGTTGAAAATTTCTATGCATGTGTTTTGAAAATAAAAAGCTTTATAAATAAAGTGTATATATTAATAGAAGAAAAAAATTTGAAGGATGTTCAAATCAGAAAACAGTCTTAATATTACAATATAAGGTTTGTTTTCTGAAAATCATCTATGATGGATTAAAGATTGTTTGTAATGTGCATGCTCAGTGATTATGGTTTTCAAAATGCCTGGTATTTGGCCTACCAAGAATGCAAAAAGAAAAAAAAAAAGGTAAAATTTGGATCATGTGATTACATAGTTGATAAGGCACAATTACTGGTTAAAAGAGGGGAATAAGAAAGCTATTTGGGTTCAGTGTACAAAATATAAATGAGAGTACATGCATGTATGTGTTCATCCATTGGAAATCACTTTAAACTCAAAGGTTAAACACTCCTAGCAGTTTGGAAACAACTTGATTACAAACTCAGAAACTACATAACATGCTGTACTTAGTCAGAAGTGATCACGTTAATATAACTGCTACATGAACAATGAAATCATTGTGTATATGATCATGACATATAAAAGTAAACCTATGTTGCTTATATATGCACATGCTTATTGTTACAGAATAAAATACACTTGTAAAGTAAGTAGGAAATATTTTTAATGCTTAAGTAATTATTTAAAAACTCCTTGAGCCATCACTGAAAACCTTCAAGGAATTCTCAAATCTCTTACTGGGAACTACTCTCCAATACTGCACAAACCTATTTAGTTTTCTCAATTCAACTCTTCAACAAGCATTTATTTAGCTAGAATATACAATGTATGAAGAAGAGTGATATAAAACAAATTTGGAAAAAGAAGTTGTTGCCAGATTATCACAGGTTTTAAATGTCAACTTGATTTATATTTTATTCTAAAGCTAGGGTTAAACTTTTTGTGTGTGTGCCATGGACCCCTTCAGTATTCTAGTAAAGCTTTTCAAAATATTATTTGCAAAAGCATAAAGTAAGATACACAGGATTACAAAGGTCTCTTAATTATAATGAAATAAAGATTTTTTTTTCCTTATCTAAGTTCATGGATTCCCTAAATCCTATCCACTGGATCCCTAAATGGTCAGTGGACCCCAGCTTAAGAACTCCTGTGCTAGAGGAATTAAGGAAATTTAAACTTTAAGAATATCAATTTGGCAGGTATAAAGGATTTATTATAAAAGAATAAAGTGGAAGCAGGATGAAAAATTAAGAAGTTACTATAATCTATGGGAGAGATAATAAAAGCCTGAACTAGCTTTGTAGCCACATGAAGGGAGAAAAGAGGAAAGATTTGAGAGATGCACAGGTAGAACTGACAAAAGTTAACAAATACTGAATATAAGGGGTGAAGAGAGTGGAACAGCTGAAGATGATTCATAGGATTATGAATGTGTAAAACTAAGAAGGCTGGTGACATTCTTGACAAAAACAATGAAGTTGGGGAAGCAGATGGATTTAGGAGGAAAGATTATGAGTTCCACATTGGAGTTTGAGTTCTTAATTCATAACTTCAGCCAACTGGACTACTCACTGATCCCCAAATGCATCTCTAACTACTAAGACTTAGAGAAGTTAAGATCCTTAACCACATTAGAAGCCAGTTTGAATTCATCATGGGCTTCCTGCCCAGGTATAGATTAGATGACCACACATATGAGATCTCACCTTACTCTGATTCTAGACTATTGCTTCTTTTGGTCTTCATCTACAAAATAAAAAGCTTGGTCTAGATTATCTTGAAAATGCCTTGAAATTGAAAATACTACGCTATGCATCATTCATTTTTGAATTCAAACATTCATTCAATAAATCTTTAAGGAATCTGTAAGATACCATTTTAGGCATTCTGGGGAATAAAATGATAAATAAGACATGGTCATTGCCCAATAAGTTTATAATCTACTAGTCTATGTAAAACAAATATATACATAAAGCAGAATGTTATGAGTACCATAAAAGAAATATGAAATGTAAAAGATATTCAGGGGGAAAAGAACAGGGGAAAAAATAAAGGGTACTGGCCAAAATCCTTCACTAACTTGATTAGTTTAATAATGGTCAGTGAAGTGAATATTCTTTATTTAATACTAATTTCTTCTCTACAACAGAGATTATGACAGTCCTATCAAGGAGAAAGAAACTAATGGGTTCCTTAGTTTGTGGTAACAAGAATTAACTAGTGCCTTAGAAATTTGATATCTTAGAATCATCACATATAGACCATTATTTATAACAATTAACTTATACTGGGCAAACAGAATAAAAGAGATATCATAAACTGTATGGGTCACTTCTTTTGATTTAGATAGCTAAGTTTATTTAGGGGGTAGCCTTTTAGAGATTATTGGTTAGGATTATGATGTATACCTTTCTTTATAATATTACTATTGCATATACCACATTACAATCTCTTCACATCAAAGTTGTTAGTTTATTTTAAATTATTTATTATTTTCACTTTATTATAGACTCACCGATTCTTTTCCAGCTCATTGTGTGTAGACCTGAAAGATGAGTTGAGAGAGAGAAAGAGAGAAAGAGAAAGAGAAAGAGAGAGAGAGAGAGAGAGAGAGAGAGAGAGAGAGAGAGAGAGAGAAAGAAGAGAGAGAGAGAGAGAGAGAGAGAGAGAGAGAGAGAGAGAGAGAGAGAGAGAGAGAAGAAAGAAAAGGAAAAAGAAAAAGAAAGAAAGGGGAAAAAAAAAGATTAGACAAGTTCTATTGCTGGGGGAGCAAATCAATCACTAATGATATTACTAGCACATTCCAGTGAATATCCCTAATAGTAAAACATATAGCACCTCTCTTAATTCTACTTGCTAACAGTGAACATCTATTCATCTAAATTTACTTACTCAGATTCAATGTTTTTTTGTTTTCAGTGTGAAAAATACCAGCAAAATACTAAAGCTAAAGTTATATAATTCTATTAATAAAACCAACACTAAACTGTCTCAAGCTATTTCTTGCTATGGAGAAAGAGACTGTATAACAAGTACAAAATTAACATTTTATTGAAACTTCTAAAGTACCAATATGTGCTTAAAATAGTTAGGGCTGTATCTGAAAAGAAAAGGAATAAAACTGAATAGCTAAAAAATTTAAGATACACCAATTATTGAAATTATTTCAGTATTTATGAACTTAAACATTTTAGTGCAATTCTGACTCCTTCAAAATAATACTATCAAGTCTATGTTATACAACTTCAATATTGATATTTTCATCATATTATTAATAGTTTCAACAATTTCAGTCCATTTAACAGATATATATTAAGCACTTCCTCTATGCTAAGTATTGAGGATACAAAGACAAAAATAACAGTCCCTAAGAGCTTACAATGAACTAGAGGGATACATTATACCCACTACTAAGTAAATACAAAGTAATTACAAAAAGGAGAATGGACAAATACTGGAAGGTGGAGTAGAGAGGGATCAGAAAGGCTTCCCATACAAAGCGGCATCTAAAGTAGAACCTTTGAAAGAAAGCAGAGAGTCTAAGAAGTAGACATGAAGGAGGGTGTATTTTTGCCATGGCAAATAGCTTATGTAAACTCAAAGAGACAGGAAACAGAAAAGCCAAATTCAGGCAACAGCCATTATAAATCCAATTTGGTTGGAGTATGAAATTCAAGAAAAAGAGTAATATGGAATGTCTGGAACAGTGAGAATGAGATTATGAGAGCATTAAATGCCAACCCAAGAGGTTTATTCTAAAGGTAATGAAGAGTCACTAAAGGTAGAGCAGGGACAGAACTATAGTCATGTCTGTAATACAGAAATACTAGTCTGACAGTGGAGGATGGTTTGGAAAGGAGAGATACAAGAATTAGGCCAATTAGGAATACTGGAGTACTGGAATAGTCTAGATAAAAGATAATGTGGGACTGAACTAATGTAGAAGTCATGAGTGGAGAAAATAGGATAAATGCAAGAGATGTTGTTGGAGCAAATTTGGTAAATGATTTGATTTTGATGTGGGAGGAAAGTGAAGGATAAAAAATTTATGAACCTGAGTGACTAGGATAATGTGCCCTCAAAGAAATAGGAGATTTGGGAAAATGATAGGGCTGAGGGAGAAAAATAATTTTCTCCTGAACATTCTGAGTTTGAAATAGTGATGGAGGGGGGAACATGATGTAGATAGAAATATCAGATAGATGGAAATACAAGGATAGAAATCAAGAGAGAGAGATTAGGACAAGAGATGGAGATTATGAAGTCATTTTCATAAAGAAGAGAGGCTGGAGTGTGGCAGTGAATATGATACTGAACTGGGAGTAAGCTTAAACTGAGTTTAATCCTGCCTCACTCAATTCCCAGCTGTATTATCTTGGGACAGTTACCTGTCTGAGTCTCAGTTTCCTAATCTTTAAAATTAGGGGGTCAGACTCGACTTCTAAAGTCCATTTCAACTCTAATCTTATCCTATGTTAAGATAATTACTGAGTCCAAAGGAGCTGATAATATCACCAATATTAAAGGCTGAGATGGAAGCGAAGAGGGGCCAGGACAAAGCTTTAGATGTCATCTACAATAAACAGATAATGATCCAGCAAGGTCAAACCAAGTATACTGACAAGGTCAAAAAACTATAAATGTCAAATTAAATCGAGAGAGAGAAAAAAAATATTGACGAAGCAGTTAAGAGAGCCTTGGAAATCTGAGAGAAAAATTTTTGCAGTGTTAAGAGTTGGAAACTAAATTACAAGAGAATAAGAAATGAATAAAAAGTAAAGGAAATGAAGGCAATGGATTTAAATGTTCTCTTGTAGGAATATGTGTGCTACTGCAATAGCCTTGTTGTTTGATCAGTCTTCTTTCCTCTCTTCTCCCTCCTTGTCCATTTTCCACTGAGCTGACAAATTCTCCTAAAGGGCAGGTCTGACCATGTCACCTCTGCTCCTATTTTAAAAACTCCTGTAATTCCCTATCAGCTCTACGATAAATGATAACTTTCCTAACTTTCCATTCTTCTTAAATTTTACTCCCTTTGAAATATATGGGATCCAGTGACATTAACCTCCTTACTGATCCTCAAATCAAAAACTTCATCTGACACTTCATTTCCATCTCCAGGCATTTTCACTGGCTGTCCTCCATGCCTACAAAGCTCTCTTTCTTCATCTCTACCTTCTAACTTGTCTAACTTCCTTCAAGTTCTAGATAAAATTCTACCTTCTATGAGGAGCCCTTCTTGACACTCCTTAATGTTAATATCTTCCATATACTGATCAACTCCAATTTATCTTGCATATATATTATTTGTACATAGGTGCTTTTTATGTTGTCTTTCCCATTAGATGAAACTCCTTGAAAGCAGGTACAGTTTCCTGATTTATTAAAAAAAAAAAAAAAAAAAAAACTCCAGCACTTAGCACAGTTCCTGATACATATTAGGTGTTTAATAAATGCTTGAAGAGATACATGTTGATAGATTAGAGGGACATAAAGTTTTTTTTAAAAAAAGGTTATTTTGAAGGGTGGGGAGACTTACGAAAGGGTAGCTAGGTGGCAGAGCTACGTGGATAGTGCTAGGCCTAGAGTCAGGAAATTTCATCTTAATGAGTTCAAATCTCGGCCTCAGACATTTACTAGCTGTGTGATCTTGGACAAGTAATTTAACCCTACTTGCCTCAGTTTCCTCATCTATAAAATGAGCTGGAGAAGGAAATGGCAGATCCCTCCGGTATCTTTGTCTGAGAAAACTCCAAATGGGACCCCAAAAAGTTAGACAAGACTGAAAAAAAAATGACTGAACAACACCAAAAAGATCTATGAATGTTTATAGGTGGCAAAGAATAAACCAAGTAAGAAAAAACTAAAATAAGAGATTGAGGGGACAAACTCTTAGAGAAAACTGGAGAATAAAAGTACAGAGGGGTTGGCCTTGGCAAAGAGAAGACTCATCTTCCTCAGAGACTGCAGGAGAGGAGAAAAGAATGGCGAGGACTATAGAGAATTTGAAAGGTAGAGAATAGAGCAAAGGTTGTATCATGGACCCCTTTGGCAGATGAATGAAACATATGGATCCCTTCTCAGAACGTTTTTAAATGAACAAAATAAAATATGTGAAGATGACCATATAAAAAGAACATCTCAAAAAGAGCCAAGATTATTATAATATAGTCATCAAAATATTTTTTAAAAAGCTCACAGACTCCCAAGTTATGAACTCCTGGATTGAAGGTTAAAGGGAAGCTCATATTGAATAATTTGTTTTCCCAGTAAAAAAGGGTCTTCATCTGAGAGGGCTCAAGAAGTAATAAGATCAGAGATCACAGACTTTGAGCTACAAGGGATTTTACCAATTATCAATTTCAACCCCTCTTGTTTTACAGGTAAAGAAATCAAGGCTGAGAGTGATTTTGCCTAAAGATAAATGATTTACCTAAGGCCACAAATCTAATAAGTGCCTGGTGCAAAAAAAATCTTGAGATGTCTCAGATTCCAAGGTCAAGGCTATCCCCTTTAACGCTGTGCTGCTTCTACTCTACAAATATCCAAGCATCTATAAACACAGATTTAAATTAAAGGGGACCCTAGAGGACCTTGACTCTAACCCCCTAATTTTACTGATGAGGAAACTGAGGCTGAGATTGTACCCAGGAAAGCAATATGTGAAGTCCATTCTTCTTGACTCCAAGCCCAGAACTTTCCCCTGAGTCACCTATGAACGTAAGTGGCTCAGAGGACTTAAAGAAAAAAAATGCTTAGAATAGAGTTTGGACTCAATCAGGGAAGAATGAAAGAATTTTTGAGCAGTAGTGACACCCCCGATGAGATAAAAAACACATATCTACTGGGATCATAAAACAGCTTCATAACTTGAGTAGTATACAAATAGACAAATGTTGGGGTTGATGTTTAGAAAGGGGAATGCAAAAGGGAGACATGGGATACACGGATATAGAAGAGTTTATAGCTGAACTGGTTACACAAAGGTGTAAAAGGCTTTCCCCACTAAGGATTGCCACTTTCCCACAATACTTTGGGACCAAAGAGACTTACTTATTGGAGAGAAGGATTTTAAGATCCTGTTTCAGGAGATTATGTGTAGGCAAGACAGCATGGGGACATTTCTTGAGTAGGAAGTATTAAAAGAATTTTAGGGAAATTAAGAAGTAGATTGAAGAAGGGGAAGAGTCACAGAGAAAGATTTCAGCTCATGTCACATCTCATCACATGGAAGGTTGTAGACAATGCGGTTTCCCTCAAATTTGCATCTAGATTGTACCTATTATTTAGAGTAATTCTGGCAGAAGCAGCAGCAGAAGGCTTTCTTCTCATTTCTAGTTTCCATACAGAGAAACTATGTTTGCAGACTAATACTTCAGTTTCAGTGCAGACATTGAATGCATCACAAGACCCGCAATATGGATTTCTGTTATTCATCAGGAATGGCTGAGCTATCCTACCTGGGGAAGACAAGTTATCTGGGAGGCAGTAAAAGTACTTGTAGGCTGAGTTTGTTTTAAGAATTAAGGGCTGCAGCGAAAGAACTATGGGAAATGAATATGAACCACAACATAGCATTTCCACTCCCTCTGTTTTTGTCTGTTTGCATTTTTTATTTCCTTCTCAAATTGTTTTTACTTTATGTCTAAGTCCCATTTTTCTTGTGGAGCAAAATAACTGTATGGATATGTATACATATATTGTATTTAACATATACTTTAACATATTTAACATGTATGGGTCTGCCTGTGGGGGGAAGGAGGAGAAAAGTTGAAAAAGAGGGTTTTGCAAGGGTCAATGCTGAAAAATTACTCAGGCATATATCTTGTAAATAAAAAGCTATAAAAAAAAAAGAAAAAGAAAAAAAGGAATTAAGGGCTGGAAGTGTTTGGCATTAAATAGCATTTTCCTGTTATTTATCTTACTTTTCAATTTAAGTTGTACATTTTCATCACTATGATGTGATATCATACTTTTAACATTGGCTGTTTGTAGAAAAGAGATTCAGAAATGGAGACTAGAGGAAGATTTGGTTCCCCATCAGAAAAGATAGAGCACCAAGACAAGTTTTAGGAGCTTTGGGATAGATAAGGGGATCTCTACTGTTAGAGAAGGAAAATGAAGATAGAGTAGATGGTAAATGTTGTGGAGTAGGAGAGAGAACAATGAGAGGTAGAGTGTCTGAAGATCTGAGAAGCTAAATAATAGGTTTGAGAGAAAGAAGACAAAAGAAGAGAAGAAGCCCAGGAAGAACCATTTAGTATTTTACCCCTGGATTCCCTGACTTAAAAATTATGCCAAATCCACAAATTATTGGGAAGAATTCACTTAAGAGTGTTTTTTTGCAGTCCAAGAACTAAAAGATTTTCTTAAGTCTAATACTTCCATTTTCGATTCGTCCTTTGAAAAGTTTTATGATATTTTCATTGGGATGGGAAGAAAGTAGTGAAAGAAGATTAGTGCACATTCCTCCTTACTTCTCCCCACCTTAAATTGATGATGAATCTCTCTCTAAAGAAGTAAAGCATTCTGGTGATGTTATGACTGTAGCCACCAACTCTGAAAACATTCCAAAAGAAAGGAATTTCCAGTTTTAGAAGATAATGCACAATTAGATATGAAATATTTATATACACATACAGATATATATGTACACAATTTTTAAAAAATCAAAAGAAGAGCCTGTCTCCATTTTCACAATATTCCTTGTGCTTTCCTCTCACTAACCCTAATAATATTCAGGCTTAAAGAAATTTCTGGGCAAATCAAAGAGGAAGAAGAGTGCAAAAACAAATTTAAAGTTGGCTGGGTTTTTTTTTTAAGAGCTTTACCAAGTATGAAGAATAATCATTTGAGAAATTAAGCCCTCTTGTGATGAAGTACTTTTGATTTAAATGCTTTTTATATTGATTTGGTTTTTTTTAATGAGTATTATGAAATATAATCCATATATAAAGTGACTGGACCTTTGGTAAATAGAATATTATATTTATAGAAGAGTAGACTTATTTACCATAGCCTCTCAATATTTTGGCAATTCTAGAAATAAGATATGTAATGCATAAGATATGTAATAGCTGAATTCCAATATTATATTGAACCGATTATCAAGGCCAGCACCAAAAGAACAGAGTCTGACCTACTGCTGTGAACAAAATTAAAACAGCAGGTTCTCCCCACTGCTTTCAAACAGGCGACTCTTTATTATTTATCTCCTTTCTAAAGAACAAAATGATTGCTAAGAGTGTGAACCTTTTAATCAAGTCAGGAAATTTATGCCATTTTTAGCTGTATCACTGACAACATTTCCAAATACCAACAATACCAACAGGCAAAAATGGAACTAAATGCTCTAATCTAACTCCTTTTCAAAAAATTTTTTTCTGTAATTAAAAAACAAAAATCAAAAGTGGGGGGAAATGATAAGAGTTAAATTAATACCTCCCTTATGTTAAATGAAGTTTTACCCCTAAAATTGAGTTTACAAATATTTATCATATACCTACTATGTGCAATGCTATGAACTGCATAGGACACAATGATGAAAAACACATGGCTCCTATTCTGTAGCACATTGCAATCTAGTAAGACAGATGACATGTAACTATTTCAAAAGGGTTCCATAAAATGTGTGCAACAGAAATCCAAAGTGCTAGGAGTACAGAAGTGAACTCCTCCAAAGTCATGCCCAGTCATCCTGTCCCTACCTCTATGCACTACTGCCAAGTCCTGTCAATTCTACCTATACCATATCTCTTCTATGTTCCTTCTTCTCTGACACTGCCATCACCCTGGTGAAAGCCTTTATCATCTTGGGTTTCGACTATTTTTTTGTAACATTTTGGTTAACCTCTTTGCCTGAAGTCTCTCTCTGATTCCAGCCAGTTTATCTTCTACTCAGTCATTGAATTCCTCAAGTGCAACTCTGACTATATTACATTTCTCCCTACTCCCATTCAACACATTCTAGTGGCTCTTTATTGCCTCTAGCATAAAATCTTTTGTTGAACTTTTATATCCTTTCATGATCTCTCCCCTTCCTTTTTTAACAGTTTTCTTATATCTTAAGAGCCCCACATATTCTGTGAATCAGTGACACTGACCTTACTTTGCCTTTATACCTGCCCATAACTAGAGTATTTTCCCATCTCATCTCCACTTCCAGCTTCCTTCAAAGTCTCAGGTAAAATTCTACCTTCTGCAAGGAGGCTTCTTTAATACTAGTGCTTTTCCTCTGTGATTATATGCAACTTATCCTATAGCAAGGATCCTCAAACTTTTTAAATAGGAGGCCAGTTCACTGTCCCTCAGACTGTTGGAAGACCGGACTATAGTAAAAACAAAAACTTTGTTTTGTGGGCCTTTAAATAAAGAAACTTCATAGCCCTGGGTGAGAGGGATAAATGTCCTCAGCTGCTGCATCTGGCCCGTGGGCCATAGTTTGAGGACCCCTACAATGTCTGTAGATGCCTTGTTATAATATAGTTATTTGTATGTTGTCTGTCTTCATTAGATTGTGAACTTTTTAAGATCAGGGACTATATTTTGCTTTTCTTTGTATCCTCAGTGTTTAGCACAATGCCTAGCACACAATAGGCACTTTGCTTATATTTAATATAGGACATAAGGAAGGCTTCATGGAAGAAGCTGCATTTTCATTATGTCTTAAGAATGGATAAAAATTTTGACAGACAGGGATCAGGAAAGGCATTCCAAAAGGAGAAAAGTAAAAACCCTAAGGCATATTCCAGATAATGTTTATTTTCATTTTATAACAGGGCTAAACAATCTATTACAATCTATTATTTAAAATCTTCGCTGAGTATATGAATAAGGACCTGCTTAAAGAATGGACAAAGAATTCTCCTAGAATCAGCTTTACAAAATTAAGCATGAGAAAAAATGGCAAGAAGTAAAAAAAAAAAAAAAAAAAAAAACACACACACACACACACTAGGATGAATAATAGAGAACTGCAATAGTGATAAAAGTGATTGAAGCATCTTTGTCTAATCATCTAGCTGTTCAAAGCAGTATGAGGGAGGGAGAAGGAAAAATGAGAGGGAAAAGAGAAGATACCTAATTATGTGTACAGAGAGAAAATGAAGATCAAAACAGTGATGACAATAAACCATTAATTTAAGTATCATACTTAAGCATGCTCAGAAATAGCCCTTCTGCTTCTCAGAGCCTAAGTATTAGACCTCTTTCTTTCTAATAATGTGCCTCTAAAAGATTCAATTATACTAAATTCCTCATAAGGCTGAGATGCTGTGAATAATACAGCTACTTATCGTATTTTATTATTGCAATGAAATATATTTCTGAGGACAAACACTAATGAACCATTATCTTTTTTGTCACCATTTTTTTGAATGCTTAAAACCTTCCAAGGACACAGAAAGACATCTTCTATTATTTTATTACTGAGTCACATGTAACCTTTTTCACAAATAACATTCTTTTGAGAGAGGCAACTTCTTGTACTTCCTCTTTGAATGAAAGTTGTTATCTTAACCAGATCTCTGACTTTTCATTGAATACAACACAGTTCTAATACATAAACCTGTAACTCTACAGGGTGCAGTTTGGTAGCATTCAAGGAAATGAAGCATAGAATTGAAATTGTATAAAATGCTTCACTTTGACTCAAGAGCCATGCCAAGACTGGGAACAACAAACCCAAGAGAATCCCCTTCCAACGTGAACACTGTTTCAAAGAATAAGAAAATACCTCTTTCTTTGTTGAACTAATCAGTACTTCCTCATTTTTTGTGAAAATGTTTGTTTCACCTCTTCTCTTATCAGTCATGATTCTTCATGTAAGTTCCCCTCTGAATTACATATTCCAGACAACCAAAAAATCTAACTAGTATCCCAAATCTCATAAACCTTCAAAACCTATTTTCAAAAGCAAAAGACAGAAAAATGTCATCTATATTAACAAGTTAGAAACCATTCCTAATACTAAGTAAAGGCAATTTTTTAAAAGGTATTAAGTGGCACAATCTAAAAAAGTCAAAAGCACTTCTTTTAGATAGACTATATTACTTTCTGCTGAAAAGGACAAACTAGACCAAGAAAGGCCAAAAAAGAAGGCATGCAATCAAATTTCTATTATCTATGACTACAATCAGAATTTACATTATAAATCAATAAAAATTGCTGAAAATCTATATGTAAAGTGAATTACTATAAATTAAATCATATCTTAATTGAAGTAGAAGAAATTTGAAGAAATTGTGGTTAACAAAAACTCCTAATTTGGTAGTCAGAGGACATTAAGTTCAAATTCCTCCCCTGTTTTTTAAGTGTAAAATGATTTGGGCTAAGTCAACGAACCTTTCTGAACCTCAGTTTCCACAAAATAAAATGAGGTAGTTGGATTAAATGGTCTCTAATATCCCACAAGCTCTAAATCTATTATCCTAAAAACTCCTAATTTGTGTTTCATAAACAAAAGTTTTCATGGATTGGGTTTGCCTACAACAAGGAATACTATTTTGTAAAAGGAGCAAAAAAGTTGTTTAGCTGATACTGACCTCTGATTATACACAAAATGGCTGTGCTTCCGCGTGACCAAATCTTATTTTGACCAGTATTATTCTCCATCTTATTTCTACTCTTAAAAGCAATATTGAGATCTTCAAAGATAGTAAAAAATGCAGCTGGCTTTATTATTTATTAGATTATGTCTAATCTAAGAAGGCTACTACTCTCCAATAATGAATTAACAGAGAAAATAAATAACTTATTGCAAAAAAAATATTAAGATCATATTTTAAAATCAATCAAAGTTAGTCCAAGAGCACAATTACCTATTAGAGCACTACAAAAAAGAAATAAAATCTAATTAAATTGCCTGAGAGTTCATATCTAGAATTGATAATCATATCAACAGCAAAATCTATAATTTAAAAATTCAGGGATGATCAGCTCTAGGTAAAGCTTCAAAAAAACCTCATTTTGATAAAGAAAATCCCAACTCAACCATCAAAAAACTTGACTGACAAGTTCAAGAGCACTTACTTTTATACTTAAACATCTCTAAAGAATTGTAAGAGAAGAAGAAAGAAAAGTAACTAGTCAATCTAATTTTCAAATCACAACGGTTTGTAAGGGGTCACTACTTAAGTGTGTTGTAATTTTTTTAAAAATTAAATCTCATTTTTCTTTAAAATATCTGAAATGAAGGAAATGGCCTAAAATAATTAGGGAGAGATTCTTGGTGAAATGATCACCTTTAAAATATAATAAATCAAGCCAGAGTGAAATGATATTTGAGACAATTCAGTATAGTAGAAACAGGATCTCAAGTTAAGAGAACTAGTTTCAAACTCTGTGTTCAACATTTATTATCTATGAGATGAAAAAATTAAGTTATTTAATTTTCTAAAAACTTATTATGCATGTCTGTAAAACAGGGCTAATTATGCTAGCAATACTGAGAGGAAAAAATTGTATACTTAAAAATACTACAAAATAACTAATTTATTCCTGTTCATTCAGGAACATCACAGAATCTGTGAATTCAATATTATTGCCTTTTTTCAAAACATTCTGATGAAAATAAAAAGAGGAGATTTAGAGGGAAAATAATGTACTACAATACTAAATGACTGTATTTTAACTAAATCTATTAAACAATCAATCCAATTAAGCTCCCACTAAATGGCAGGACTGTGCCAGGCAGGGGGAATATAAAAACAAACATGAAATGATCTTGATTGTCATAGAGCTTACATTCAATCAATAACAAACAAATCAATAGGCATTTACCAAGTGCCTACTATGTGTCCAGGCATTATGCTAAGTGCTGGGGATACAAAAAGAAATATAAGGCCCTCAAAAAGATGAAATCTAAAGAGGAAAGCAACAAGCAAATAATATGTACAAACAAGTAATATAATGCATAAACAGGAAATAAGAGAGGGAAGACACTAAAATTAATGGAATTGGAAAAAGCTCCCTATAAAAGATTTCAGTTGGCACGTCAAAGAATCTAGGGAAGACAACAGGTGATGAGGAAGAGGGAGAGCATTCTAGACTTGGGGGACAGCCAGAGAAAATCCCTGGAGCTGAAAGATGAAACATCTTATTTGTAAAATAGCAAAAAAGTCAGTGTCATGGAATGGAAGAATATATGGCAGTGAGTAAGGTGTGAGAAGACTAAAAAGGTAGGAAGAGTCTAGGTTACCAAAGAGAGATTTTATATTTGATCCTGGAAGCAATAGAAGCCAATAAAAGGTGACATGTTAGACCTACACTTTAGGAAAATTACTTTGGCTGCTGAATGGAAGATGAATTGGAGTGAGGAGAGGCTTGAGGCAGGCAGACCCATCAACACACTATTACAAGACACAGGTGTGATGTGATAAGGGCCAGGGTAATGGCAGTTTACAAGGAAAGAAATGGGTATATTCAAAAAATATTGCATAGGTAAAATCAACAGGTCTTGGTAACAGACTGGATATGGGAGATGAGAGACAGTGAAGAGGTTATGATATACAGAACTGGAAGGATGACACTGTCCTTGACAGTAACAGGGAAGTTAGGAAGTAGGAGAAGAGTAAGGATAAAAGATAAGTTCAGTTTTGCACATGTTAAGTTTAATTATCTACTGCTCACCCAGTAGATGTCTGACAGACAACTGATGTAATACTGGAGAACAGCAGAAAGGTTAGGGCAGAATAGATAGATCTGATAATCATTATTACAGATATGGTAATTAAGTCCATGGGAGCTGATGAGATCACCAATTGTAGTAGTATCCAGAGGAAGAAGAAAAGAGGGTCCAAGACAGAACTTGTGGGACATCTCTGGTTAAAGGGCACAGTCTAGATGAGGAACCAGCAAAAGACAATGAGAAGGAACAATATGAGAGGACAGAGGAAAAGCAGAAGAAAGAGCTAGTAAGGAAAAAAGGGTGATTCACAATGTCAAAAGCTACATAGGGGTCAAGAAGAATGCAGATCAAAAAAAGCCTGCTGGATTTATCAATTAAGGGGTCAATGGTAACTTTGAAAAGAGAAGTTTGAGGTCAGAAGCCAGATTATAAAAAGTTAAGGAAGGAGAGAAAGTAGAGGCACTTATTGTAGATGGCTTTTCAAGGAGTTTAGCCACAAAGTTTGTAAATATAAGACAATAATGGGGACAGAGGATCATTCGAAGGATTTTTGAGGATGGGGGAGATGTGAGCATATTTGTAGGCAGTAGGGAAAGAAACAGTAGAAATGGAGAGACTGAAGGTAAGTAAGAAGAATGGGAATGACACAGGGGTCAATATGTTAGAAGAGACAGAATGGAATAAGATTAATAATGCAAGTAGAGAGGTTAGTTTTGGTAAAGAGCTAGAATACCTTATTTTGTGAGACAGGAATGAAGGAGGAAATAGTGACAGAAGGCATGAATAATATGAAATAAAGAAGTAGAAAGAAGAGGGAGCTCAGTTTTCTCACCTGAGAGGATGGGAAGTAGAACCCTAGGAAAAATGAAAAGGATGGAAAAGTTTGGAAGAGCTACAGTGGAGAGTGGAATAGTGAATTGATAAAGGGAGATGTAGGATTACCTAATAGCTGTGAAGACCCAGATGAACTCCGATAACAAATTTATAATGGACCCAGTCAGAATGATTTTGTGATTTTTGCCACTTTTGTTCAGCAGCACATGGGTGGGAACAAGGATAATGGGAGTGATCAAAGGCTGAGACTTGGCAAGGCACAATTAGCAATATAATAATAGATTCAAGAGAAGAGAAGAGTAGAGTTGAACTGGTTCATCAAGGGGTCAAGATGGGGAAAAGAGAAAACTGGCTAAGTGTAGGAGAGATGACTTAAGAGGAAATTGAGGGGTTGAAAGATTAGAGTTTATGGTGTAGACAGAGTAGGGTTTGGTAAAAGAAAGGCAGAGGGAAAGGTAGAAAATCAACATATTATTATCAAATAAAAGGATTTTGAAATCCTAGACATGGGTTTGTTGTATCTAATCCTAGACAAGGTTAAGAATATGACTCTTAAGCAGCTAGGTGGTGCAGTGGACACAGTGCCAGCCCTGAAGTCAGGAGGATCTGAGTTCAAATGTGACCTGAGACACTTAGCACTTCCTAGCTGTGTGACCCTGGGCAAGTCACTTAATTCCACCTGCCTCAGACCTCCCCGACTCCCCCCCAAAAAAAGAATATGACCATCTTTGTTTGTGACCAAGACGGGATGGAGGAGTAGGCCATAGGAAATGAGTAGGCTCAGAAACTGAGTTAGGATATTTGAAGGAAAGTCAGTATTTATCTTAAAGTCCTTTGCTATTAGGGCAGGAACTAGAGAGGAGAGAAAAATTGAATTAGGCATCAAATTCACTGAGAAAAGAAATAAAGTGACAGAAGGTCTGTAGATAACAGCTACCAAAATTTTGGTTGAATAGTAGAGGTAAAATTTCATGAAAATTAAAGGAGAGGTATATATAAAACATACACAAAATAATAGTAAATTTTGGAGGAAGGTAACAGCAGCTGGGAGCATCTACAAAGGCCTTATATACTTGTGCTGGGTTAACTAAAACTTTTCTGTACCACCTGACTGGAATACCACAAAACTCCACCCCTTGAAAAGTACCTTACACACCTGTAGGAGGTTAGAATGTTCAGTGCTAGAATTAATGGCACTATATGTAAAAGTATACACTCAAGTACTATATAGTAGATCTTATTCTTGTTCTGTTAATCTACTCAATTCTTTTCCTTAGTTCAGGAAACAGTTCTTAAATTAAAGTCTTTTTCATAGATCTCAACTGCTATGGGGAGAACCTATCAGTAAGTATGGAGAAATACATCCAATAGATTTATATTATAAGTTAATACCTAATAATCAAAGTACAAATATAAGTTACCTTATATTTAAGATAAGGTATTACAAATCTGAACACAGAGATCCAAAATCTGGATCTCTAATTCCTAAATTTGGTACTGAAAAACTAACAATGAGAAAAAGAGTATAATGAAATAGACACCTAATAAGTAGTCCAAAGTTCCCCTCAAGATGTCTATTAAAAGTCATTCTGAAGAATGTGTCCATTTTCTGAATTTTTACAGAATTATTCGTCATCATCATAAGTCACTTTTATATTTGCAAAGTGCTGTCCTCATAAGAGCTCTTTGAAATAGTACAAATATCATTCCCATTTTATAGATGAACAAATGTCTGAAATGCTATGATTTTCCCAAAGCTAGAAAATGGCAAAATAGAGACTTGAACCTATATCTTAGGGTATGTCAAATATCCCATTAGGATCATGAGATGTTTCCATCTTCTGTGCTCCTATTACAGGCCATTACTGTTGTCATGAGCCCTTAGGGGGTCTGGTGAAGCCAATGGACTACTCAGAATAGAGCTCACAGAACTAAATAAAATCAATTCTATTGAAATCCAGTTATCAACATAAAAAACAAACAAACAAATATTCATGGACCCAGGTTGGGAATGCCTGGACTACATTAAATGCAGGTAAGAACTAATTACATTGCGCATGTGGTGATTCAAAATAATTTCAATAGTCTTGGGATGGAAAATGTGGATCAAAGCATTGTATTTTTCATCTTTTGGAGGGGTTGTTTGTTTGTTTGCTTGCTTTTTTTTCCTGGAAGTTTTTCTTTTTAGTCTGATTTTTCTTGTACAATATAACAAATGTGGAAATATGTTTAAAAGGATTATACATGTTTAACCTATCCCAGACTGCTAACTGACTTGAGAAAGGGGGAGGTTAAGGGAAGGAGGAAGAAAAATTTGGAACACAAAATCTTTCAAAAATGAATGTTGGAAACTATATGTGTATGTGGAAAAATAAAACACTGAGAAAAAAAAGAACTACATTGCATGATACTGTATCATATTAAGCAACAAATTATATGATTGATTGCCACCTTGCCCTCTAAATGATATTTGTTTTCAACTAAATAAACTTATCTAGTCATTTCATAGTAACAAAACAATTGAGAATATCAACTATCCATTTTATTTCAATCCTCTATCTTTTGTTCTCTAAAGTATGTTTTTTACATGTTCTGACTTGGTTCTATTATTTCTAAATTCCCTAGATGTATACCAGGAAGCAGCACTATTTTTGAACAAAACA
Source organism: Antechinus flavipes (assembly GCF_016432865.1). Taxonomy (NCBI): domain Eukaryota; kingdom Metazoa; phylum Chordata; class Mammalia; order Dasyuromorphia; family Dasyuridae; genus Antechinus; species Antechinus flavipes. Next base: position 588,135,510 of record NC_067399.1, on the reverse strand, counting down.
AACCCACACCAGAAATTCTCCTCAATCACAAATTCCTTTCAGTACTAAATAACAATTACTATAATTTTATTCTATATGCTTATTAGTAAAACGACAAGCTTCTTCATGATTTCTGTTTAAAATGAATGCTACAGTAACCTTGTCTTATTCATTGAAACATGTAATAAAAAAAACACACACCAATTCTTTCATTTAAAAATAAACAATGCTATTGAAAGTTTTTTCAGATTTTTGTTTTCAACAATAAGAGTACTCATTTAAACATTTTCAAAGTTTTGACCATCCTGTTATCTACCCTTCAGAACAATGGACTATTTTTGACATGATTTTTTTTTTAACACACACACACACACACACACACACACACACACTCCATTCAATCATTTTCTGTAACTGCTTTTCCTGACTTGAGATTTCATTCCTGTAGGGAACTTCAGATGAAAAAACAACTTTTATCAGGGAAGAGTAATAACTCCTCTACAAATTACTATCTTTCATAGTTGTAAAGGGGCTTAAGAAAAAAGGTGATCTGTCCAGGGTTAAATAGCATTGTTTATCACAGGTGAAATTTGAATTCAGGTTTTCCTTTATCCCATGATGAAACACATAATAAAAATATTTTTTTCTTTTGCAAAAAATTTCAAGGAAAAGAAAGAAAAGAAAACCCCAAGATATGTTTTCTGCAGTAGTTTATGTAATAACATCCGTTATGTAAGTTATCCCCAAATATTTCACGTGACCATGTTCCACTGCCTTGCCATCATGCTTACAGTATGTTTTCTGCAGACAATATTTCTACTGGGGAAATTTCTCATTAAATACAGTGCTTTCAAACTTTTAGTTCCAATTTGAAACACTTGATACAAAGTCAAGGCATGCTCACTATAAGGAATCTGTATAATTCTGAAGGGATTATCACTTGAATCAAGTTTTATTGTATATGTGTCTCATCTCACTCCTTTTGCTTTACTATTTTGAGATCATCAGATAAATGTATTCCACTGAAAGGCTGAATTACTAAAATTCTAATAAAAAGCAATTCTGATACCATTAAGGGCTTTAACTGTTACTAATTTTTAATATTTTTTAAAGAAATTAGAAAATTCCCTTTTGAACTGACTATGGCAACATATATTTCTTGAACAAAGAAATAAGATTTCAACATGCAACTCCCCTTTTAAGTGCAAAGCCATAAAACAAGCATAATAGAATGAGCTTTTAGAAAATATACTATGTGCAAAGTATAAAATAAAGAAATCTCCCATCACTTCCACTATGTAAAACAAAAAAGCAAGAGACTCTCCTCGGGAAGGAAGGTACCCTAACCTTCACCCTACCCAAAACAACATACAAGAGAGAAGATGAGAGTCTAAAACTAACTCCACAGCAATTAATATAATTACTCTCCCCAAAATGAAGTACTGAAACATTTCTCAAATCAGCAACTGCAATCTCAAGAAACCTTAAATTACAGTCTTATAAGCAACAGGAAAGTATTCCAAAAGAAGGGCACAATCTTAACAGAGAGAATTGAAACAGTGCCCTTGTCTTTAAGATTCCTGGCCCTGAGAATAAACACAAGCTCCAAAGGATATTTAGAAGGGGAAATAATGTGTTAGCTTCAATGCCATCCCCAATTTGAAATTCACACTAACACACCGACTCCTTTAAAGTTTTAAGGCACACTTTTAACATTTCAGATCAGTTTGTATAACCTGACTGATGTGTGCTAACGGCTCACTTTCACTCCTAAGTGCAGATAGACTTTTATTTCTTTGCCAAATACAAATTTGGGTATTATTTTATTTTTGTAGCAGGTCTGGCCACAATCTTTGAAGGACAGTTTTTTTTTTTTTTTTTAAACTAATCAAGCCTTTCTAGCAACTCCATAGGCATCATAGATTTAGAGCTGGGAGGATCTTTCATTTTACCCTTTCATTTTACAATTGGGAAAACTGAGGACTAAATGACTTATTTTGAATCCAGGTCTTCTAATATCCAATCTGGCTAAATTCCACTATACCAAACTACTAAGTGATACTCTATTAGTAGTTACTCATTCCTTCCCAAGTCCTTCCCCTTTAACATTCCTTGGGAAACCAACTAGTGAAAAATGTCTTCCAGCCTAAAAGTTCTGTCTTATTCCTCTGGATCTTCCCATAGTGTTATTTTAGTACTCAGCACACAAGAAATAGTCAATAAATATCTGGGACAGATTACCCATGGTCTTGGGCTGGAGGACATGTGATGTGACCTGGTTTGTGGCAAGTAGGATTTACTAGGACCTAAGGATTTTGTTTAAAAAAATCAGAGGAAAAGAGTGAAACAATGCATCACAATTAGACAAGCTTGGGGAAGAACTTTGTGCTTACCAGATGGTTCCTATAGCCAGATACCCTAATAGCAGTGACATCTTAGCATAGGGTATTAATTTAGGGAAGAATCCCTTTGCATTATCCAGGATTAACAGCTAAACAGTATATTTTAAGGAAATAATATCTGCATTTGGCCCTACTTCACACCTGGCTGTAAGAAAAACTCAAAATAGTTGTTATAGGTTTATATTATTTTTAATGTCATTTGTTTTCTCTTTTTCATACTTCTTTGAAAACTGTCCTGAAAATAATACACTATGACCAAGTAGGTTTTATACCAGGAATGCAGGGCTGGTTCAATATTAGGAAAAGTATTAGCATAATCGACTCTATCAATAACCAAACTAACAAAAACCATACGATCATCTCAACAGATGCAGAAAAAGCATTTGATAAAATCCAACATCCATTCCTAATAAAAACACTTGAGAGGATAGGAATAAATGGACTTTTCCTTAAAATAGTCAGGAGCATATATTTAAAACAGTCAGTAAGCATCATATGCAATGGGGAAAAACTGGAACCTTTCCCAGTAAGATCAGGAGTGAAACAAGGTTGCCCACTATCACCATTATTATTCAATATTGTATTAGAAATGCTAGCCTCAGCAATAAGAATTGAGAAAGAGATTAAAGAAATTAGAGTAGGTAATGAGGAAACCAAACTATCACTCTTTGTAGATGATATGATGGTATACTTAGAGAACCCCAGAGATTCTACTAAAAAGCTATTAGAAATAATTCATAACTTTAGCAAAGTTCCACATAAATCCTCAGCATTTTTATATATCACCAACAAAATCCAACAGCAAGAGATACAAAGAGAAATTCCATTCAAAATAACTGTCAATAGCATAAAATATTTGGGAATCTATCTACCAAAGGAAAGTCAGGAATTATATGAGCAAAATTACAAAACACTTCCCACACAAATAAAGTCAGATTTAAATAATTTGAAAAATATTAAGTGCTCTTGAATAGGCCAAGCAAATATAATAAAGATGACACTATTCCCTAAACTAATCTATTTATTTAGTGCTACACCAATCAGACTCCCAAGAAACTATTTTAATGATCTAGAAAAAATAACAATAAAAGTCATATGGAAGAACAAAAGGTTGAGAATCTCAAGGGAATTAATGGAAAAAAAAAATCAAATGAAGGTGGTCTAGCTATACCTGATCTAAAACTATATTATAAAGCAGCACTCAACAAAACTATTTGGTATTGGCTAAGAAATATATTAGTTGATCAGTGGAATAGGTTAGGCTCACAAGACAAAATAGTCAACGACTATAGCAATCTAATGTTTGACAAACCCAAAGATCCCAACTTTTGGGATAAGAATTCATTATTTGACAAAAACTGCTGGGAAAAGTAGAAATTAGTATGGTAGAAATTAGGCATGGACCCACACTTAACACTGTACACCAAGAGAAGATCAAAATGGGTCCATGATTTAGGCATAAAGAATGAGATTATAAATAAATTAGAAGAACATAGGATAGTTTATCTCTCAGACTTGTGGAGGAGGAAGGAATTTGTGACCAAAGATGAATTAGAGATCATTACTGATCACAAAATAGAAAATTTTGATTATATCAAATTAAAAAGCCTTTGTACAAACAAAACTAATGCAAACAGGATTAGAAGGGAAGCAACAAACTGGGAAAACATTTTCACGTTAAAGGCTCTGATAAAGGCCTCATTTCCAAAATATATAGAGAATTGACTCTAATTTATAAGAAATCAAGCCATTCTCCAATTGATAAATGGTCAAAGGATATGTACAGACAATTTTCAGATGATGAAATTGAAACTATTTCCACTCATATGAAAGAGTGTTCCAAATCACTATTGATCAGAGAAATGCAAATTAAGACAACTCTGAGATAACACTACACACCTGTCAGATTGGCTAAGATGACAGGAAAAAATAATGATGAATGTTGGAGAAGATGCGGGAAAACTGGGACGCTGATGCATTGTTGGTGGAGTTGTGAACGAATCCAACCATTCTGGAGAGAAATCTGGAATTTTGCCCAAAAAGTTGTCAAATTGTGTATACCTTTTGATCCAGCAGTTCTACTACTGGGCTTATACCCCAAAGAGATACTAAAGAAGGGAAAGGGACCTGTATGTGACAAAATGTTTGTGGCAGCCTTCTTTGTAGTGGCTAGAAACTGGAAAATGAATGGATGCCCATCAATTGGAGAATGGTTGGGTAAATTGTGGTATATGAATGTTATGGAATATTACTGTTCTATAAGAAATGACCAGCAGGATGAATAAAGAGAGGCTTGGAGAGACTTACATGAACTGATGCTAAGTGAAATGAGCAGAACCAGGAGATCATTATATACTTCAACAATGATACTATATGAGAATGTATTCTGATGGAAGTGGATTTCTTCAACAAAGAGAAGATCTAACTCAGTTCCAATTGATCAATGATGGACAGAAGCAGCTACACCCAAAGAAAGAACACTATGAAATGAGTATAAACTGTTTGCATTTTTGTTTTTCTTCCTGGTTATTTTTATCTTCTGAATCCAATTCTTCCTGTGCAACAAGAGAACTGTTTGGTTCTGCACATATATATTGTATCTGGATATACTATATTTAACATGTATAAAACTGCTTGCCATCTAGGGGAGGAAGTTAAAGGAGGGAAGGGAAAAGTCGGAACAGAAGTGAGTGCAAAGGATAATGTTATTAAAAAATTACCCAGGCATATGTTCTGTCAATAAAAAGTTATAATTATTAAAAAAAAAAGGATCTCACTTTAGGGGTACCATCTATATTTAGATTAGCACAATATTATTATTGTAGAGTTTTAAAATATTATTTGAGGAATATTTGAAGAATATAAAATAAAGGATATTAACTCAAAAAAAAAAAGAAAAAGAAAAAGAAAACTGTCCTGAAAATAAATTGAAAAAAACTTGATAGTGTAATAGCATAGGGCAGCTAAACAGCACAGTGGATAGAGCACCAGATTTGTGGACAGAAAGACCTGAATTCAAATCTGGTATCAGATACTTACTAGCTTTATTACCCTGGGCAAGTCACTTAACTCTGTTTGCATCAGTTTCCTCATCTGTAAAATGAACTGGAGAAAGAAATGGCAAAACACTCCAGTATCTTGACCAGGAAAACATCAATGAGCCCATGAAAAGTGAAAAAGCAACTGAAACAACTGAAAAATAACAAAGGACACAAATCTACCTTCAGCATAAATATATAGAGTAACACTGGCAAAAATCAAAAGACAGCCACAGTCTCTCTGCTGCCCCCAAGATAAAATATAAACTCATCAGTCTAGCATTTGAAGCCCTTTAAAATCTGGCTCCAGCCTACTTTTTTAGGGTTCTCCAGACAAACCAACCTACCTGAGGTTTCCTGTGTTCTGTCTCCACACCACACATTTGCAGAGGTTGTTCTGGATGCCTGTAATGCGTTCTTTCTTCACCTCTACATCTCAAAATCTCCAACTTCATTCAAGGCTCAGCTCATGTACCATTTCCTCAGGAAGCTCTTCCTGATCTCCCTAGTTGCTGGTGCTTTCCTTCCTGTTAAATTATCTTGCACATATACTTCTCTGTTTACATAAAACTAATTGGTTCACCAAATAGTGTTCAATTTGAAGTCAGGACAACCTGAGTTCAAATTCTCCCTCAGATGAAGCTGCATGATACTGAGATAGTTAAGTAAACACAAGCTACAAAGGATATTTAGAAGGGGAAATAATGTGCTAGCTTCAATGCCATCCCCAACTTGAAAAATCACACTAACACACTGACTCCTTTAAAGTTTTAAGGCACACAGAGGCAGATCCATATTCCTCATATGTAAAATCGGGATATATAGCAATACCAACCTCACAGGCTGGTTGTGGGGGGATAGGAAGGAGATAGCACATCTAAAATGCTCTGTAAACCTTAAAGTGCTATTTAAACACTAACATTTATATAGTGTAGTTCCCCAGTATAATCTAAATCCCTCTTGAGCAGAAATTACTTCATTAGTTTATTTGGGTGTCCCATTACCTAACAAGAGTGCCTTGAACTTGGAGGGGGAGGGTTCTGGAAGAGAATTTCTATAGTGCCCACCGGATGGGAGGCAAGCACTTTACACACATTACCTATATGCTAAGGTATCTAGCTATTTCAGAGCCTAAGTGGTGAGGATCTCTTAGATGGAGACACTCCCTTCACAGTGTAGATCACAACCCATTCACACATTCTAATCCCATGTGACTCTTCATGTTCTCTAAAAAATTGTCTAAGAGGTTCATCCAACCCAGCAGGGAATTTCCATTATGCCTCTTGATATTGTATAGGTACCAAAACTCTATATAGGTCATATCAATCTCCACAGAACTTAAAGATTTGTTCTAGCCTCAGTGAATCAAGTGATATTTGATGACCTATACAATATCAATGTTCATAATGGAGATTATGAAAAATAGTTGCTAGAAAAAAGCAGCTAAATTGGAATTTTTAAGGATGTTTGTGTATATTACTATATTCCAGTTTATTTTTTCACTTCAAATGATTAAAAATGGAAGTCTTTACAAATATTCCTTCCTTTCTGCTTTAAGCGAGTGGCACCATGATATTCAGGGAAGTCTAGTCTAAAACCTAGACCTGAATCAGGAAAATCTGTGTTCAAACCCTGCCTCAGTCAGTTCATAGCTGGAAGACCCTGGACATATCCCTCTTCACCTCTCTGCTCACTCTCACTCTCACTCTCACCACTCAGCTTCCTTGTTTGTAAATGAGTGGTAATAATAGCAGTGTAACTCACAGGATGGTTAGATGTCTGTAAAACATTTATTTTTGAAATAAAAGATTTTATTTCTGCTTTCATATGTAAAATATTACAAACTTACAATACTAAAAGTTTCCTTTATATTTCAACCCCCCCCAAACAGTTAATATTATACTAGTCAGTTACACTTCTATCCAGTTTCAATTTGCTTCAGTAGGTTAGTTCTGTTGCAAATGAACATAACTCATAAGTTATTAAACCATGAAATTAACAGTAAAATTGTCTTTGAACACAACAACTCACTAGTTGACAACTAAAAAATTTTTATATTGTCATTAAAAGTAAACTAACAAGACTCGATAACTCCTAACAACTATATGTTTTTTCTAACATTATGGGTCAGGACTAACAAGATTAATTTACTAGAGATAATTTGATATCCTTATTTTGTTTTTTAAAAAAGAACAAGTATGTGATAGGGGACAGGGTTTAACATTATTTCATAGAAAAAATACTTGCAAAGTTTTTTTTAATCAAATATAAGCATCAAAAGTGTAACACAATGCCTAAGAAAACTAAGACAATTTTAGGTCATATTAATAAATATAGAAATATAAAACAAAGATCAGAATTCTATTAAATACTTGGTTGGTCAGTACTGCATCTAGACTATTGTATTAAGTTCTGGGCACTATATTTTTTTAAAAAACACTAACAAAAACTAAAATTTGTCCAGAGAAAGACATCCTGGATGGTGAAGAAGATTAAAACAGTGTCATATGAGGAACTGCTGAATTAATTGGGAATATTTAATCTAGAGAAGAAAATACCATAAGAGTGCCTAAAAATTGTACTCAAATTTCTTAAGGGTTAACATGTAGGGGAAAAAAAAGAGTAAATTTCCTGGAGATTAGAAGTCCAATATCAAACTTTGGTTCAGCATAAGAAAATGCTCTCTAATAATTAAAGCATCCAAAAATTTAATGTAATAAAGAGATCCCTGTCATTGAACTGATTTTGTAAAGAGTCTTTCTCTATTTGATACTTAGAGTGAAGTAAATAAGGTCAAAGAAGTCTTTGAGTTCTCTTATAACTCTGAATAATCTACATTTTTGAATTTGAGTTTCTCATCACTGCAATTTAACATCCAAACTTTTGTTAACAGACACTATACTTCCAAAAGCCAGGAATTTTGAAGGAATGAGTAGAGTGATCAGCTTATTCTCAGAATTTCATTTTAACCAATGGATTTTCTTGATACAACAAGCATTTACTAGTGCAAGGCACTATGTTACGTGCTGGGAATGCAAAGATTAAAATTGAAGGCATCCTTGCCCTTAATAACCTTAAAGTCTATACATAAGATTATAAAATCTTATATTCCTTCCTCCCTAAAGGAAAATTATTATATTTAGTCTGGGTGGTCTGGTTTGTGTAATAGCAGTCATACCCCTTCAAGTATCAGTAATAGTAGCAACAACACAATGCTCATATTTTCAACCAAATTCCAAAGGCTAGCACCAAAACAGACAGTAAAAACAGTGGTCCCACACACAAATCTATAGATCAAGTAGTTTGGTAAATCTAAAAGTGCTGTGCAAATGTATATCACTGTTATTATTATAATTATGAGGAATTCCTAGAATATGAGGAAAAACTACTCAGTCAAAAATCCAAGCTGAACAAAATGTTCATAGAAAACAATGATGGACTTTTTACATAGTCTTCCAGTATTATCAGTAAATTATAATAGTTTTTATTCAATCCCCTTAATATCAGATGGAACATATCATTTAGATCTTAATGGAAATGCCAAACAAGAACTTACTACTATATATATATTAGAGCTCTGACATACTAATTTGTATCTTTTCAATTGTCACTACATCATAAAATCATACAATCCATAGAGCTAAAAGATGCCCTAAAAATCATTATAAAACCTTCATCTTACAAATGAGTAAAGTCAGGCCCAGAGAGATGAAATTTGTTCACCAAGGTTATGCAATTAATGGCAGTGCTGGCAGCTACTTAACAACCATATTAGAATCAGGTACTACTTCCTATAGAAATCTTTCCTTGATCCCCCTACTTATTCTTTCTCTTTCTTCAAATTATCTTCTATTTACTTATTTGTATAAACATTGTATCCTCTCTAACAGAAGGCAAGCTCTCTGAGGATAAGGATTTTGGTTCATTTTTGTTTTTGTACCTAGTGCCTGGCACATAGTAGGTACTTAATAAACACAAAATATACTGATAGAACCAATTAATGGACTAAAAACCTAAACCTTTGACTTCTAGTCCATTACTCTTTCCATTAATCAGGGATTTTTAACTTTTCGTCAATAAACTTGTTTTATTATTTTAAAATATTCTGATAACTATATTTCAGTGGAACTGATTTCCTTTATAATACTATATTTCACTTTATTATTTTATCTATTTTATTTTAAAAACATGACTCAGAAGAGTTTATATTGATATTGTCTGAATAAAGACTGAATCTAACTATTTTTCACTTTTTCTTTGTTTGAATCTTCTTGCACAAAGTGACTAATATAAAAATGTTTTATATGCATATGCACATGCATAACCCATATCAGATGCCTTACATTTTCAGGGAGGGGGAAAGGGCAGAAAGGAGTGATGGAATTTAGAACTCTAAACTTAAAAAAAAAAAAAAGACCAGACAAAGGTTAAAAATTGTTTTTCCATGTAATTGGAGGAAAATTTTTTTTTTAATTTGAAAAGAGTATCTATGGACTTCAACAGACTGTTACCCAAGGCGTTCATAACACAAAAAAGGTGAAGAACTCCTAAACTAAAGCATTTAATACAATAGTAAAAATGTATAAAATCCTTCAAAGCAACATGAGTTCCTAAATAGTATGAGGATTTAAAAATCTTAACCAGAGGAAAATAATAAAAACAATGGTGCCCCTCTGATAATAATGGCTTGCCTTTTATACCACTCTACAAAATATTATCTCATTTGATACTTCACAACAATCCAAGGAGGCAAGCTCTCTTATTATCCTTATTTTACAGATGAGGAAAATGAGACAGTTTAATGACTTGCCCAGGGTCATACAGTTAGGAAGTGTCTGGCCTAATGTGACAAGCACACTTTTGTCACTGATAACTAAATATACAAATACTCCTCTTTCTTTCTTACCTTGAAAGCAATTATTAATTTTACACAATGAATATGTGTATCCTATCAGATTATTAAAGAAAGGACCTCAATTTTCACAGAAGTACTATACATAGATATTCCTAGAGTCTGTGACTCAAAACTTCAAGCTAAAGGGAACATAAAAAGTTCCAAAGGAAAATTTTCCCCAATCCATATGGCCAAAAGAAAAACAAAGTCCAAGGTTATCACCCAGGGTAGTTAAATACCCTAGCCAAAAAACATTGTTTTTTCTCCTATCCCAAAAGTCAGATTATAAAAAATATAGCAGCCACAGATGGCAAAAGAATCACAAAAAGAGAACATGTAGCCTGAGAGGAATGTGTTGTAGGAAGGGATTCTGCTTTGATATTATCTATTCTACAGCTTTAATTAGCTTATAATTCCTTCTCTTCTTTACTAAGACATATGTGTGTGTTTATGTGTGTGTCTATATATATATATAGACACACACACACACACAGAGAGAGAGAGACATAAACACACACATCTGTATAAAATACATATACAACTGATTTTTTAAGCAATAAGTAGGAACTATTTCCTTTTCCCTCAAAAACTGATTACTACAGTCACTGACCAACTATCTGGATTACAATAAAAGCACCATTAAAACTGAATGCCTCACATTATTCTCTAGATGATCCTTTAAGAGCCAATGCTGAAATCTTATGTAGTTTTTCTCTTATCAATGGGAAAAGCAAGATTGTGTGTGTGTGTGTGTGTGTGTGTGTGTAACTAGACATAAGAAGGGAAAGGGACAGAGAATCTTAAATATCCAGAAAAAGGAAAAATTAAAAGAGAGAAAGCAACCTCCAAGACGAATCCTTGAAAATTATTGGTTCTCAGGAAAAAAAAAAATCTGAAGAGGCAGCCAGACTCTGCCAAAAAGTTTTCAAAAATGGAAGCCAGCTATGTCTGAGTACACCCAGACAGGCATTTTCGAGGGATTTGTTCCGCTTGAAAGACAAGTAGCTCCTTTCAAAGCTTTTTTGCTTTGAGGGTCTCTTATTTTGGTTACAACACAATACATCTTGTTTATTATTAAATAAGAAACTCTACTTCCACAACATGTTCTTCCTTTCCCATTCTCTATTCTTTCCCTGCCAATAAGCCTATTTCTTGTTCTACCCAAATATTTTCTTATGACTTGACAACCAAACATTTTTTCCCTATTTCTATCTAGCAAAGGATGTTTTTGGATTTTTGGACTCTTGGTCATGAAAACGAGAATGGATGAGAGTCAGATACAAGATTACTATTTACAGTTGTATGCATGCAAGTACACACATGCCAACTCTGGACTTGTTATTTTCTTACATCTATGACCTCCCTTTTAATAAACACAGCAAGAATTCTTAAGGTCACTTCCACTGTTTCTGTTACGTTGTATCCTCACTAAGCTACATCATAGGCTTTTTGTTTCTAACTGCTTTTTTTCTTAGAGAACTAAACCGCAGCTCTTGCTTCCCTCAATATTCTTCTAGGTTTGGTATTTGAACAGAACTACATTCGGAGGACATGGTACTGTTGCTTCTGCTTGTCCTCTCCAGCTCCTTTTTCTGGGATCCTCAGAATGGTACCTGTTGGCAGTGCTGGTATTGCTGCTCCCACTGTTGTGTTTTTGTGCCCGGCTCAGTCTCCGTGGTGGCTTTGAGTGTTGCATTCGAGGACTTGGCACAGAAGGAAAGGTTGAGGCATAGCCATGTTCACACTCTGCATAAGACAGAAGATAAAAGGATAAAAAGAAATGTACCTGAATCCATAAAGCCAAAAGCAGGCTGTTGAAACAGAAAAAGATGAAAATGACATTCAAACTTCTACTAGAGGAATACATAAAGTAAATACACTGTACAATCTTGTTATATATGAGATGGATCCCCCAAACCTAGTAGTTTTTGACACACAGTAGGCACTTTAAAAAATCTGTTCAATTGAATATTTTCTTTCCTTCTCACTAGTGTATGTTCTCCTTCACCCACTCACATCCACTGTACTACTTACCCTACCTTACGTTTTCCCCTACCACCCCCTAACCCTTTTCTCTCCTATCCTTAACTTTCAAGTACTTTGGAATTCCATTTTCTGCCCCTTCTTTCCCCTCAGAAACCCCATCCCCAGCAGATCCTGATTCTTTTGTGTTCTCCAAACATCCATCCATCCATGAACAAATATCTATTAACCACGTTATTATATGAAATGCACTGTTATCAGGTATTAAACAAAAACAGAAAACAAGCCAAGCTCTTTTCCTCTTATTCTTCTCCATTCAATGGTTTCTCCCCTTCCCCAATTCTGTGGTCCTATTTCCCCCTTTTTTCCACTCTTCCCACACAGTTGTCCCTTCCTTCTCCATTCCAAGGTTTTCTCTTTCCCTTCTCTTCCCATTCCAAAGTCCCCTCCCACTCCAGTTGTGATCTCCAAATGTCCTTTCTTCCACCCTCCCAATCCTACAGTCCCCTCCCTTCTTATCCTAGTTTCTCTCCATCCAACCCTCTCCAAATCATGTTCCTTTCTCCCCATCCATTTGGTCTCCAATATCCCCCTTCTTGTATCCTTTCTCCCCCAATCCCATGGTCCTCTCTTCCCTTTCTTTCATTACCCCTTATCTCAGGATTCCCTTGTCCCCTCTTTCCAGTTCTTTGACTATCCCTTTACCCATGGTCCTCTCCCTTCCAGCCATAGTCCATATCCCCATTCTTCCATTATTTCTCTGCCCATAGTCCTCTCCTTCCCAAGCCTATAGTCCCCTCTGCCCCTCCATCCATCCCTCTTCATCCTATGGTCCATATCCCATTCTTCCATGATCTCTCTGCCTATGGTCCTCCCTCCCCATCCCATGGTCCATATCCCATTCTTCCATGATCTCTCTGTCTGTGGTCCTCTCCCTCCCCATCCCATGGTCCATATCCCATTCTTCCATGATCTTTCTGCCTGTGGTCCTCTCCCTCCCCATCCCATGGTCCATATCCCATTCTTCCATGATCTCTCTCTGCCTGTGGTCCTCTCCCTCCCCATCCCATGGTCCATATCCCATTCTTCCATGATCTCTCTGCCTATGGTCCTCTCCCTCCCCATCCCATGGTCCATATCCCATTCTTCCATGATCTCTCTGCCTATGGTCCTCTCCCTCCCCATCCATGGTCCATATCCCATTCTTCCATGATCTCTCTGCCTGTGGTCCTCTCCCTCCCCATCCCATGGTCCATATCCCATTCTTCCATGATCTCTCTGCCTGTGGTCCTCTCCCTCCCCATCCCATGGTCCATATCCCATTCTTCATGATCTCTCTGCCTGTGGTCCTCTCCCTCCCCATCCCATGGTCCATATCCTATTCTTCTATTATCTCTCTGCCTGTGGTCCTCTCCTCCCCATCCCATGGTCCATATCCCATTCTTCCATGATCTCTCTGCCTGTGGTCCTCTCCCTCCCCATCCCATGGTCCATATCCTATTCTTCTATTATCTCTCTGCCTGTGGTCCTCTCCCTCCCCATCCCATGGTCCATATCCCATTCTTCCATGATCTCTCTGCCTGTGGTCCTCTCCCTCCCCATCCCATGGTCCATATCCCATTCTTTCTTATCTCTCTGCCTGTGGTCCTCTCCCTCCCCATCCCATGGTCCATATCCCATTCTTTCTTATCTCTCTGCCCATGATCCTCTTCCTCTCCATGCCATGGTCCATATCCCATTCTTCCATGATCTCTCTGCCTGTGGTCCTCTCCCTCCCCATCCCATGGTCCATATCCCATTCTTCCATGATCTCTCTGCCCATGATCCTCTCCCTCCCCATCCCATGGTCCATATCCCATTCTTTCTTATCTCTCTGCCCATGATCCTCTCCCTCCCCATCCCATGGTCCATATCCCATTCTTTCTTATCTCTCTGCCCATGATCCTCTTCCTCTCCATGCCATGGTCCATATCCCATTCTTCCATGATCTCTCTGCCTGTGGTCCTCTCCCTCCCCATCCCATGGTCCATATCCCATTCTTTCTTATCTCTCTGCCCATGATCCTCTCCCTCCCCATCCCATGGTCCATATCCCATTCTTTCTTATCTCTCTGTCCATGATCCTCTCCCTCCCCATCCCATGGTCCATATCCTATTCTTTCTTATCTCTCTGTCCATGATCCTCTCCCTCCCCATCCCATGGTCCATATCCCATTCTTTCTTATCTCTCTGCCCATGTTCCTCTCCCTCCCGATCCTGTGATCCTATATCCCTCTTTTTCTACTACTCCGCATCTCATGGTCCCCTCCCTTCCTCCATTCCCCCTTCCGCATCTCATGGTCCTCTCCCTCCCCATCTCGTGCTCTGCTCTACCCCTTCACACTCTTCCTCCCCGTGACCCCCTGGCCCCTCCCCCAGACCTAGGACCTCCTTCTCCCCACTACCCATGACCGTTACCTCTCTCCCTGCGCTCCAGGAACTCGGCGGCCTCCAGCAAGCGCTGCACGTTGATCATCCGCACCCGCTCCATGAGCTCAGCGGGGAGACCCCAGAGCCGGGGGCGACCTCTCTCCTCTCCCCAGTCCCTTCCCGGAGCGGCAGCGGCGCCCACGGATGTCTATTCACCACAACGGGGCATGCAAGGGACGGCGGGGAAGCCTGAGTACCCCCGGCCCCAGCGCAGCCCCCCGCTCCGGCCGAGGCCGCTTCCCCCGCCTGGCTTCCCCCCAGCCCCGCTCCGTTCCTCGCCGACCCCAGCGGCTGTCAGGTCGGCTACACAGTTTGTTTACCTCCCGGGCGAAAGCACGGGCAGAGGGGGGAGGGAGCATGGGCCCCCGGGCCCGCCCCCTCCCCGCCTCTTCCGCTGCCTTCTGGGTAATGTAGTTTCCCTTCTGCCCACGCCCGAAGTGTAAGTCGGGAAACGTAGTGCCCACTCTATCTTGGTGAACCTATGTCAGAAAAAGCTAATGCAGTGGTCCCTGGGAAATGTAGTTCAGCCTGGAAATCCAACCTGACCCTTGCATCTATGATTTCATTAGTGTTGAGCAAAGTACTACCCCTTTAAGGTTTTCCTTAATTAACTTATTCTTAACGATTCTTTTCTATAAATCCTCCACAGAGTATCTACCCAAAATGTTGTAAGCTTTTCTTCTGGTTATTTTTACATTTTACTCATGTTTGGGGAAAGGCTTGTAATAATAGTGCTCGTTTGTTTCTTAAATATATATTTTCTCCTAGTTTTTTTGGACTAAGTAAAAAGATTCTTTGCTTCAGTTACTACCTAGCCTTAATCACTATATGAGTGTAGCCTCAGTCAAAATGAATCCTGTGGAAACCTTGGCTTAAAAAGGCCAAGGTCTCCCATCTCATCCAGGGTCAGATCCAGTCGTCTTGGCTCTATATCTGGCCACTAGACCCAAATAGCTTTGTAGGGGAAAGTGAGGCAGGTGACCTTGCTTCTCCCTCATGTCAAGGCATCACCTCCCTGATGTCCAGGTTCTCTTAGAGGATGAAGGAAAAACAACTCTTTGCTATATCTTGTGGTGGGGATGATTCTGGATTTTCAAAGTTTATGCCAAACCTGGCAGACTCTTAATTATTCTCGAAAGGTTTCCAGTATAAACGCAGCACCAAACAATGACTACTTTCCAGACTACCTTAGTTTAGGGAAATAAAGGGAGACTTTGTTTTGTTTTTTGTTTGTTTGTTTATCTTTTACCAGTAGATTGTCTATTAAGTCAAGTTTAAAAAAAAAAAAAAGGCTCAGCTATATTCAGATTGTCTTCTATTTTTAAAATGATGGTGGCAGAGGCATAAGGGGACCAGAGAATGCTAAGAATCATACCATTTTTAGGTCACATCTATAAAATTTACTTAGTTGTGGGTAACCTAAACATAAAAATCCTTCTCTAATGACCAACAAATAGTACTATCCATTAACAATGCTGACAATCTTGATATAAATAAAACCAGAAGACAAAAAGAAAATACATATGAATAGTAGGAAAACACTAAGGTTATCTTTGAAAGGGAGAATAAAAGAGTTAGTAGATTACAGTTTATTGTGTGTCCCAGGGCAACAAGAAATATCATTTGTGTCATACTGTAATACTCATAAGCATTTTCAAGAAGACAGACCTAAAGATAATTGAAGTTTATGTACCAATATCAATTATAGATGAGTTTATATAAAAATTGATAACACGCTTAAAATTGAACCAGCTTCTGCCTTATTTGGTGAACTTATTATAAAGGTGGACTATAACATTATGGGCAAGTCCTTTTTTTATATCAATTTTGTGCACTGTGCCTTGCAAGTAGTAGGCACTTAACAAGTGCAAGATGGATTGACTCACAAAGGAAAATGGGGCATACAAAAAGGCAGATTTTTTTTTCCCTAGAAAATGGCTTAGGAATAAACATCAATGAAACATCAAAAGTCTATACATTAGATGTTTCATGCTTATATATAATGAAAACTTTTAATAAGTAGGAGGTGTTGAACATGGTAAACACAAGTCATTAAATATGAAACTAGTTATATTTTAACAGAGGAAAGGACTGCTAGCTGACGTGTAATTTTTAAAATCGGATGAATTAAAACAGCTTATTGGAGAAATACCGAACTAAAAAAAAAACATGTATAATTGAAACTACAACTTGTTCTTTTTTAAGCTATTGATATCAAAATATGGATAATGGATAAAAAGAACAGATATCAGCACTCTTTATTTCCTAAGGAAGTTTAATCAAAGTAGATAAATTGTCAAAACAAAGACAAGAACTTAGAACATGTCAGTCAGCAAATAAACTTAGCAGAAAGATATGGAAGCCAAAGGCAATGCTGAATTAAAGAGTTTAAAATTGTTTATAAGATCTTAAAGATGATAAAGCTTAGGAGCAGAGTAATCTACAAAGGACAGGAATTTGAGGAAAAAAACAATTCTATAAAAACATTTTGTAAAAGACCTAACTGATCATTCTAAGGTAAGATTAGAAAGGTAAGAGTATCTTACTGTTTCAGGTTAAAAAAAAAAAAAGGAAACAACTTTTATAAAAATTTTCATCAGTGATAATGGAGCTACATTTGGATTCCATTACAGACAAAATAGGCTGCTTAAGGAAGAAAATGAATGAAAAAGAATTTATAAAACATTAGCTGGGAATACAAAAACAAAAGAGAGACATTCCCTGTCATCAAAGAACTTAGATTCTAAAGGGGAGTCTCCCTGTCTGTCTTGTGTGTGTGTGTGTGTGTGTGTGTGTGTGTAAATGGGAGCATGAAACTCTAGACCAAGAGCCAGGAAGATCTGAGTTTAAACTATCTCAAACACTAGCTATGTGATCTTGGAAAAGTCATTTAATAACTGTTTTCCTCAACTGAAAAAATGGACATAATGGCACTCACTTTCCAGGGTTATTAGGATAAATGAAAGAATTTGTAAAGCACTTTGAAAATTTTAAAGTTCTATATGTTAGCTATTTTTGTCTGGGAAGTCACAGGAATGGTGAAACTGTAAAGAGCCCAATGTTATAACCTTTTCAGAATGATAGTATAGATTTCTTTACTATTTACAGAAAAAAAAAAAAAGGTGAAAAGTAGGGGGTATGGATAGGAATAGGAATATACAAATGACTTTAAAGAAAAGATGAGAAAAGCCTATTAAAAAGGAATTTTGTGCCAGATGGGATACAATCTTGAGAGTGTTGAGACTGAGTATATGAAAAAGGGAAGCAATACCTAAGGATGAAAAATCATGAATCTTGTTAGCTAAAAAGGTAACTATTAACCACTGATTTATATGCTACTACCCTTTTTGTGTTTCCTTGATGTGTTGTGTTTTTATATTATAAACATTTCCATGTAATCCCCACCTTGTGACTGGTATCTTACAACAAAAACAATTAAGAAAAATAATACAATAGCCTTATCTGAAACCACATACAATATTTAGCATTTGTAATACCCTTATCTATTTTAAGTTGTTTTTAAAATTAAATACATTTTCTCTCGTCCAATTCCATTGGGAAAAAAAAGTCCTTATATGCATAAATTAAGAGAAATTCCCAATTAGCCAAAATGTGAGATTCTGCACCCCAAATCTAAATCCTTCTGATCAGGAAGTATGTTTCATCTTCCTTTGGAAACATTATTAGACATTATAATCCTGTTTATTAAAGCTTTAAAAGTTTTTGTGTTATATACTACTTTCCCATTTCTGCAAAATTTTTATGAAAAAAAAAATCTCCAAATGTATTAATAGAATCCATGATGCAAGAATGGGTAGGGAGCTAACTTTTTTGAACACTATTTTCCAGTAAACTACAAATTTCAAGACATATAATTGAAAAGTATAAGGAATACATGACATTACTGATTTTGAATATGGAAAAAGCATTTCATTTAGTACAGTAAAATGATACCTTAATGTTTCTTCTCTAACAAGATGTTTACCATGAATATGCCAAAATCATACAAGATTCTTTCAAAGATATAATAAAGTTTCACTGCAATACTATATTCAAGAATGAAATGGAGATTTATGCTTGCCAAAGAGATTTGCCAATGTCAAGGAAGATACTCAATATAGAGTCCAAATAGAAAAAAAGATATTGTTTTTAGATAAAACAGCCATCTGGCCCCAGAATATTGCAGAGTTTCCTAAATGAAATCTATAATCAGAAGATTTTGGCCTAAGAATCCTTTTTTTTTTTTTTAAAGCTTTTTATTTACAAAGCATATGCATGGGTAATTTTTCCAACATTGACCCTTACATAAAGAATGCTTATTTTCAAAAGTATGATATGTGATTGGGTGGACAGTGAAACTATTTTACTTGGATAACAAAGTACATGTCCTTTGGGGAATAGCTAAATGAATTGTGGTACATGAATGTAATGGAAAATAACTAAGTTGTAAGAAATGATAAATATGAAGACAGGCATAAGATTTACATGAACTAATGCAGAGGGAAGTAACTAGAGCCAAGAAAACATCTACCAGAAAACAAACAATCTACAATATATATGGGGGGGAAACCATAAAATAGTTGAAAGTTGCAGAATTACAAAGAATATAATTCCCAAATATGCTGAACAGATACTTTACATGGACTATGAATAAGCTGTACCCAAACTGAGCAGGAGGAGATAAAACTATATTGCTCTTAGGAAACTGTTCAGTATTTTTAATAACTCTAAAATATTTCCTAAAATAAAGGCCCATATTTTTAAACAATATTCTTATGATGTGGTATGCCTGGGAATCTTAAAATATTGCAGCTTCTGAAAGAACTAAAATTAGGGCTCATTCAAAGAATAATAATGGACATGAGTAGTTAGGTAATGAGTACCTACTATGTGCTAGGCACTGTATTGAACACCGGGAATACAAAGAAATGTAAAAGACAGTCCCAGTTCTAGAGAAAATCAATACACAAATAACCATGTACAAATAAGCTCTATACAGTCTTAAACTACTCAACAGACGGAAAGTATTAGACTTGAAAGGTGGTGATAAACTTCTTGTGGAGGTGAGATTTTAACTGGGACATGAAGACAGGAAGCAGCCTGGGGACAGACAGCTAGGTAAAATGCTAAATCTGGAGTTGAGTGGCTTGTTCAAGGAAGCACAAGGAAGCCAGTATCACTGGATAGCAGCATATATGGTTATATAGTTATAAAGTATAAAAGTGGAAAAGTAGGTGATAAGGTGGATGAAGGGCAGATTATAAAGATCTTTAAATGCCAAGCAGAACATTTGATATATTGTGTTACCAGTGAAGAACTACACAAGAGAAGTCTTGAAAAAAATCATCAGATACATAACTAGGAAAAAAACATGGGCTAAGCATGGATTAAAAAAAAACTAATGCCCCAAATTATCCACTTAATGCTAAGACAACTAGAGGAAAGCCCTTGACACATTAGATTGTGTCTGCTAGGGAAAATTTACAAAGGTATATCAACAGGATATGAATGCACAGATAAGGTTATAGTCCTTATTAGTGAAAGGAGTACTCACATTGATGATTTGATTTGCCAAAGAACCAAAATATTTGCAAAATACTTATGACATATAAAGGACTGCTTGCCATCTAGGGGAGGGGGTGGAGGGAGGGAGGGGGAAAAAAATCGGAAAAGAAACGAGTGCAAGGAATAATGTTGTCATAAAGTAATCATTAAAAAATAAATTTAAAAAAATACTTATGACAATTTTGCAATTTAGAGAGGAGACTTCCTGTTCTTTGGAAAAGTTAGAAGAAAAGAGTGAGTTCAGTAAGCAATGAGTTCAGTGCCCAAAGATGGAAGACTAAGTTATTTTTCCCTACCCTTCAAGGTTCCTAGGAGTGGCCCAGCCCTGCAAAGGGGTGAAATGGGGTTTGACACATCAGAAAAGATCTAGGTCTCACTGCTTTGCCACTAATTAATGCTGTTAACATTGGGTCAACTTCTCTTAACTTCTCTAGGATTCGTTTCTTCATCTGTAAAATATATCTACACAAAACTACAAAATTATAACTGAGCAAACAGACAAAAATGCCTTTTGAAAGCCAAAAATTGTTCACAAAACTAACAATCTAAAAGTGAGAGGAATTTGAAGAGTTCCTGGTTTGGGATAGGCTTTCACCCAATCTATCTAAAATTGGTGGCTTCTAATCCCACAGGATCCAAACTGACTGAATTGGCTAACAGTAAACAAAAGCCTAGATTATGATTAGTAGGCACCTGTCTTTTCAAATGCAAGCATATTTGAGACCAGTCACCTCTTGGGTAATAATGAAAATGTATCCACTAGACTGTATAACTACCAGCTACCTTTATTCATAGCATAAAAAGGCACTTAACATGAGGGGAAAGTTGGCAAAGAGAAGAGAGAGAAAAGATTCAAGGATGCAGATTCTAAGAGGAACCAAAAAAGATAATCTGACTTTTGAAGGAGTCACTTTCCCTCCTGAATATTAATTAGTTCTGCAAGGAATCTTAGAGATCAGCTACTTATAAGTAAGAAAATTGAGGCTCAGTAAAGAGGTAGTAACTTGGCTTCAGTAAAACAATAAATAAGCTCAGGATAAAGTTAGGACCAGAACCCAAACTTCTCAATTTCAGGGGTGATACTTTTTCTACATATTCCCTACAATGAGTATACAGTGAAAGTGATTTCCAATGAGTTCATAGAGTTACAAACTTTTGCCAGTGCTTTCAAATATTATACTTGGCATCACATTTAAGAACTAAAAATATGGTCCCTAAAATTCAGATGTGTTCATAAACCACAGAAGACATTATTTTCTTTAAAAAAAAAAAAAAAGACCCTGAATGGCTTTGCTTTCTCAGCTGATAGTTTCGTAGTCTCTGATCTGGGTTTTCCCATTATGTGTCAGTAACAACCATCATCAAGAAGAAAGCTAGAGGGAGGTCAGAACGAGACAGAATTATCAAAAGAAATGCTCTACTACTTACTTCCAAGAGGGGGAAAAAAACTGATTTGCACAGATCAGCTATTTGGAGTGAGAAACTATTAGGATGCAATTTAATCTCATCTATTTACAAAATACCTTTACAGATCCCAAACTGCTTTGCTTCCTCCAAGAAGTAGCCACAGGAACTTACGATACACAGTTTGGAGACAAAGAAAGGAAAATACTACTTTCCACAGTAGGGAATAATAATACCCAGAAAAGTGTATTGTGGGTTTTAAACATAAAATGTTCAAGATGTGTTTAGATGGGTTATTAGGGAAGCTGGAATGTTTGGAGCAATGTCCCTAGCCCTTGAGGGTCAACAAAAAGGACAATCTTGGTACCCTTTAGGGCCAAACTTCCAGCAATATGGGTGGGGTAAATTATACTGTGTGTTCACTGAGGAAAACAGTTTTATATGGATGAGGACAGCCTTGAAAGAGAAAAAAAAGTCTCTAAAGGGCAGTTTTGCATTGCATTTATGACATTATCAAAGTGTCAAGCATATTTGTGCGTGCGTGTGTGTGTGTGTGTGTGTGTGTGTGTGTGTGTGTGTCTTATCTCCTCGAACTAGACCCTGAGCTCTGGGCAGAGACGCTAACTTACCTATCTTTTCATACACAGCTGTTTATCGTGCATGACTCTACACATAGTAGGCTTTTAATTCAAGGATTATATGGCAAGACAGGGGGGCATGGAAAACTTGGAGGTTGATTATATGTCCATGACTGAGACTCTAATAATTAGCACCAGTTGGGGAAGCCACCTTCTCCTCATGTGGCTGCCCTACTTGAGTCACTGCCCAGCTGTGGGCAGTGTGCTCCCCACCCTACCCTTAAGGCCTGGTGCAACCACTTCAATTACCTGTTTTCTATCCCATGTGCTCCTGACAGAACAGAATCCTAGTGGGAAGAGACCTGGGGAGGTATCACATGGGGCACTTCTGATGTTCTTATGATAGAACAGCGTACATCATGAGTTCCATACAGCAGATGGGAAAACGGGGTATCCTTTTGTAAATAAGAGGCTCCCAGGCTTCTCAGCTATCGGCCATATCCTATCATGACATTGTCTCTTAGAGTGTCTCATTTGAAGATGGAAAGTTCCATGTTGGTATCAAGCTGAGTGATTCAGTGGCCCTAAATGTCAGTGTTATGTAGAGTAAAATGTGCAAGGCTTTATGTTTTAGGGGTATGAACTCTTTTCAGTTTCTAAAGTGCAGGTTGCCAATAATAGTTATCAGTTATTCAGGGCCAGTAAATAGTACGTCTATTTCATGGATGGAATCAGCAATGGAGACATTATAGACAGATTATATAACTTTCCCAAGTGACTTGTCCAAAAAGTGGTTAGTGTGTAGATAGGCTTTTTGCAGGTGCATTGAATTAATCAATGACAGACTTAATAGAGGGTAAAAGTGGTATGGGACTTTGGAAGAAAGATCAAAGTCCCAGAACAATAATAATGTGTTTGTCTTATTTTTCACCTCCCAGTACTAACCCTACATTCACATCTAAATACACAAGCACAGAAAGAGACCACCTCTCCCGCCCTTCTTTGCATTCCTCACTATGCCCGAAAAGCTCAGGACAGCATAACAAGAAACAGGATTCAGTCCATGAATCAGACATCCCTAACTCCTCATGTGAGTTCTTTCAAAGCCAGCCTGCAGTTAGAGTGCTGCTGGTCTGTATGCATAGAGATAAATTTGGGTCTAAAAAGAGTGACGTAATGATCTGCCAGAGAAGTAGTCTGCCAGATTCCATTCACCCATGCTGGCTGACAGCTCCAATCCAGGACAGGACGCACTTAAACAAATCAGGTGCCGAGGACACGGGAAAGGAGGAAAGGGGCAAGAAGAGCCATGGGATTTAGAGAGAGGGAGAAGGAAGGAGGGTGTTCATCTGAGATCACAGAAAATGGGAGTTTTTAACTTCAGTTTTCTGATGATGAGATCAGACTGGTTGGCAGGGGTTCCAACAGCTGCACTTGACTCCTATTCTGATCTCTCTTCCTCTTTAGAAAAGAGCTTTTAAAAAACAAACAAACAAAAACAAAAATTTTATTAAATGGCCCTTACACGGCAGCCGATTTTCAGTGATGATAATGGATTTGTTAATCTCACTGATGTCCTCTTCTTACTGCAAACAAGTTGAATCAAGAGGAATCTGCATTGCAGAAATCAATTAACATGCATATCTGAGAGACTTGTTAGGTCTTCATAACATACGCATGGGATATTATTTTTCATCTGGTTTTAGATGTCTGGTAGAATTCTGCACTTCTTTGTCAAGGTCAATGTTCCACAAATAGTGTTTAATAGAGTTTCATAAAGCTTTAGAGGTTATCTAGATCAACCACTTCATTTTATAGAAGGGGAAACAGATCTAGATAGACAAAGTAATCAGTTCAAGGTCATAGAAAAGCAAGAATTAGAACCCAGGGCACTTTTTCCTATATTACCCTCCATTTTTTAGGTATATAATTTGTATATACCTATTTATTTACCTGCAGTTTCCCTCATTAGAATACAAGGTAGGAAAAGCTGTATTCTCAAATCAACCCACAAGTTAGAAACTATTTCTTTCATTCTTAAAAAAAAAAAAAAAAAAAACTCTAAATCAATTCAGTCAATGCTAGTAAATCCAGTCCCACTAAACATGCCTTTTTCAATGAAGACCACGGCAGACCCTGCTTCCCAGCAGGGAAGGAAGCTCCTGCATTCCTGGCAAAGTGCTTGTTTACTTTGTTGCATCTGATTGGGCTAAGAGCTAAGTTGTTTTTTCTCCTATTTACCATCAACTTTCTGGTCTACTGTAACTGACCAAGGTGACTCAGAGATACCAGGCTCTTGAAGAAGCAGAGGAATCTGAATATCCTATTACAGCTCAAATCCCACCTTCAACAGGAAATCTTTCCAAACCCCTCTTAATTTCAGTGTTTTTTGTCTTTTAGTTATTTTCTATTTATCTTGTATATAGCTTATTCTGTAAATATTTGTTGTATGTTGTCTCCTTGTTAGATTGCAAACTGCTTGAGGGCAGGGACTTTTTGTATCCGTAGCACTTAGCACAGACAAAGTGCTGAATGAAGGTTGATTTATAGGTACAATGGAAAAAATATTGTAAAAGGAACCAAGAGACCAGACTCTGCCATTGAGAAAATGTGTCTCTGAACAAGTCATTTTACCTCTTTGGGCCTTACTTGGCTCATCTGTACAATGTGGGCTTTAGCCTATAACACCACTTCAGCTCCAAAATGATATAATCCTATCTCCCCCTCCCCCCCCCCTTTTTTTTTTCTGTGAGTCTCATAGGCCTTATCTATAAAGCAGAGATGATAGTAATACTTTGTCTTTAGATCAGATCATCTTCAGAGCTCTCCAATTCTTGACTCTATCCATTTCACTAAATTTTAAGGTCCTCTACTAAGATCCAAGAGGCTGGGTCATAACAGCTTTTGTGTCTTACTCAATACTTAGCATTAAGCTTTGCATTATAGTATTTTTTTTGTTTGTTTAATAAATGATGATTTAATTCTAAAGTGTCTAGGTTAGGACTGTTAAGACGTGCAAAGTAATTCATCTGGATTTCCATACACTATTCATCAGCCTAAGTTCTTTTTCTGAATAAGCAGCATGGTTTAGTGAAAAAAAGAACAAGACTTGGAGTTTAGACACATGTGAGTTCAAATTCTACCTGAGATGGACCACATAAACACTCTGGGCTCCGGTTTCCTCATCTGCATGATGGGGAGAATAGTATGCCTCTAGTCTTTTTCTCTTTTAGCATATAACCACTAGCACCTTAATTCAGGGTCCCATCACCTCTCCTCTGGACTATTACAATAGCTTTCAAATTAGTCTCTCTATCTCAAGTTTTTCCATATCCCAATCCAACATTCATTCAGCTCCCAAAGTGATTTTGCTAAAGAATAGGTCTAATTATAAAATTCTACTTCTCACTAAGCTTCAGAGACTTCATATTCCATTCAGGATCAAATATAAAGTCCTTTCTTTAGCATTTATGCTACTTATATGTGGCCCCTTCCTACTGGTCAAGTCATCTCACACTTTATTCCCTTTCCTTGTACTCTTTGTCCCAACTCCTCTAACCTACTTAAAGTTCCTCCCACAGACCCTTCGACTTTTGCTTTACATTAATTGTGTCACATAACTCTACCACCTGTTATTTTACCTGGTTTCATGCAAGACTAAGTTCTAATCTCTCCCCCAAGAAGCCTTTCTAAGTTTTCACAACTGTTAGAAACTTCCCTTATGAAATTATTGACTTTCCAATCCATATAAAGATAGCATACAACTTGTATGGAGTTATTTATTGCTGTTTCCCTCATTAGACTATAAACTCCAGAAGCAAAGGGATGTTTTCTTTTTCCAATATTTAGCACATTGCTAAACACAGGCCAAATTGTAAATAAAGGTTTATTGACTGGTTTACTTATCTTTCAGAGTAGTGGGGAAGATCAGTTAATCAACAAAGATTTATTAAGCACTTCTTAAGTATCAGGTACAATGCTAAATTTTGGGAATACAAAGAAAGGCAAAACCAAAACAAACAACAACAACAACAACAACAATAACAACAAAAATAACCAGGAACCTCCTCTCAAAGGATGGGGAATTGAGGGTAGGGGTGAGAAGTAAGAAAAGTTTCTTTCAGGTTAGACTTTACCTGAGAGTTGAAGAAATCAAGAAGAAATAGAGAAGCAAGAAAGTGGGGATTCATAAATGAAGAATAGGGAAAGATCTGTAGGAATTTGATCAGGTAAAAGAAAGAATAGATAAATAAAATTAGTTTTTAAATGTTCCAAGGGTTAATAGCTGATGTGATTATATTAAAAAACCAAATCTAAAATGAGATGTAAAAATACAATATATAAAGCAATTGGCAAGCCTTGAAATGCTATGTAAATGTAAGTTGTTCATCATCATTAGAGGGACAGGTGGAATTCTGGTTTCTCTTTAAAGAGGCAGAAAGTTGAGAATTCTATCTATCTCTACTTCTTTATTTCCTTTCCCCCCCCCCCCTTCTTTCTCCTCCCCTATTTCTCTCTGCAGCAGGGCCCAACATAACCAGTTCATTCCCTTCCAGGTTACCTGGAGCTCCTTATTATAGCTGGTATCCAGTAACATGGTCATGGCTCCACAGCAACATTTCCAGAAGCCACAATAAAAAGGTTCACAAAAGTTAAATCCTTTCAATTCAGATCTGTCTCCTATCTTCTTACTAACCCCTTCTGACACATCTGAAAAGGAAGCAAGTGCTTCAGATCCCCAAAGTCCAGAGCAAAGCTTTTGTTGACCCTTGTGCTTCTTTCTAATCTTTTAGATGTTCTAAAGGCCACAGCTGCTTGACCAAGTGGGATACAGATACACTAGACTTAATGATGTGAGTACACATGAGACCAGCCGTCCCCAAAGCCTTCCCCAGTGTCTGGGCTAGTCACAAGGAGGCCACTAAGAGAAAGCACTTGAGGAATTCCAAGACTGTCCAAGCTCACTGAGGCTGGCTCCCACACAGGTCCTTGTGTTGCTTCCAAGCCATCCCTTCCTTTGCCCTGTGACAGTGACAGAATTCCAGGAGCTGGTGTCAAGATTAAAGAATGAACAAGCGGAATGTGGATTGCTCCCTGCAGTGTAAATTCGCTGACTGATTACCGAAGCAAAGGCAGTCCAAGGGAGCTTCCCAGCCCATTTGTGCCCTTCCTTCCTACCCCCACATTGTAGCTGCCTTGCTGTGTAAGCTTGTCTGACACGCTCCACCCCTGTTTCTTCTGCATGAGCTACTGGCTCAAGCCATCAGCCTGGCAGATATCCTTCAGGAAGTCTGACATAATCCACCCCATGAGGAGTCTCAGAAAGGCATACTGGTTGGATGAGTTTACCAGAAGATGTTGGATAGGGAGGTACCGTCCATGCAAAGCAGCATGGAGGTGACTTCTCCCTCAAAGGGAAGAGCCCACTTTGTCCTCAATTTCAGTGCTTTAAGAAGCACACAACAGGTTTTGGCTGTCCTCTGCCAGAGGATGACTAGTAAGAAAACAGGTTGGAACACACGCCAAGACCAATAGGCCTGGCCAAGGGGGGACACACCCTACTAACTGGGGCCTCCTTGGGGACTTTACAATTCCAGGTTCAGTTTCTGGCTTTCTTGATGATTCTCTCCTTCCCCAGCTATCTCCTAGGAATCCAATTTCTCCCTATGAAAATGGAGAGCAAGAAATACTTGCTAGGGCCCTCTTTGGGCACTGGCTACTGGGTATACAAAAACTTAGTTTCAACTTGTGGGAGGGCCAAAAGAGGAATGAGGGGAAAAAAAGAAGTTAAGAAAGACAGGAGCACTTTAATGCTTATATTTGTGCAGTGTTTTTAAAACAAAATTGAATGCATTCATTATTAGATGGTCTATAAAACAATAGTGTCAAACTCAAATAGAAATTGGTCCTTGAATGTTGCACACTGACTTAGAAAAACAATATTATCTATGCCTGTATTGTATTGTATTGTATTTTAAAAATTTTTTTGTTTGAAAATCTCTCAATTATATTTTAATCTGATTCAATCCCACTCAGGAGTTTTGCTAGAGCCTCAATAGCCCATGAGGAGAATTTTACAAAAAACTCTCTGGTCTAGAGAAAGTCCTCACAATAACTCTTGGAAGTGGGTCATGCAAGCATCTTACAGTTGATTATAAGACCAAAGATTTAGAACTTGAAGAGGCTTTAGAGGTAAACAAGCAGGCCTTCATTTTTCATATGGGGAAAGTGAAGCTCAAAAACAACATAGCTAATATCTTAAGTGGGATTGAAATCTAAATTACCCTATCTCTAAGTCAAGTTCCCTAAACTGACCCAACCATAGGGTCCAGAGAAGTTGAAAGATTTACCCATTCACACACTTTCACATGGCTAACAAATGGCAAATCTGGGCCTCAAAGCCCAGGTCCCTTTGCGGAGATCTTTCCACAGAGTCATGAGGCTTTGTCTCTGAATCTCACAAGACTAAGGAAGTAAAGAAGCAGTGTTGGCTTGGCCTGGGATAGGGAAAGGATGTAGGGATCTCACAGGGCAATGACAGAGCTTTATATAGCCTAGGACAATGACCATACCCTCTCCTCACTCTCAGGAAAACAGAGCTGCTAAATGTCAGCCCTTATTTACAGATCTGCCTGCATAGAACATAAATCAATTCAGGGAAGTGTTTAGGCTGTCTTAACTCATTGCAAAAGAGCCAAAAAAACAGAGGTTCAAATAATGCAAGTTCGGCCTATCTAATTCCTGCCTACCCTCACTGCCTACCCCAGATGAAAAGTCACTTCCTCCAAGAATCCTTTCCTAATCTCTTCTGCAGGAAGTGATGTCTCTTTCCTCTGCACTACCATAACTCTTAGTTTCTACTTCTTTTACAAATATATTAACTTCATCTTGTAGCATTTATTGGTGTACTGCTTATCCTAAATCTCCAGTAGGCAAGGATTAAATTTATACTCTTTTGTGTTCCCCATAGCATTTAGCATTGGCCCTTGCCCATAGGAAGTGTTCAGTAAATATCTTTTAAATGAATAAATGAATATTAAATTATGACTTCATAAAAATAATCATCTATTATTTTTACAATAGCATTTTTTTAGCCTTACCATTTATATTCTAATCAGAATACTACTAAAATATGTTTGCTTTTCTTAAACATGTGCTGGAATTGGGCATCAAGTCTATCAAGAGGCTTAAAGATGGATGGTATGGGGGGCATGCTATGAAAAGTATATCATAAAATGATAAATAGAGAATGGAGATGGATTGCTGCCACTTTACTCATCTCGAAAGAATAAAAAGTTGAGCTGAATAAATGGCCAGGGATTATACACAAAATATGTAATTAAAAAAAATGGAGGAAAACAATCTTCTTGAAAGTATGATTTTTATGCAACAAAGATAATGATTAGAAATCAAGATGAAATTATAGGCAGAGTGTCTTACCCAAAAGAAGACTTTAAAAAAAATTACCATTAACCAAATAGCTGAAAGTGATCTCTCTTTAGAAATCATATCAAGTTAGAATTTAAAAGGCCCTTAGAGGTTGTCTAGTTTAATCTACTGGGTTTTGTTTTTGTTTTATCCAAATGGCAAAGTATTTAACTGAAACAGCATATAATAACCACAAAGATCAAACAATGGAATCATTCTTAGCCCACCCATACTCAAAGCTTTACAATCTCCCACAGATTCACATGCAAATGAGAAAAGGAATAGCTCCCTCGAAAACTCACATTTCAGAGGTGAGAAGAACATTGCAAATCTCTGACACTTTCCTGGCCAAAGTTTCTTCAGAAGACTTAATTGTTGAAGTGATACCCCTTTTCTTTATTCCTTTATTTTTACAGAAGAGGGTTTAGAGGTCCAGAGAAAGAAAATAATTTGTCCAAAGTTATACAGCTAGTTGTTGTGAGGTCCAAACTAGAAACTTGTCTCCTAACTTCTAATCCTTCTATTACTGTAGAGAATAATCAATAATATTGCAAAATTATTTTCCACTTTACAGAAACATGAAACATTTGCATTAGCTTTCCTTTTGAGAGTTCTTCTGATGAAGCTATAAATCTAAATTGATTTATATAAACATCATCTCTCTTATCTCCTTACCTCTATCCCTAGCAAAGAACAAATCCATTGTGAAGGGCAAAATCTACCTGTATTTAAAAGCCTTCTTTTCACAAAAGATGGGTTCAGTAAAGCAACCAGTCCAGCCCAGCAGGAAGCAAAGTTGGATTCTCAAGTCCAAACTGGTGGCAAGTGACAATGTTTTCAGCCAGAGGAATAAAGACAGCTGTCCTAGGCCTTAACATATCTGGCTGAGGATGAACCAGGGACAATCATTTCAGAGACAATCATTTCCATTAAGTCTTAGCAAAGAAGCCATATAACAGGTGTCTGTCTTCACTTAGGGGCTGTCCATTTGCAAAATCTCAGTTTGTTTAGAGCTAAATGTTAATGAAGTGTTGTCACCCAAATATCAGTGGGTAATATAAGGAAGTCACTTCTTTCTGAGCCTCAGTTTCCTTCTCCCAAAAATGAGGAAGATGGATACAATTTCCAATGTCTCTTCAAGCACTAATATTCTATATTTCTATGAGTTCCCAGGAAACTAATGAGCATAGCACTCCATTCATCAATGCTAACTTTAATTTATCTTCTTGGATATGAAAATATTCAGATTTATACTCTATTCCATTCCTGGGTCCTTCATAAATTTTAAAACACATTTAAAAATGACATAGAATTAAAACTAATTTTGTTTTGTAAACTCCATGAAAAGTTTGTGATAGCCTTTTGAAATAAGCAGAGGTAGGTGTGTTGAGGTCCCTGACTCAGGTTGGAGGATCATTGATTTAAGTGCTCCTACAATAGGGTACTAAGCACTACATACGTATGTCTGCCTTTCCTCCAGGATCCAAATTCCAGAATTTTGTCTCTGTCACAGCTCTTTAATTTAGTTCTGACTGCAAGGAGAAAAAATCCCCAAAAAGCAATAGAGAAAACACTAGACTAGACATCTGGGTTTTTGTTCCATCTTTACTAGTGGCTAGTTTTGTGACCCACTGCAAATGACTTCATTTTTCTCATACATGAAATAAAGGGGTTGGAATAGGTGATCATTAAAGTCCTTTCCAGTCCTGAGTTCTATTATTTTATATGCCTCTATTTTTAAATGGGCAAAGGAAGGGAGTGGTTCAGAGGTTCAGATTAAGACAAGCCTTACTCCACTTCTTCCTTCTGAAAATAGCTTTCTGCATTATTCAAAGAAAGTTCACATTTCTTTTAACTCCCAAACCACAAAACCATGGTTCACCTCTCAGAAAGAAGGTCATTGGGAAGCCAAAGTTGTCAGGGGGCCTAGGTGTGTCAGTTCTGATTTAAAGGTGGTATCTTAGCAAGGATCAGGCCAGGCCAAACATGTGATCCTGCTCTAGAAACCCAGTTTAAATCAATATTTATCTAACCATATTTATAGAAAGAGTTGGTAAGGGATGGGGTAGGAGGGAAGTAGAGGGGAGGAAAGGATCTACAGCAGAGGACACCACAATGGGCATGAAAACTACTGTGGCCAATTCATTTTTGCATTTAAAGCATTTAAAGACACTTAAAAAAAGCTACCTTCCATTTTTGATAGGTTCATTAATTCAGTAAATATTTTATTCATTGTTTATGCTTAATAAATCACTCGATTTCTCCATCTGGAATACCCCAGAGATTGGATTGCATGATTTCTATGAGCCCTTCCAGCTTTCAAGTTCCATAACTCTAAGGGGAGAGAACCTTCTGACCTAGTGACCCATACATACCCTACCAGGCAAAATTCAGGAATTCTCCTTATCCAGTGGCTTCAGATACTGATCTAAAGATCTCAAGCAAGGAGAGATACAGTTTTCAAGCACATAACCAAGTAGAAAATTCCCTGCTAAAAAGTAAACGCCTTTCTTTAGAGTAACTCTAGCAACACCTAAGGCAGGCTGAGCAGGAGTTTAGTTGTCATCAAGGCCACACTTTCTTCCCAGGCTTTTTAAAATGGCTTCTATGTTTCACACGAAGTCCTTGTCAAGCTGCATGTTTCTGTAAGAGTTAGCAGCTATTATGAAGAGACCTTTAATGGAGAGTTCTGCAGGTGTACAGTTTAATAAATACCTTTTTCCCCCAAAAAAAACTAAGGAAAAAGGGACTTGTTTTCTTACATTCATTGGAGACTAAGTACCTATACCAGTGTTCCTTCTATAATGTACCTTGTCTCTGGTACTTTGAGGTCTTAAATGCTGATAACATCTTCAAAGCCAGTTATCCAGCTTTGACCAGGTGCCAACCCACTGTACTGGACACCAGCACTTATCAGACAGGCTTGCAGAGATCAAAATCTAGAACTAAGAAAAACATTTAAATACAAGTCTCTTGCAGTGGTATTGGGCCTCCTAACCAAGGAATCGGGGGAAACAGGGGTGACACTGAAGAGTCTGCATCACCAAACCAAAAAAAAAAAAAAAAAATCCATAGAGTTTTTTTTAGAAAATGGCCATTAGTTTGGGCAGCTCAGTGGCAGAAATGTGACTTGTTTGAACATCAACTGCCTAGAAACAACTCCCCGCTCTGAGATACCATGCAGAAACATTGTGTACACAGCCCTCAAGTCCAGACCTTTCTACCTCAATCTAGGCTCATATCTCTTGAGGAATAATTCTACCTCATTTCTCCTGAGCTAGCTAATGTTAAATGTAGAGCAGAGCCCAAGATCCAGACTTGATCAGTACTCTGACAGCCCCCACTATCCTAAGTACCTTCCTGGTTCTGGACTTTGGGGCTCAATTCTATTCCTGCCTGTAGTTAATCCTCACTTCCAGTCAGATGAATATATATTTCCTGAACACCTACTGTGAATTCAGCAACTGTGCTAGATGTTAGGGGAAATTTATTAAAATAGGAATAATACTATATATAATCTTTACCTTAAGAGATACAGTGTAGGTGAAGAGACAAGTAACACGGGGGGAAGGAAAACAGAGAAAAGAAAAATGTTAAATTACATAAAACAAACTTTTGATTGTAATTCGAGTTCTAAGTTTAGCCAGGGCTGAAATAGTTAGAAAAGGCTTCATGGAGGAGGTGAATCGGTTCTGAATTTGGGCCTTGAGGGATATGGATAGCAAAAAGAAAGGCAAGTGTGAGTACAACATTGGGAGGCAGTAAGTAAACCTGTCTGGTGAATATGGATGACAAGTTACAAAGAGGATAGCCTGATAATATAGATCTCTCAGCTTCTTCTTGTTCTTTTTTTTTTTAAACAAAAGTTTCTGTCCCTTCACTATTCTTGTGTAGTATTAGCCATATGGGATTTGAAATTGCACTGCTCAGGTTTAAATCTTGTTTCTTCCACTTGCTGCTTGTATTAATTTAATGTTAAGAACCCTTTCTCTGATCCTGAACCTCACCTAAGACACAGACAGATCTCCTCTCACTTCTCAGGCTCCATTGTCTACTGTTTCCACCTGAATCATCTTTCTCAAATAGTCCTACCATAGGATCATTTTTCTCTCCTAAGTACTTATAATACCCCCCACATTACTCCTCCCAAACTAGACAAAACAATCTCTTTGCTTCTGTCAACAGTGATTTATCTGTTGTTGTTTTCGTCCTCCTTGGCTTTAAACTGTAGGTTAGTATCCTGTGTAAAATGAGGGGGTTGCCCAAGATGATCCCTAAGGCTCCTTCCACCTCATCATCTTATGAGTCTCCCTCATGGAATTCTCTCTAAGTCCTATACTGCTCCTCCCCCATCTTTAGCCACTGAGGGAGAGGATGGTTCTTTAAATATGAAGATTACATATATCACTTTAATTTTTAACCACGTGTGCATTATATATCAGCCATGATTTTATTTCAGTCTTACCAATTAATTTGCCTATGGGACAATTACAAACTGAGGAAGACTTTGATATTCAAAGATAATGGTTCTCTTTTTTTGTCATGGAGAGAGAAACTTAAACTTGCTTCTTTCCCCAGATCGCTTATTACGAATTGAAACACAAGGCCTTTACGTGTGCTAGATAACTATTTGTTGATTTGATTTGGTCACTACATAACATCAAAAACCTACTCCCCTACAGAAAAATAAAATAGCATTTGGAGTAAGCTACCAAAATCTCTCGAGTTAGATTCTAATTCTGTTACGGTCCAGTAAAATTGCGAGAACAGCTCAGGCTATCATGCATACCCACACTCTCTCTCCTCCCCGATTTGTAAACAAGAGTACAAGTAGAAAGATGAACCCGGGATGGCAACAGGGTTGGGAGATTCCCATCCGGCAACACTCCGGTCCCAATCTATACAGGAGTGACATGTATTTACTGTCTTAATGGAGCCTGGCAATCCTCCTGAAAAAAAAAAAAAATTGCCAGTCCGCGTAAAGTCCCTTTAAGAAGAGGATAGACTGGCAGCGTAAACACTACAGTTCCCAGAGACTCCTGGGCTAGGCTCCTGGTCCCACCTACAGAACTCTAAGCCCTAGCAACGCGTGACGTCAGAAGAGGCCAAAGTTGCCAATTGGCCGAAGTACGCAGCTAGGTCAAGTCCAGTCAGAGGAGAGAAGTTTATCTCCATGTGGAAACCACGTGTCTCTAACTGGGAGGGGAGAAGCGGCAAGAGGCGGAGAAACTGAGATCAAGTGACTACGGGGGAGCGGGCTGTAATGCAGGCAGGGAGGTTATGCACCTGAGCCAGCAGCATTCTATGCAGTAATGTGACCTAAAAAAAAATACCATGCAAGAAACTGGGAAGAAGCTTAAAAAAAGAAAAACAACGGCATTTTCCTTCCAAAAATATTCCAGATCTGAACCCTGTGATCCTGTCGGACCCTGTCTAGATTCTAAAACTCATTTCCTTTCCCTCTCACTTTTTTGTCAATTAAGATGTTCTCTTTAATGCAATCCATGCTCTGTAGCGAAACAAGCCGCACCGCTGCCTGCAGAGGATAGAGAGGGGCACCACGACCCTCCTCAGCCGCTTACAGGGTTTCTAGGCACACACCGGTGACGTGACGTTGGGCATTGTGTGGAGCAAGAGGAAAAACAGCAGCCAGGGGCCGCGGAGAAGATGAAGAAGGAAAAGAAAGGCCCTTCCAAAGCGCCTTGTGTTTCTCTGGAGGAGGGGGGTGGGGGGTGAAGTAGGAAAGAATTCGGTGATATTTGCAGGGGATGATGGCAAGGAGCCCAGGGTAACAACAAGAAGGGCATGCCACTCGGGTGGCGCTGGTCTGAGAGCAGGGAGGACCGAGAGACTTCGGATTATGTCATCCCCCACAGCACCAACAATGCGTGGGAGGCCGGGGGCGGAGGGAGGGGGGAGTGGGGGAGGGAATGTGCGCCTCCAGCTCCTCAGCGTTTTCAGCAATCCAGCCCCGCTGTCTTTTATTCCTCCTCGCCACATTATTTCACGCTCTGCGCTCAGCACATCTGCGGAAATCAGGGTGCTGTTTGCAGCACGTCCTGTAAAGCAAAACAGCAGCAGCAAAAAAGGGAGAGCGAGGTCTAAAAATATTCCAGTGGGGGGGGGGGGGGGAGGAGAGGAGAGGCAGGAGTGGGTTCCTGGTGCTGAGAAACAAGGCTGAATACATTCATGAAGTTGACTTTGACCGAGGAAAGGAGGCAACTGCTGAGCTAAAGTCCTACTCCAAGGAGCAAGTCAGGTTTTGTTTAGTTTTGTTCCAACGACCTCCCCACCCAAACAAGAGCACGCGGACTAGCTCAGCAGGGAGGAGACCTTTCCCTCCTCCTCCGCACTCCCCACTGGGCAACCCGGCTCGCTCGGCTTTTTGCCTACGTGACTTGCGGCCATGCCAAGGACGAGGAAAGCGGATAAACGAGAAGACGCTGAGCTCCTGGGTTCTCCGTTCATCCCCAGGGATGAGCGAGTAGGGGCAGAGAGAAATAACGAGGTTAAGTTTAAGGGTGGCATAAGCCAAAATAAAGGTTTCAACCCATTTCCAAGGTCCCTTCCATAAACACTTCTAAAGATTAGCTTCGTCTCCACAAGACGCGACTCTCGAGAAAAAAACTCGGGGGGTAAGGAAGGAGAGACCCCCAGTGTGTCATCCCTCAATCTGCACTCGAAAAACGA
This sequence comes from Antechinus flavipes, assembly GCF_016432865.1. Lineage (NCBI taxonomy): Eukaryota > Metazoa > Chordata > Mammalia > Dasyuromorphia > Dasyuridae > Antechinus > Antechinus flavipes. The sequence continues at coordinate 588,099,081 of NC_067399.1, read as the reverse complement.
ATACAAAAATCCTTGCTTTTTTCCCTCCTCCCTTCCCCCTCCACATACTCTCACTCCAGCTTTTCAGAAACTACAACCCTAGCCAATGCATTCCCTACCTCCCCACCATGAATAATCGAAAGAGACACAGTAACTCGGACATCAGAGCTTTTTTTCCCTTTGCAACCTAAACACGAAGAGCATTATAGAATGGGGGGGGGGGAAGCCCCCTTCTCTTCTTTCCCCTCCCCGCCCCCGCTCCGTCAACATCAGAAATGCTATTAAAATGAAATAAAGAATTCTCAGGATCTCTCGTGCTTTCATATGATTAGTTTAATCCTGAAAGTCGATGCGTTCGTTTAGTGGGGATATTTGTATATTGTGTGTGATGTTGTTGTTCTTGGCTTGTGGGAATGAGTGTGTGTTGGGGGAATGGTGAGGGGAGGGTTGCAAGATCTGACACGTTGCAATCTGACCTTTTGTGTGTGTGTGTGTGTGTGTGTGTGTGTGTGTGTGTGTGTACGTGTACGTGTACGTCTTACAATGATCTTACTGCTTGTTCGGACAGATTAAATAGCCAGGGTTTTCTCTCAGTCTCTCTTTCCCCCTTCCCCCTCTCTCCCATCTTTTATTGTCAATGACTGTGCTCCGAGCCGAGCTCAGGCAAATGCATGCACCCGTTAGGGATGGTTATTCTACTGACTTGGGGGGGGGGGGATGGGGTGGTCGTGAGCAGTCCAAGAGGAAAATCTAGGACCCCCCAAAACCAAGGCCAATAGACCGAATTTATCAGGAAGACTATTTACTTCCTTGCCTGTCCGGGAAGCTGAGCTGGAGACATCGCCAGGAAAATAATTAAATAAACCCACCTCCATCAAAACAGCCCAAACCCTCGTCAACTATTGTTTCTTGCAAGATCGTAAAGTTTCCTTTTAGCATCGTCCACTTGGCCAACTTCCTTACAGAACAAGGCCATTTTTTGTGTGTGGAGGGGGGGAGGGGGGGTTTCTTCAGGTTAAATCTTTTTTGTTTGTTGTTTTTTGCCAGAGTATGGGAAGGGAGATTACCACCACCTTGCACTTGTGCCGGCAGCAGCCCCCGATTGTGTCTCAGTTCGTGGTTCTCTGTAGAACAGCGCTCATGGAAAGGAAAAAAGAGACAGTGGAGACAGTGCGAGAGCCAGAGATCGAGCGAGAATGCGAGAATGAAAGAAAGCAAGGAAGAAAGAACGGGGTTTTGTTCTGGAATCCTCGTTCTCTAGTCTCCGCTTCCAACTTTATAGCCTGCTAATATAGCCACCCCACCCAGATCCAGGCGAAGGCAAAACAAACACTCGTCCGGCCAAGGAGACAGAAAAAAAAGGAGCCTAAAAATGATCTCGAGGAGAGCCTGCTTACTGCTCGGTTGTCAGCCAAACACTTTGCAGTTTTCTCCTCGGCCCTTCTCCATAGCCCCAGCAGACAGATACACAGAAGACTCACACCCTCGCTCTCGCTCTCTCCCCTTCTCTTTGTTACATCTCTGTAAGCTCTGAGTGCCTGTCCCTTCCTCTGGTGTCAGTCGCTCAGAGCGAGGAGCTGGGGGAGGGTTGGAAACGGACAGCGGCTTGTTTGAGGGGCTAGGCGCAGACGGTGAAAAGCGAGAAGCTAACTCACTCTCTCTCTCTCTCTCTCTCTCTCTCTCTCTCTTTCTCTCTCTCTCTCTCTTTCCCTCTGTCTCCCCCCTTCTCCCCCCCCAAGCCGCAAACTTACTTTTGTTCTCCTTCTCTATCTGCTCCAAGTAGCTGGCGGCCTCGAGCAGGATTTGCACATTCTGCAGGAAAGTGTTGATGTGTTTCTCCACCGAGCTCTCGCTGGTGTTGAAGATGTCACTGAAGGGGCACCTGAGTTGGGCTGCCACGGGCGCCCCAGGTTGGGGCTGGAGTTGAGGCTGAGGCTGGGGCACCGGAGAGGCGGCCGGCCCATCCTCCTCCCCGCATCTCGCCTCTTTCCTCGGCCTGCCGCGTTTGCCCATGGTAGGGGGGGGCGGAATCTCCGAGCTCTTGCTTCGGACGTTCTGGGAGGAGGCTTGTTGCTGCCAAGTGCAGGACAGGATCTGAGGAGAAGAAAATGCGGCCGCAAAGAGTCTCTCGCAGACTTTCCGAACCTCTCCTGGTTGCAGTTGTGTATGTCTGCGTGCGTGTGTGTATGTGTGCGTGTGTGTGCGCGCGCGGGTGTGCGTGTGTGTATGTGTGTGTATGTGTGTGTGTATGTGTGTGTATGAGAGATTGAATGAACCTACAGGACGACTGAGGCTCTTTGGTCCCTGGGTCCTAGAGCGAGCCATATACTACATCTGACCAGTAAGGATAAAAGGTGCGGAAAGAGACTCTAGATTGTGCGCCCCCACCCTCCTGCCCTCGCCCTCCCCCTTCTGAAATCTTTCTTCAGTCGCGGTTTCAACCTGCCTCTGCTCAGTCCTTCACGGAAATTCACCGCATTTGACACGAACTGGAAAAATCCATACGACGACTGTTTTTATACACCTGCACAAACAACACACCGCAGTCTGGAACTGGGTAGAATTAAAACCATCCTAGGTAATGGAGAACTACTCCTCTCCCCCCACCCCGTCTTTCTTTCTCCCCACCGAATACTATCCCAAGGCAAAGTCTAGGTCACAATCCCTTCAGTAGGCGTCTTCAGCTCCTCTCATTCTCTTTCACTCTTCCCATTCTCCCCACTATCCACCACCCTCCTCCCCCGGCCCAAGATTTCAATTCGGGAGAAATAGCAAAGATTAGTTTTTGAAAAGTTGGGTTTATTCTTGTTTTCTTTTAAATGCAGAGTTTTCTTCTGATATTGGGAGATGGAAGTGGGCAAGGGTATTTCTGCTGTTCCTATTACACCTGTCATTTCTAGCGCAAGTTGTGTAAAGATCACTTTTGGCATTCCGTACTGTCACGCAATCATAGAATCTCAGAGTTGGAAGAGATCTTAGAGGTCATCAGGTTTAACTTGCAATTCAGCATCCATACCTGATGATCATCCAGAGTCTGCCTCCACGGATGCAGGCCCTCTTCCAATTAAACTGTATTGTTGTTTTGTTGTTGTTTTTACTTAACTTTATAGAAGTTTCCCCACTCTCCACCAGCAACAAACACCTCCCGTAAGAGTTTTGAGAGCCCGCCTTTTTTCCCCCCTTCTTTTTCACCTCAGCAGGCATTACAGTGCCTGAAATAAAGTAGGCTCTTAAAAATAATTTAAATGAACTAAGGAGGTAGCTTCTTCCTTCACCAGTGGGAGTAGCAATCCACCCCTCCCTTTCCTATCCTTCTGTTAGTGCTTTCTACTTCCTCAAATTATCCTTTTAACTAATTCTTAAATATTTTAGCCCCCCTTTAATATAATGAGACCAAGAATTGTTTTTTTATTTTGACTCCCTTCTACATCCTTGTATATAGTAAGTTCTTAATTGTTTATTGACTTGCCCTGCTGTTTTTGAGGACTACTCTCCCAATTCTTACTACTACTTGTACCCAATGAAAATCGTCAGTAGCTCTCATTGTCAGTCTTCTCCAGGTTAAACATTCACACTCCTGCCAACTAGTACTCATGGCATAATTTACAGTGTTCTCATCTTCCTAGTAGACTTCCTAGTAAATCTAGCAGAATTCTGTACCTGTTCTTCATATAGCTGGTCATTTTGGGGGTGAGGAATGGAAGGTGGATAGAATGGGGAGGAGAAATGGATTCCTGGTTTTTATCCTGTGTGGGGAAGCTAGTCTGTAATTCAAAAACTAATGAGATTGGGGAGATTAAGATGCTAAATGCCTATCTTTCAATCACTTATCTGGAATATGTCAGGTAGGGAGGGACTTGAAGTCAGTTCTTCTTGACTCCAAATTAGATCCTCTAACTTCTTGTCTAAGTGGTCTTTTTTTTTCTTTTTTTGTAATGAACCTGATTTCATTGATATAGGAAACTTCCAGTAAGAAAAATGTTCTCTGCCAATGCAGATCGTCAATCCCTCTGAATTTATACTTGACTTATCATGATAGTTATGTATGGTGGTGGTGGTAATGGCAGTGGGAGATAAAGGTAACTTTCTTAGGGTCACACAACCAGTGGGTCAGGGGTATATTTGAATTTAGGCCTTTCTGAATTCAAGTCCAGGTCTTTAACCTGGCATATTGCTTCTCAATATCTCTTCTAAAATATGTCTTCTTTCTTCCTTTAAAATTGGAGGTCTTTGGGATGGGTAAGAAGAACATAAAGATTATGTTACCCAAAGAGAAATTTGGGAGTCATCTTAAGTATTTAATTTGTTCTTATCTCCCAGCCCCATCCTCCTATTAATGCTTTCTCCTTCCTCAAACTATCCTGCTTTTACTAATCTTTGTAAATTTTGTAGTCCAGTATGACATTCCGAGGGCAAGAACTGGTTTTTCATTTTGTCTTTGTATCATCTCTCTTTCCACCTAGCAAAATCCTGGGCACATAGTAAGTACATGATAAATGTATATTGAATTGTATTGGTTTTGAGAATCACTCCCACCTCTCCCAGTCATTGTTACTTCTACAAAAATGAAAAAGGGTCCAGGACCGTAGGTCAAGGTATTCTCTTAAACTTGCTCCACAGCAGGCTCAAATATATCCCATAGTGAATACTACACTGTCATTTTTGCCACTGAACTCAAATGAGATTTTGTTTTCTTTCTCAAAACTAGAGATCTGGATCCTTATGTGACTTCTTAGTGTATGACCAATGTTCCAAGCAGAAATAATCGAAACTCACAGAGAAAACAACCCTCTTTCTGCTAGGAAAATCATCATGTAAATTAATTTAAGAATTGTCATCCAAGTGAGATTTTCATAAACATTTGCCCTGAAAGCTCTTTCAGGAAGTGAAAACTTTATGAAAAAAAGATGAGAGGAAAATGAGTTTTTTTTAATATATCAAAACACTAATTGAGTTCTTATAAAGTCTTTATGCAGTTTCAACTGGAATAAACTTAAATTGTGGCTTGAATAGAAATATAAAAGCTATCTAAAAGAAAACTAATTTATGAGCAGAACAACTCTGTGATGTAATTGTACTTTATTTTGCACTTAGTAAACCTTAAAACACTATATGAATGCCAGTTATATTATCATTATTGCTAGTACTATTACTACTTCCACTACTGCTACCACCACCAATATTATCACTCCTCCTCTTCTTTCTCCTACTACAACCATTACCATCACCACTACTTCCACTATTACTATTACTGCTACTGTTACTGCTGTTACTACTTCTTCTGTTACTATTGCTGCTACTGTTGCTTCTGCTGCTGCTACCGCTACTATCCCTCTGAAAAAAAATTTCAATGATAGATGAGAAGATAAATTTAGTCTTAGTGAAACAGAATGACTGTCTATATCAGCACTGAGGGGGAAAAAGTTCCCCTCACCCCCCACTACTAACATTACATCTGGACAAATAAAGTTTAAAAGTTTAAAAATGTTCCGAAGGCCCTGTGTCAAGATGTAGAACAGCCCATTTAAAACAGAGCTCTCTGTAAACCATACTGAATCAATGGTATTTGTTAAAAATGAAACTAGATTTTCCCCAGCCCCAAGTACAAGGTGGAATAGTGAGATTGGAAAATCTGCTTTTGCTTCAGTAATCTTAGGGATACACAGTACATGGAAATACAGATTGTACATGTGCAAATATATTAGTCACATTAGTTTGTGCTCCTATGATAAATCCTCAAGTTTTTTTTGTTGTTGTTGTTTTGAAACTATCTTTTCCATTTCTCAAAGGTTTGTGGGCTAGAGCTGGCCTAGTGGGAATCTGTGAGCCAGGCCACAGATCTGACCAAGGCCAAGAGAAACAAGGGCTCGTAGAAAATCTGCAAAAAGTGCTGATTTGCACTCTCCCACAGTCAACCAAAGCTTAGTCCCTAAGATTATTCCCATGGAAAAATGGTACTATTGGTGCCAAATCGAGTCTGCCTGTCTCACCCCATCTTCTGAATATGGTTTTTTGTTATTCTGCAAGTCCATACCCTGGAATCATGGCACCACAAGAGGCATCAAAGGGGTGAGGGAAATGTCTGTTTTTATTTCAAAGCCCAGCTCTGTCCTGCCCTGAAATTTTCCATATGTTTAGTATAGTATAATTCTATTGAATAAATTCATTTCTGGAATCCATGTGCAGAGTGACTAACATGCCAAGGTCTCTTGAAGCCTTATTCTTTGTTTATCTTTCTTTCCCCCTCCCACCCTCTTCTCAAAGCCCATCAAATGTTACATGATATTAGCATTGCATAGGTCTCCTCCCCTTCCCCAATGAAAAGATATCTGTAATGAAGTCAGTTTGGACATCGGGAGTGTTGTTAAGTGGATGACTCACGGGTTAGATAACAGGATGCTAGGTTAGGGTCTTTCATCCCATTCCCTTTTTGCTCTGTTTTTTGGATGTAGTGTTTGAACCCCCTAAACCTTGATTTCATAACCTAAGAATTCAAGACTAAATGGACCATTTTGGGGATGGGATTGAAATTTCAGTAAAAGGAGGAAGGAGCATAGGAGAGAATAAGAAGATGAGAAACTGACCTGATAAGAACTACTTGAAAACACTTGAACTGTTTGAAAGGAAAGTCTTGATGGAAAAGTGTTGTATGCCTAGTTGCAGATGCTCCCTAAGGGATCAGAGTCTGTTTCCCCAGCCTTCTCCTCCCCCTTTTTTTTTTTTTGCTTTTTTGGTAATATTTTTTCATAGACCTTGTTTGCATATTAAAGAAAGATTGTTCGCTGTTTTATTTCTCCCCTCTTTTCCCCCTAGTAATTCTATACTCATACATCAAAGGAGTTGTTTTGCCTGTAATTATGCCTTTATGTACACAGAGGCAGGTTAATTACTGAAAAGGAGATAGGAGAATTTCCACTGAAACCTCTCCTTCTTACATTCAGATGGGATACAGGTCACCTGTTTATCTCTGAGAAAATACTTTTTGACTTTCTAGGTCTTTCTAATTGATCTCAGTTCTCTCCTACTTTTCTTCCATTCATACACACACTGATTCTGTCTGTCTCTCTGAATCTCTTTCTGTCTCTGTCTCCTGTCTCTCTCTATCTGTCTCTATGTGTCTCTATATCTTTGTCTGTTTGTCCCTCTCTGTGTCTTTCTCTTTCTCTGGTTGTCTGTCTGTGACTGTGTCTGTCTGTCTGCCTTTATCTCTGTCTCTCTCTCCCCATCCAGATTAGTTTAGATTCTGTTGCACTCTTCACTGTCGCTTGGCAAATGCGTGGGGGGGGGGGGGGGGAAGAGGGGGGATGATGTTTCCTTTGCCTCACTAAAGCATTGCTAACTGAACTTTTTGATTTGGAAGGAAACTTTCCAAATGAGATAAGAAATTGCCTCAGAGTTCTAGGAACCAAAGCATTGGTGAATCTCACTCCTATTCTTCCAGGTTTCATTGTTTTTAGGGGAGAAATCTATTCAAGTATGTCCTGTGATGGAACTTTAAGAACTAAAAGAACCTTTTGGCATTCCAAATACTGTAGCCATGTCTGAATTGGGAGTAAGCTGTAGCTGTAGAAAAGGTTTTGCTTCTTCCTATAGCTATAATCAGATACCTTTCAATTCAGATCCCTTTTGTGGTCAATGCATTAAGGAATATAAAAGAGTAAAGAGAACAAAAAGTCTCTGCATTAGCATAAAAACTCAGGGTTTTGTTTGTTTCTTCTTACTAGTATCCTGATTCCTCTATTCCCAGAATTCCAGAGTCAAAAAGAGATCTTAGAGATCATCTAGTCTAAGCCTTACTTGAAGCTTCTACAATATATAAACAAGTGGTAGCCCAGCCACAGCCCAAACATCTCAAGTGACAATGAACTGTTTATCCTAGAATTTGAAGGAAGCTTGGAAGTTATTCAGTTCAATTGGTACTGAGTAGGAATCCTTTACTCCCCAACATCATTATCCATTCTCAGTGATGGAAAGCTCACCATTGAGGAAGCCCATTTTACTTTTGGACACTTATGATTACCTGGAAGTTCTTCCTTATTCCTTATATAAATGCCATTCATTTTTCCTACTTCTGGTCTTAGAGGCTGTGCAAAATAAGTCTGATCCATCTTCCATATAACAAAAGGTCTTCAGATCCTATAAGATGCCTATCACCTTTTTTTTCTCCTCCTTCAAAGTCTTTCCTGTCTCAAGCTAAACATCCTAAATTTCTTCAATAATCTTGTTTGTCTTTCTTTTTTAAAGACTTTAAAATAACCTCTGAAAACAGCACAACTAAGTTTATATGCATTTTTGCATTTGCTTAAAAAATTTTTTAATTAAATTTTTGTTTTACATTGTTAATCTTTTACACTCTAATGATGTCAGCTTAAGCTACCATTCTAATGTCTCCCCTCAATACAATCATTAGTGATTATTGCTACAATATTAGTTAGCCAATTGACATTAACTTTTACAAAAGGCATTTACTGAAAAAACATAATGAGAACCAAAATATAAAATCATCTCCCAAATCAAGTTATATATTCCTCCTTGTATCTCAATCCCTGGGGAGAGTGTGCTCAATCTTAAAATGGTTGCTACATCAGGTTTTTACCATCAGGTTCATTTCTGGGTGAGAACCAGCCAATGGATGAGACTCCTTTGTTGAAAGTCATACTTTTTGATTTATCATAAGACTAGATTCTGTAGGTTACTCCTTGGTGTTGTGCTTCTTACTAGGTTTCCAGGAAAAATTCTGGGATGAACTTCTACACCTAGATGTTTAATGTCTCTTCTGCCCTCTCAGCAACTTACAAGACCATAAGCAATGGAAAGAAGATACAAATAGGAGGCATCCCTATGTCAGATGCAGGCTTGCCTAGGAAGTCCTGTGCTCAAATGCAAGGCCAGGTATGAGATGGAAAAGGGAAGAGTTCCCTTCTCTTACCTTTCAAGAGTTCAGAAACACATTTTCCTTATGGCTAGCAGGAAGGATGGAAAAAAAAAAAGACCTTTATTTGGGAAATTAGTGATTTCTTAGAACTTAGTTCTAGCTTAGCAGCTAATTACAAGGCTTTTCTTCATCATTCAGTGACCAAAGAGGCAACAGCTATTCAAGACATGCTCTGAATGGAGGAGCTAGGCCCCTCTATTAAATGTCATCACAGTTTTCCAAAAGCAGGTCCTTTAAAGCTCTATAGGCTGTCATCAGGAAAAGCTTGGGTCCTAAATTGCAAGTCTCCCTCTTAATAAAAAGAAGGAAAAAAGTTCAACACAACTAGCCAACATATTGGAAAAGTATGACTTTATAATGCAGTGCTCCGTACCCATGGTTTTCCACTTCTACAAAGAAGGAGAATAAGGTCTTCTCCCATCTCTTCTTTGGAGCCAAGTTTCATTATTATAACTTCACAGTAATCAGTTTTGATTGTTTTGCTATTATTGCTCTTTCTATTTAAATTGTTGTATTCATTGTTTGTTGTTTTCCTGGATCTATTGGCTTTATTTTTTATCAGTTCCTTTAAATTTTTCCATTCTTTTTAGTATTCATCAAATTCATCTTTTCATACATTCTTGTACCATTTTTTTTCTTAATCATTCTTTAATTGATAAGTTTTTATCTACTTTCTGGTTCTTTGTTTTTTCTTTAAGAAATATTGCTATGCACTTAGCAAACAACAAATAAAATAAACATCTGTTAACATTTGGATGATAGAAGAGAATTGTACATGGATCTCTGTTATATAGAGATTTCTTTTATCTTTTAAACATATAATACATTCAAAATGTAACTTTGAGAGCTGTCATACTTGTCTGTTATTCTTTATTGGTCTTCCTTCTTTTCTCTTCTGCCTCCTCCATTAAAAAGAAAAGAAAAACTAAACAAAACCTATGTAACAAATATGTATAGTCAAGCAAAACAAATTCACATTGGCTATAACCAAAAACACTGTAGGTATCATTATGTCTTTAGTATATCAGTTCTTTATCAGAAGCTGAGTATCTTTCTTCATCATTATTCTGTAATCATTGAATAGGGTTCTAAAAGTTGTTCCTAGCAGTCTTGTTATTATTGTATAAATTGTTTCCTTCATTCAACTCACTTTACTCTTCATCTATTCATATAAGACTTCCCAAGTTTTTTTGAAACTATTTCTTCTGTCATTAAAAATATCGTGTAATAATATTCTACTATGTTCGCACACCATAATTTGTTCATCTATTCCAGCATCTCATTAGTTTCCAGTCCTTTGCAACTACAAAGTTCCTTTAAACTCTTTGAGGTATACATATATATACATATATACATACACATATATTAATGTGTCTTTATTTTCCTTTATTTATCTTTCTATTATATCTGTCTATCTCTGAGAAAGGAATATTAAAGTCTCCTTCTAGTGTTATTACCTGAGACTTTTGGGCAATTCAATTATTTTTTCTTTGTAAATTTAGATGCCATGCCATTTGGTGCACATATATTTAATATCAATAATATTTTATTATCTATGATTCATTTAACCATAATATGTAAATTTCTTATTTATCTCCATTGATATTTGAATTTTTGGTCTTGCCTTTTTGGATAGCATTGTATCTCTTGAGTTTTTGGATTCACCTAATCTCTATTAAATTTTGTACTGACCTCTCATTTTGCCCTTACATATCTTTGCTTTTTAAATATGTATTTGTTTAAAGTAACATGGTGTGGTTTTGTTTTCTTATTCATTCTGCCATACTTTTTCCTTTTAATGGATTGCTTATTTCATTGACATTTAAAGTTATAAGCATTGGTTTTGTGTTTTTCTCCATTTATGTCTCTACTCTTGCTTTAAAAAATTTTTTAAAAAATCTTTTTAATCCTTTAAGTCAATACTTTTTTGCTAACAATTAATTTTGCTTAAACTATTTTGATGCAACCTGATTCATTCCTATATCCTGTCTTTACTCCATCACTATCTCTTACTGCCATTTATCAATTCTTTCTCTATTTTGGGGTTTTTTTTACTTAAATTGTTTCTTTTTCATCTTATCTATCATCTATTTCTCTTACTTACCTTTGTTCTTTCTCTTGTCAATTACATGGTTAGTTCAAAATCCTCTTACTTCCCTCCTCTCTTCTTTTGTTTACTGAGTTTTTTCCTTTATGTCTTTTTTTTTTAAAAAAAAAATTGCTTTTTTTTTTTTTCTGTGTACTTCAGAATTTCATTGTTTGGCTAATAATCTATATTTTTATTTGGTACTTTTTTTTTTCTTTGTGTTGTAAATAGAGTTAAAACTCCTGAACTATTAGGTGTGAGTTCTCTTTCCTAACTAATCTCTCTATTATTATCTTTATGAATTTTGTCTCATCATCCCTTTGTTCCAGTTCCTCCCTCTGCCACTTCTCCTCTTATCACTGAATTAACCTTTAGCTCCTTTTCTGACTATGACACTATAAGTCATTGCTCCTTCACTATTTACCCAGGGACTTAATACATTATTCCTTTCCCTTTGTTTTCTGCCTCTCTTTCCTTATTTATACACCTTCTGACACTGCAATCTTTTCCCACAAAATAACTTTGAGTCACTTGTAGGAGAGTTTGAGATTTAGGCTATAATATTCTTTGCTCCTCTACCTCTACTTTCCCCATTTCTTTAAATTCTGTTTACATCTTTATCTTGTGAGTTCAGAGTGATAGGGTGGTAGGGGAATCTATTGTGAATCTCCTTGCTCTTTTTTTTCTCCATATCCTATAGCTGTCTTTTTCTTTTTCTTTCTTTATTTAATCTTTTCTAATTTCTAATCTTTAAATACACGGTAATTTAATGAATTAATTATTCTTTCCTTGGTAATTGTACTGATTTGCCTTTTTTTTTTTTTTTTTTTTTTTTTTTTGTATTTCTTTTGTTTGAATATTCTGCGCCTGTCTTGAATTTTGGCTTTAGGAGTGTTCAAATGATTCTCTTTTGTTGAATGTTAATCTTTTTTGTTGTTGTTGTTGTTGATGATAAAGCTTAGGTTAGCAGTATATGTCTTTATAGGTTGTAGATTGAGCTCCTTTTCTTTTTGGAATATACTATTTTAATTCTTTCTATAGTTTCTAGTGGATGTATAATAATTTTGTATTATTTGAATTTCCTTACTTTTATATTTGAAGACTTTTTTCCTTGACTACTTGCAAAATTTGTTACATTCAACCATTATGTGTTAAAGAGTTCAAAGTACAGACTTGGTTCTCCATAATCTCTAGGAGCAATATGTTGATTCTATTGACTGGTGTTTTGTTTTTTGTATTTAGCAATTCTGGAAAATTTTCTTTATTTTCCATATTATACTATTAAAGTTTTAAATTTATCATGTAATTTTGGGACACATTGGTACTTAAATTATCTCTGGGAATCCTATCTTCAAGATCAATGACTTCCTTATATAGAGAGATTTATTTCTCTTCTGCCAGATTTCCCTATGTGATTAATATGTGTGTCTCAGAAATTATAGTTCTTAATGAAACAAAACACACACACACACACACACACACACACACACACACACACACGACAAAACAAAACAAAACAAACAAACAAACAAAAAAAAACCCTCTTCATAATTATCAAAATAAAGAGATTGAATTCACAGTGGAAAGTGTTCCCAAGAAGCAAAAGAAAGATAAACAGACTTAGAATATGCTAAGTGAATTGAATTTTAAGGTGTTTTTTTAAAAAAAAACATATCTAGTATTAATTTATAAATATTTTACCTTGTTGGAGTTATATCCCCAATCTTCTACCTTTCCTCCATAAATTCAGTGTAATTTGCACTACATCTCATGCATAAATCCTCTGGTGGGGCTGAGGGGGAATTGTTTCAAGTTAGTAGGGACTAGGAAAAGTGCCTAGTGTACCATCCTATTTATCAGGTGACCCGAGGTTCTTGCTTTTCTTGGTTACTGAAAGTGTCCAGTAGGGACTTGCCAAATGAAAGATTTAATTGAATTAGAATATGTCCAGTTTGGTGAAGGTGGGGTGATAGTGAGAAATATCATCTTTCCAGTCATGCAGGTTTAAAATCTAGTGATCAACCTAGATAAGACTCTTCATTCTCTCTTCACTCACCATATACAACCATTTTTACTAACTTTTATTGGTTATACTTCTCTGTCACAGAATTTTAGAGTTGGAAGAGATTTCAGCAACCATCTAGTGAAATCCATATATGAGAGAACTCTTTACTATGATATATATATATATATATATATATATATATATATATCCTACATGATACCTATACTATATATAGTATATATATTAATATATAATATAATGCCCATACTATAATATGCCTAACAAGTATGGTCATCAGATCTCTAAATGAAGACCTTTCAGGAAAGGGGACCCATCACCTTTTGGCATAGTTTATCCCACTTTGAGAGAGCTCTAGTTGTTAGGAAATTTTTCTTGGTATGAAACTTAAATTCGACTTTTTTCAACTTTTCCCTGGTTCTGCCCTCTAGAGTCAAAGAGAACAAATTTAAGCCTCTTCCATAACACATGACAGCTCATCAAATACATGAAGACAACTATTATCTCCCCCTTTCCCCATCTTCTCTTTTACAGGCTAAAGATACCTGGGTATATCAATTAATCCTTAAATTTCATAGACTAAAGGAACTTTACTATCTGTCCTTTAGATGCTCTCTAGCTTAGATGGATGGAGGAAGGAAATAGCATTCATATAGTGCCAGGCACTGTGCTCAGTACTTCTACAAATATTTTCTCAGTTGATGACCTTTTGAGGTCTATTTTGAGATGTGATTGTTATCTCCATTTATAGTTCAGGAAAGAAGAAAAACAAAGATTAAATGATTTACCCAGAATTACATAATGTCTGAGGCTGGATCTGAACTCAGATCCTTCTGTCTCCAGGTCTATCTTCTTCCCTGCCAGCTGTCCAAGTTATCAAGCCTAGAACTGAACACAATACTCCAGATGAGTTCTGATAAGGACATAGTATAATGGTACTATCATCTCTGCATTTCTGAAAGCTATGCCTCTCTTAATATAGTCCTAATGATATTGGATTGTTGTTTTTTGGCTGTCACATATTGTTGATTCATTTTGAGCTTGCAGTTCACAGATATTTTTTCCAGAACAATCTCGTATAACACAATTGCGTGCCTCTCATTCTGTACTTTTGATTTTTTTATACCCAAATATAGACTTTACATTTATCCCTGCTGAATTTCTTCTTATGTATACAGCCCAATGCTGTAGCCTGTCAAAATAATTTTGAATGCTGAGTTATCATCCATTGTGTTAGATACCTACCCCCACTTTGTGTCAAATGCAAATTTGATGATCGAGCTAGTGTTTATCTGAGTCATTAATCAAAATGTGAAAAAGTACAGGACCAAGCACAGATCCATGAGCTATATCCTTGGATACCTTCCTGCCATATTGGCAATAAATCCAACCAGTTCTGAATCCTAATTGAATTATCAATTAACTTACATTTTTCTGTCTTTACCACAAGAAGAGTGGGATACTTTATTTTAAAACAAAGAAAAAACTTTGATTAAATGTAGGTAAACTGTAGCCATAGCATTCCCTCATCTATTAGGTTAGTAGTTCTGTTCAAAAAGGAAATAAGATCAGTTTGGCACAACCTATTATCGATGAAGCCATGGTGGCTCTTTGTAATCACCACTTCCTTCTCAAGATATTTGCAAACCATTTCTTTAATGATGCAATCTAGAATTTTACCAGGATTCAAAGTCAAGTTTACTAGTCTATAGTTTGCAAACTCTGTTCTCTTCCTTAAAAAAAAAAATCACAAATACCAAATGAAGATTAAAAAAAAAAATTTAAATAACATTTGTCCTTCTTAATCTTGTGACCCTTTTGCCATCTTTAATAATTTTCGATATTACTTATGGTGGCTTAGCATCTGCCCCTTCTTTTAGTACCATAGTGTAGTTCACTTGGGTCAGGTGAGTTGAATTCATCAAGAGCAATTAAGTGTTCTGGTTCTATCTCCTTACTTATCTTGGATATCAACTCCTTGTCAGTCATTTTTTATTCATTCACTTCTTGTACAAAGGTCATTCTTTTTGACAGAGAGAGCAAAAATTGAATAATAAATGAATATTGCTATCTTCTCTCTGGTGTTATTTGTGATTGTTCATAGGACTTCCATAAACATCCTTCTCTTTGCTCACTTGACTGACATTCCAATTCAGAACCTCTTCTCCTTGATTGGATTATTTAAATATCTTTTTTTTAAAACTAGTTTCCCCGCTTCTATCTCTTCTTTTCATTCTATCTTCCACATAGATATTCTAAAGTCATGAACTTGACCATGAAACTTTCCTATTCAAAAAGCTCCAATGGCTTCCTCTTGTCTCTGGGTTAGAATAAAGACCTTGCAAAGGATATGAACAGACAATTTTCAGATGAAGAAATTGAAACCATTTCTAATCATATTAAAAGGTTCTCTAAATCACTATTAATCAGAGAAATGCAAATTAAGGCATCCTGAGATACCATTACACACTTCTCAGATTGGCTAAGATAATAGTAAAAAATAATGACAAATGTTGGAGGAGATGTGGGAACTGGGACACGAATACATTGGTTGATGAACCTGTGAACTGATACAATCATTCTGGAGAGCAATTTGGAATTATGGCCAAAGGGCAATCAAACTGTACATTCCCTTTGATCCAGCAATGTCTCTGCTGGGTTTGTATTCCAAAGAGATCATAAAGGAAGGAAAGGGACTCACATGTACAAAAATGTTTGTGGCAGCTCTTTTTGTAGTAGCAAGAAACTGGAAACTGAATTGGAGAATGGCTGAATAAATTATGGTACATGAATGTTATGGAATATTATTGTTCTATAAGAAACGACCAGCAGGATGATTTCAGAGAAGCCTGAAAAGACTTACATGAACTGGTACTAAGTGAAATGAGCAGAACCAGGAGATCATTCTACACAGCAACAGCAAGGTTATACAATGATTGATTCTGATGGACATGACTCTTGTCAACAATGAGGTGATTCAGACTAGTTCCCATGGTCTTATGATGAAGAAAGCCATTTGCACTCAGAGAGAGGACAGTGGGAACTGAATGTGGACCACAATATAGTATTTTCACTCTTTTTGTTGTTGTTTGTTTGCATTTTATTTTCTTTCTCATTTTTTCCCTTTTTTATCAGTTTTTTCTTGTGCAGCATATTTGTGGAAATATGTATAGAGTAATTGCATATGTTTAACATAACATCACTTGACAACTAGGAGAAGAAGTGGGGGAAAGGGAAGGAAAAAATTAGAACGCAGGGTTTTGTAGGAGTAAATGTTGAAAATTATCCGTGTATATATTTTGAAAATAAAAACTTTAATTTAAAAAAGAAGCTATGAAAATAAAAGACGTTAATAATAAAGAAAGAAATATAGATCATGTTTGGATAAAGCTCTTAAAATTCCAATATATGTATATTCCAATATTCCAAAATATTTTTCCAGATTAAATATACCTAGTTCTCTCTCATGTATTCTGCCTTCTAGTCCAATTGGTTTACTTACTGTTCCTTGTACATAATAGTCCATTTTTCATCTCTATAACTTTACATAAACTGTTATTTATGACTATGTTACCCACCCCCTTGAATTCTGGTTCTTAAAGATTTTATTCTCCTTTAGGTGGAAAACTTTTTTTTTTTTTGTAGTTCTAGAAAGGAGGAGCCAAATATAAAGGATGAAAGTTTATAGGGAAGCAACTCCCCTTATAGCTCAGATCAAGTGCCAACTTCTTCAAGAGATCTTTATTGATTCTCCTAGAAGTTAATGTCCTTCTTAAAACTGCTTTATATTATATTGCACATATTTTATCTTTATTCATCTATGTACTTCATATCAGTCTCCCAGCAAATATGTCCTTTTTAGAGTCTTTCCTTCTTCAGATTAAATGTCCCTAACTACCCTGGTCCCATCAGGAGGTAGGACAAGATCAGCTGAGGGTCTTCCATGGTCCATACTGAATCTTCTTGAGGAAGCGAGTAGGGAAAAGCCTTATTCAGAAGGCCTCCACTCTAGGAGGGGCTTAAAACATCACGTCAATAAAGTGAATGATTTTGAGTCAAGGTTTGATTACTAGAAACACAGGGTCTGAACCAGGAGTCTAGAGGCTAGATGAAGGGTGCTGATCAGGATTCAGTATCAAGATCAACAGTTTAAAGTGTAGATTTACAGGTGTAGTCTGGGATCAGGAAAAAAAGTTGTAATACCAGAAGAACAAGCAGAGTTCAGAGGTTAGTACAGAGTCCAAAGCAATTTGTCTCATTTGGCATTTTGTTGACATGTGTCAATTCTTATGCTTGGGCCCATGAGACAGTCTCCACCTCCTAGTTCCTTCTTAATAAACTTCAATTGGAGTATTACTCACTATTGCTAGCATTGCACTCAGGACAAGCAGCCATACCTAAGTGACAAGAGGCATTTCCTGCAATATTCACTGGTTTCTTTCACCCTTTCTACATCTTACTCAAATGGATCCAAACTCTTCTTAGTTTTAGACTCTCCTAAGGATGGAACCATCTCTTTCTCTAGCGTATCATGTTCACTAAGGCAATCATGGATCACTAGCACCAAAATTTTAATCCTAAATACTATTCATATGTTCATATCAATACATTCTGGTGTTGAGAGGAAAGTGGCCTCCTCCTCCACCTCCAATATAACATTCCAGATACCCGTACTCTCTGTTAGCCTTTGTCTTTATTCATTGCTGTGTAGACATGGAAAAATATGGCTTCCATACATGGAATTTAGTTATTCATAGCTTTACAAAGAGTTTTTTTTTTTTTTTTTTTTTTATTGCTAGCCTCATTTAGTTCCATATCTCTCTTTTACAGAGAAGGAAACGGGCTCAGGGAAGTGGACTCAGAGAAGATTTGTTCAAGATTTCACAGATAGTAAGTAGAAGAGCCAGGATTTATATATAGATCTTCTAACTCTAAATCCAGACATTTCTGACCTTCCTCTATGGTATCTCCTTCCCACCCTCTCAGATATACTTTGACTATATGTTTTCCTTTCCTTTATCCTCTTTCTTTTTTTTTTTTTAAGTTGTTTTATTTTTAAAAACAGAAAATTTTGTTTTGGAATTCAAAACAAGTGTCCATCTTTACTTCTTTGTAAATTGTTCTTTTGTTCTCTGCTGTATACCTTTTTTACTTTATTCTTTTCTCCCCCTTTCATCCCTACCCCCAAGCAGACTAGTAGTTAAGAAAGGGTATTATCTATGTTTACACATATGGATATCTACATACCCATACACAAACACACACATCTCACCTTCCATCCCATAAACATACACACACATATATTTTTTTCTCTGACTCTTTGCTTTAATTCTGCTCATAATTTGTCTTGCTATTATTTAACCTACCCCCACCCATGGATCCCTTTTTTGTCTTCTTCCTTCACCCCGTACTTCCCTACCTGCTCATCCCCTCTTATTTCTTTATAGATTTTGGAGGGTTCTACACCCTACATAGCACATATGTAGTGTTGCTATTTAATCCATTCCTCGATGTAAGTAGGTTTTCAGAACTAAGAGTCCTCTGCCCCCTTCTAATGCCTCTATGTCTATTCTTCCTCTACACCTCAATTGTGTAATTATTATTTTTACCTTAACTCTATTCCTTCCTTTGAGCTGCCCTATTATTGATGTCAGTCAAAAACATATGATATTCATTTCCCATTTATAAAAAACATAAATTTGTCCATGTTGAATTCCTTGAAATTGATCTTTGATATTGGCTCTTCTATGTTAAGTTTTCTAGTAAGTTCAGATTTGGTTGATAGAAAGTCCTAAAAATCTGCAGGTTCGTTGAATGTTCATTTTTTTCTTATTCAGTATTATAGTTAATTTTGCTAGATGTGATATTTTTGGTCACAGGCCTAGTTCTTTTGATCAGTAGATATGATTCCAAGACCTGTGGTCTTTTATTGTGGCTTCTGGTAAGTTCTATACAATTCTAATTATAGCTCCAGTGAATTCTAATTGTTTTTTTGTTCTTGTTTCTTGCAAAATTTTCTTTGATCCGGGAGTTTCCAAAATTGGCAATAATTTTCCAAAAATTGTTTTCCAAAAAAGATCTCATTGAGGTGGTGATGGTTGATTTTTTTTTTCTTTTTCAACTTTCCCCTCCTGTTCTAACACTACAGGACAATTTTCTTGGATTACTTTTTGCATTATTGTGTCAAGGTCCTTTTTTTGATCACGACTTTCAGGCAGTACAATTATTCTTATATATATATATATTTTTAACTTCATTATTCTTCTCTGAAGATGAACTCCACTCTTCCCTGTTCCCATATGGTAGAGTTCTTTCTTTTTTGACTGTTCACTTTAAAAAAAAAAATAAGAGTATTAGTGTAAGCAACTCTAATTCTGGGGAAGGCGGGGAGGGATGGTGTTTCTGGCTTCACCTCAATTCTCACCAACCAAGAATTCCAAACCAAGAGCTCCACTTTCCTGCTAGTGCCCACAGCCAGCAGCATCCCTGCCCTGATACTTCTGCATTTTATAGGTACTGAATTCTTCTCATAAAGAGCCAAGTCCCCACCATAGATGGGCCTGGCATTCCCAACCAGCTGAGGTTCCCTTGGTCTTCCTGACTCAGACCCCAAAGTCCAGGAGGTGAAAGTTTCTGTGGTTCCTGCTGAGGCTCCAGAAACATTCAACTAGCCTAGGGCTCCCTACTTGGTGATTCTGTGGAGATAGCCTGCAGATGTTTGTACTTCACAGGGGTTTAACCCCTGCCCTGAGTCTGTCTTCAGATCTTTGGTTATGTTGGGAGAACCCTAGTTCTGCCCCAAGTCCTCTTGATTTTTCACCAGTCTGTGCTCACACTAGGCACAAATTTGTTGTATTCGTGGGGGAAGGCTGGAGAATTTGAAATTTACTAACGTACTCCATCATCTTCCCATAATCCTCCCCACCCCCACTCCCCCATCATCCTCTTTCCACAAAATTCTACTATTGGGAAAGGATCCAGAAATTATGCTTACTCAGACATCAAAGAGTGATAATAACTTAAAGTATTATGCTTTCCATAGTGTGGTTGAAAATATGGCTGAATTAGGAGTATGAAGACTTTAGTTCAGATATTAGCTTAGCTGTTATTTGTGTGACCTTTAACTTTGAATTTGTATTCCTTATCCCTGGTCTGGAACTTTAAATATGTTTTATATTCATACCAGGCCTTAATTTCCTTATCTATAAAATAAAAGTATAGAACTAGAAGATCACTATGGTTCTTTTCATCTCTAAATCTTCTACTTTTTCTCTTGCCATCTATAATTTAACAGGAGTCACAGCCTTAAACCAAAGGAATTAAGCCTATATGGTAGAATTTTAGTCCTTAGTGGTAAGTGTTTTGGGAGCAGAAGGACTTCCT
This sequence comes from Antechinus flavipes, assembly GCF_016432865.1. Classification (NCBI taxonomy): domain Eukaryota; kingdom Metazoa; phylum Chordata; class Mammalia; order Dasyuromorphia; family Dasyuridae; genus Antechinus; species Antechinus flavipes. The sequence continues at coordinate 588,078,675 of NC_067399.1, read as the reverse complement.
TGTACTCAAAGTACCTTTTTCATTTTTAAATATTTTCAACTCACAGATATTTATTTTCTCTTCCTCCCACCACTTCTTTAGTTGAAAAAAGAAAACAAAATCATTTTAAATAAATATGCATAGTCAAACAAGAACAGATTCTCACATAAACCACATCCTAAAAATGTGTCCTATTCTGAGTAGTTAGTTAGTTAGTTCATCATCTCTCTGTCAGGAGGTACATAACATTCTTCATTATCAATCCTTTGGAATCATCATTGGTCCTTATACTAATGAAAATTCTCCAGTCTTTAAAAGTTGTTCATTTTTACATTGTTATAGTATAAATAAACAATATCTTTGGGGCAGTTGCTATTCCAGCTATGTTTTCAGTTCATCTTGACCGTGGAGATTCTGTTCAAACTAGATAAACTACACTGGGTTCATGTCTATATCTGGAACTACCATTTCTCTTCAAATTCTTCTACCCTCGAGCAAATATCCTGCAAAAACAGTCAAGAAGGAAGTAGAACAGAGACAAAATAATCAATTCTCCCCTCTCCCTCCTCTTTCTCTTCCTCTTCCTCCTCTTCCTCCTTCTCCTCCTTCTCCTCCTCCTCCTCCTTCTCTTCCTCTTCTTCCTCCTCCTCCTGCTCCTCTTCCTCTTCTTCCTCCTCCTCTTCTTCCTCCTCCTCCTCCTCCTCCTTTTCTTCCTCCTCCTTTTCTTTCTCCTCCTTCTCTTCCTCTTCTCCCTCCTCTTTCTCCTTCTTCTCCTCCTTCTCCTTCTCTTCTTGTTTTTTTTCTTCTTCTTCTCCTTCTTCTTGTTCTCTTTTTCCTTCTTCTTTTTTATTCAATCACTCCAACCCTCTCTGCTGGAACTACTCTGAGAGCCTACTTTGCGCCTTTCATGCCCACTCACTCTTCATATTGCAACTATCTATGTGCATGGCATTTCCTCCTATAATATTTTAAGTTTTTCTCTGTTTTCCCTCCATTGCTTTATGCTGGGCTTTAGTGATCATGCAATGACCGGGGTGTCACACAGTCCTGTTGTCCTGGGTTTTTATGTCTAACTAGCAGCCTGCATGAAGCCAGCATTGAAGGCTTTTCAAAATACAACCTTGTAGCAGCCCAGAAAGTCATTTCCTAGGTGGTTTCCTACAAACTTCCCATCACTCACACACACACACACACACACACACACCCCTCCCTCTTTTTTTTCTCTCTCTTTCTCTTTTTTTCTCTGATCTCTTCCTGGCTAGACTAGTTCCAGATCACTCATTAATCAGTTGTGTTGAGAAAATAATTGGGGCATAATGTCATCTCTAAAACAAAGAAGTTAGACCTTTAGGGGTCCTGAATATCTATGCATTTTTCTTTTTTTTTTCTTTCTTTCTTTTTCTTTTTTGTTTTTCTCTACCTTCCTTTATTCTGTTATCTCTCCCTTCCCTCTTCTGCCTACTGAGTTGTAAGGGCTTGAAAGATTACTAATCCTTGTGTCTATTGATATCTATGGCAGACAGTACTAGGGAACACTCTAAGATTGCTTGAGGCCTGTTAACCTCTTCTTTTTATAATATCTTGGCAGTAAGAGGTCACATCCTAGAAGGAAGAAACTTCATTAGGAGCTCAAAGATGGCAGTAATGAGAAAGTAGGTTCTCCAAGTATTTACCTCTTTCCTTTATTGCTGATGGTAGAAATGTATTGGTGTCTGAATGGAATGAATCCTTGGCCTGTTTCAACATCAGGAAAGCATATTTGAAACTGTGCCAGAGTGATTTAAAAATATTTTTATTTCTTATGGGATACTAATTCACAGAGGCAAGTAAGGATATCTTTTTTATAAGTACACCCTGCCAAACACTCATATTAAAACAATTGCATGAAATTATAACCTACCTGGAATAGCCAAAAGTGTAATCAGAGGCTATTTCTATATAACTACAGACTGAAACCACCAGTCCTAGACAGGCAGGAACATGACAATAAATAGTAGCAAGAAAACTTCCCCAGACTTTTGATACCATTGCATCATCCTTTAGGTGGAATCAGACTTATGATTCATAGACCCATAGAAAGTCAGAATTGAAGGAACCTTAGATTTAATCTAATCTCTTCATTTGACAAAAAAGAAAATAGAGAGGGGAAGTGATTTATCCAAGATCATGTGGCTAGTCAATGGTAGAACCAAGATTAGAACAATGATCTTTCCAAAATTCAATGCTATCTCCCTATTCATTCATTCAATTTAGATAGCTCTTCCTTATTTTGAACTTCTCTGGATCTCCTTTTTAACCCCTCCAAGAGGTCTGATATGGATCTGTGTAACGTTGCCCCCTCCTTAATGTCCATATGCATGAAAAGGTGAAAAGTTGATGGCCAAGCCAGAGAGATTCTTTATCTATCTGAAGATTCTTGTATCTTGGCTCCTACCTAACATTTAGAGGTTTAGGGAATGAAGAATATGAACATGTACACCTACCAGAACTTGGTTAATTTCCTCATGTATGTGCCATTTTGGCTTTTGAAGATTCAAGAAAGCCCTTTGTGATACACATTGACGGGAGCCTGTCAGCTTAACTAGGAACAATTTTATATATAAGGATAGGAATGACCACCAGTGTTTGACAGTTGTAGACTGACTAGAAATTAGACATAATGTTATCCTAAAGTTATCCTACCAAAGGAATTTTGCCCTTCAGTTTGCTAGAGAATTAATACTCCTTCCTATAAGCTATGTCTGCATCATTCAGAGTAATAAAGATGAGTCAGGTTCAGTTCTGCTCCTCCACATCATAGCTTAGTCTTTTTGTTGCTCCATAGACTTTAGGACCATGTGCTTTAGGTATTCTTAATCTTCATCCCTGGGGCCATATGGTTCCCTTGTTTTCTTTTCTAAAAATTCTGAGGCTACCACCTCTCCCTGTCTGTCATCTCTGGGGCTAAAAGATTCTCCCATTGCCTCTAGAAAGCTGCCCATTCTGTGTTTTGATGGCTCTCAGAAGATCATGTGGCTGCACAAATTCATGACAGGGAACCAAGTCTACTTTTGTGTATAAACTTTTTCAGTTATCTTAATCTTGGTATTCTGATAAGGTTCAAGATTAGGATATCTATACCTATGAATGTTATGGAATATTATTGTTCTGTAAGAAATGACCAGCAGGATGAATACAGAGAGGACTGGCGAGACTTACATGAACTGATGCTAAGTGAAATGAGCAGAACCAGGAGATCATTATACACTTCGACAACGATATTGTATGAGGACATATTTTGATGGAAGTGGATTTCTTTGACAAAGAGATCTGAGTTTCAATTGATAAATGACGGACAAAAGCAGCTACACCCAAAGAAAGAACACTGGGAAACGAATGTGAACTATCTGCATTTTTGTTTTTCTTCCCGGGTTATTTATACCTTCTGAATCCAATTCTCCCTATGCAACAAGAGAACTGTTCGGTTCTGCAAACATATATTGTATCTAGGATATACTGCAACATATCCAACATATAAAGGACTGCTTGCCATCTAGGGGAGGGGGTGGAGGGAGGGAGGGAAGGAAAAAAAAATTGGAACAGAAACGAGTGTCAATATAAAGTAATTATTAAATAAAAATTAAAAAAATAGAAAAAAAAGGATATCTATACCTTCCATAATAAGATTTCTTTAAAAAAAAGAACAAAAAGAAATATCATTCTTTAACTTTGTCAAGCTGACAATTCTAGTCATTAATATGCCATCCTTCACTTCAATGAGGATGTCCACATCTTATATAGAGACATCTTTAGACTACTTCTAGTAACATCCTCTATATTTTTCCCTTCAATTAAATATTTTGTCATCCATGCAAATCATACAACAATGTCCATTTATTTGTAACTCCAATTCTGTATTTCTCTCTAGGACCTGGAGAAACTTTAGAACAGAGTTCTTTTTTCCTTATTTAATATTTTATTTTTCCCAATTACATTTAAAAACAACTTTAACATTGTTTTTTCTTCAAATTTTGAGTTCCAAATTCTCACCCTCTGCCCCTTTACCCCCTCATTGAGAAGGTAAGCAACATGACAAAAGTCATATATGTGTAGTCATGCAAAACACATTTCCATGTAAGTCATTGTGTGAAAGAAAACAGCCCAACCCTCCCCCCGCCTCTAAGAAAAATAGAGAAAGTAAAGAAAAAGTATCTTTGATCTGCATTCAGACTCTACCAGTTTTTTTTCTGGACATGGACAACACATTTAATCTTAAGTCCTACAGAATTGTCTTGGATCATTGTGTTGCTGAGAATATCTAAATTACTCATAATACATCATCATATAATATTGCTGTTACTGTGTACAATGTTCTTCTGGTTCTACTCATTTATGTTAGTTCAGGTAAGTCTTTTCCTGTTTTATTTTTCTGAGAGCATCCTGCTCATCATTTCTTAAAGCATAAATAATAGTATTCCATCACAATCATATACAACAACTTGTTTAGTCATTCCTTAATTTATGGATATTCCCTTAATTTCCAATTCTTTGCCATCACTAAAGAGCTGCTATAAATATTTTTGTAGGACAGGGGTTCTTAACAAAGATCTCTTAACTTGTTTTTAAATGAATATTCTGATGGCTTTCTTTGTAGATTCTATATATTTTATTTTGCTGTTTTAAAAACAGCATTCCAGAAATGGTATGTAAATTGTAAAGGGAGTCTATGACATAAAAAAGAATCCTTTATCTATGGTTACACAGATACACTAAATTCAGAACTTTCCCTCTTTTCCTGAATATCTCATCTGTGTGCTTTATTCCTCTCAGGTATCCATCCCCAAATATAAGGCTCTTGCTATAGTTAGATCCTTCCAAAACTAAAAATCCTTTGTGAAGGTATATATGTACCATAACTTGGAGAGTCTGGCACTTTCATTCACCTCAGATATAAAATAGTACAATGTTATATTACATATATAATATGTATGTTATATAAATGTATAACATGTTACATATATAATAGTACAACATAATACAGTGTTCTACTAGCCTTATAATTATCCTGATGCTTGCAAAGGCCTGCAATATTTTTTTTTTAATGAGAAAGATTGAAGACAAAAGAAACAGGGGATGGCAAAAGATTTATATTATGAAAAAATGAGTATGAACTTGGACAGACAGAGATAGTGGAGGATAGAGGAATCTGGCATGCTATAGTCCGTGGGCTCACCATGACCCAACAACAACAAAATATTAAAATATATATATAATATATATATATAACTAAAAAATAGTAACTAAAGAAATAAAGGGGAAAAAAAAACTACATCAAAATTACTGCTCTTTTCAAGAGGAAAGCAAATATTATTGTAAAGAGTCAAGCAAAAACCCTTCGCACAAATGTGGAGTTCATAGGAATCCTGGATGAGGCTCCACAGTGTAGCATTCCACTGATGTGTTTAGGTTACTGGAACTTGTTCAGCTTCATAATTTATTCAACCACTGCTCACAAGCCTCCATTTCCCTCTAAACCTAGATAAAGCTAATACTCTAGATAAATCACATGATATCATAATACTGCCAAACAACATTTACTTAAAATAGAATGCAAGGTATGCAACAAGAAATATGCATCCAGCAGGGAACATGCTAACCATCCATTTTTCCTAACTACAATATCCAAAACTTTCCAGAAGTGTAGGTTGTGAGTCCTCATGTGCTGATTTGTCTCTTTAACACTCTTTAACAGAACAGAAGTAGTTTTTAAAGTCTTTTCTCTTTGTACTCTTATTTCTGCAATAATATCAGCTTAAAGAAGGATAAGTGGCACAGTGGATAGTGCACAGAATGCTGGTTCTGGAATCACAAAGACTCCATTTAATTCAAATCTGGCCTTAGACTCTTACTAGTTGTATGATCCTAGACAAGTCACTTAACCCTGCCTCCAGTTCCTCATCTGTAAAATGAGCTGGAGAAGGAAATAATAAACCCACTCAGTATCTTTATTTATTTATTTTGCTGAGGCAATTGGGGTTAAGTGATTTGCCCAAGGTCACACAGCTAGGAAGTATTAAGTGTTTGAGGCCAGATTTGAACTCAGGTCCTCCTGATTTCAGGGCTGATGCTTTATCCACTGCAGCACTTAGCTGCCCCAACTTCAGTATCTTTGCTAAAAAAAAAAAAAATCCCAAATAGAGTTAGGAAGAATGGGACAAGTCTGAAACGACTAAATCAAAACAAGGAGAATATAAAGAGGTGTTGGTGGTTTGCCAAGGGACTGAATGCAACAGGCTTAGGATCTGAAAAGCATCAGAACCAGCAATGGATCTGTAAAATCTGGAAATCTTACATATATACTTTTGCAGGGAAGAAATTCTATCTGGAAGAAAATCTGGAGCCATTGGTTCTTAGCTCAGAAGAGGGAAGGTCTCCTGTCAGTAGCAGCAAGAGTCAGACACCACTACAATATCTTTCTGTTTCCTCTTCTTCCAATGTCTTACTCATCTCTTCTCTTATATTTCTCTCTCATTTCATGCCCAGCCTTCCATCTGCAGACACTGACACCCAACCAGATTCCATGTGGGAATTACTATGTTCTTCCACTTTCCTTTTAAAAACAAACAAACAAACAAACAGGAAAGTTTCTCATTGAAATCCTCCCTAATAATTGTGGAAAATTTATCTCTATAATTTCTGGCCTGAATTATGACAAAGAAAAATGCCATTCTTAGGATTCTCAAAGGTTTATCCTATACTACCTCCAAGATATGGAAACTCCAGAGCTGTATACAATATATTCATACATTCACTGAATTTTAGGCTATCCCAAATCTTTAAACACATAAGGAAGCTGATAATGTAAACAGGATAACAAATTTAATTCCTACATGCTTATATCCCTGTATTTCCTTATAATTCTATTCTCTCCTGTGAACAGCAACGGTCTCTCAAGGTCTCAGCTTTTTCCATTTCTTACTCAACAAACCATTACAGAATGCCAGCTATGTACATAATACTGTTGGCCTTAACTTTTCTTAAAATATTTGTGATAGGAAGGAACTTCAAGATCATATAGGTCAATGCCTCATTCTTGGAATCGTTCTTGGTTCTTTTCTTTTGTCCCCCATAACTAATCAATTACAAAATAATGTTGAGTCTATCTCCTCAATATCTTTACTAGTAGAAAGAACATGAATTTGGAGCTAGAGGTTCAAATCTGAGCTCTAAAACTTATGCCCTTTGTGACTGGGTAAATTATTTAATCTTTTATGTACCTCAGTAAAATGAGGCAAACTCGATGATCTTTAAGTTATCTCTAAAGATAATATGATTATCTTAGGTTTCTTTTCACTTATATTACTCAGTTTAGTTGTCCATCACTTCTCTCCTAGGCTGCTAATTACATTTCTCTTCATCAACTTAGTCTTTGTTTGATACCAACAAGATTATATAGGTTGTAGAGTCCATTAGGACAGGAACTTTCAAGCAGCAGAGCAGACACATTTATTTAAGAAGCACTACCAGGTCTCACTGACTCCAAATATCTTATTCAAATACATCACATCACTACTTTTTCTAATTGCTTTGCCAGAAAATCCCTCTATTTGAATCATGAATAAGTCAGATAACAGTAATAGGGACTTTGTCTCCTGGGTAAGACTACACTTAGTTCACTTGGAAAGGTCACAGACCAGAGGTCTTAGCCAGCTCCCATGAACATATGACTCAACTGATCAAATTAGAAAGTTGTCACAGAAGTCAAGATCTTGATATTTGAAAGATACCTGGGGCAAATGGCATGATTTGGGAGGATACTTTTTCTAGAGAAGTAATATTGGATATTAGTGACTGACATTGTTTGCTTCACAATTCTGTTTATGGCTGCCTGTTGTTGTAGAGTGAAGGAAATGGCACCTTTACAATGTAGGCTACCTTTGCCAATTAACCTGATCAGTGGAAAAGAGAGCTTCAAGCAGTGGTGTTTGCGAGCTTAATTAGTTCATATAACTACACCACAGTATTTATATATGTATTCATGTATCCATCTATCCATCCAACAGTCACTAAATACTTTCTATGCTCAGAGAGGCAGAATTGTGCAGTGGGAAAAGTCCTGTACTTTTTCTTTCTTTTTTTATAATTAACTTAAAGATCAATAAACATGAACATCTTGATATGAAGAACAAAATGGAGGATTGTATATGAAACTATGAACTTCAGGTTAGCACAGTTTTAAAATATATATTAAATTTAATATGGTGTTCCCATAATATAACAATTGTTAAGGCTGTCGTGTCTTCTAAACTTGCTTTCCTCTATTGTGTTTACTTTTTAAATGTTTGATTGGAGAAAGAATTCTTGTATTTCGCAGCAAAACATTGACAGAATTTCACATGTTATCCTCTGGACAAAACAGAGACATGTAGGTTAGAGAATAGTACAGGTGCATTTGGACCTAGCTGAATGACAACCAACTTGTAGTGACTTCTCTGATTTGAATCAATTAGCTTATTTCTCTAGAAAAATAAATAAAATCTACCTGATAAATCTATGATCCTATGATTCTACTTAATAATAATCCATTATTCAATTAATCAACAGGTATTTATTAAGTACCTACTATATGTTAGGCACTAGGTTGCAAAGGAAAGAGGATGTAATAATCCCAACTTACAAGAGTATATGACTCATTTTACTTTGATATTTTAAGAAATCTATGACTTAATCTTTCTGGAGGAGACTGATTACAAGCAACCCCTTGCCACACCTTTTCACTCTGTTCAACTCTTGTTAAAGCTGAACCATAAATCCTTCATAGCTGGGTAGAGAAGAGTATAAAGGCCTATAAAAAGGTAAAGGGCTGCATAATTATATTATATTACTATTATTGTTGTAGTTAGTCTGGCTCTGGCAAAATTTTACTGATCTTCCCTTTCCCATCTAGGGAATTTGGGGGCAGAAAAGAAGAGTACTGACTTCTAGACAGGAAGAAAGGGGTGTAATTCAACCTGCTTTCTCTCCAGCTAGTTAGACTAGCACCAGTAGTAGAGATAAGCCTTTCTAGTCAGTATCTTTTTTATGGTTTTTTTTTTGTTTGTTTGTTTTTGTTTTTCTTTCAAAGAAAAGAGGCTGTGTGTGTGTGTGTGTGTGTGTGTGTATGTGTGTGTGTGTTTGTGTGTACACACTCTTGTAGGGAAGTTTCTTCGATCTCCTGGATGACCTGAAAATACCCCAATATTTATACCACCAAGAAATTCTGACTGGGATTTATAGGAACTATTTTCAGGCATCGGTAAAATCTGCCAAAGTTTTTTTTCCTCAATGGATCACCCCTGATGCACCTGCTCTTTTTCTTTTAGAGATAATCCTTTTCTAATCCTTTTTCAAATTTCACCTGCCGTTAAGAGTCTACTGCTGTTGTCATTTTTGAAGGACAAACCTGTTTTTCTGGTGATAATTGCATTGGCCATCTGTCTACATCAGTTACCACCCCTATCTTCCCTGCCCCCCAATACAATGGGAATAATATTCTGATGGAAAAATCTGTTGGAAGTCCTACAGCATTTGGTCCATGTTTAATTATATTGCCTTTCAAGATAATGGTAACACCAGTACACATTTCCTCTTTAGATTTCCTGAAATCCCTTGGCCACTGATTTGAAGAAACAATGGTTCCACATCTTATTTTGTGAGTTTGTTTATAGGCAGAGATTCCAAAAAGTTCCTGTTGCCTCTGCTTTGAAAGTAATTAGCCAATAGGGGCAGTCTGGTGTAGTCTACCAGGTGGTTGGATCACAGAGTGAAAGATATGGGATTAAAATCCTACGTATTGGCTGTTTGACCCTGGGTTGTTGCTATTGAGTTGTTGTAGTTATGTCACATCCCACTCTTTGTGGCCCCATTTAGGGTTTTCTTGACCAAAATACTGGAGTGACTTGCTATTGCTTTCTGCAGTTCATTTTACAGATAAGGAAATTGAGGCAAACATGGTTAAGTGACTTGCCCAAGGTCACACACTAGTAAAGTGTCTGAGGTAAGAATTCAGTCTCCCAGACTCTAGACCTGGTGATCTAGTCATTGCATCTCCCTGAGACTACAAATTGCATTGTGCTAACTTTGCATTGGTAGAGGGATTTTCCTTAGTGATGAGTTTCCTATACACATGGAATCATAGATCTGATCCTTTCCCCTAACTGTTTATTTGTATGAGTGCAAAATATGAGAGTGACTGTTTTAGAATGAAGTCCTAATACAAATTGCTACCACATTCTTTTGAAAATCCTCAGGAAGTCTCTAGCACACATTGCTACAAAGATTCCAGCTGTGAGGAAACTTCTACTACATGAGTAATATTTATGGATTTGCTTCTAATTCAATTTACAAGAATAACTGAATTGAATTTGTTCATACTGAAAAGTCATAAAGTCACAGGCTTCCTGAGTTGGAAAGCAAAGAAAGAAAATAAACACTTTTTTTTTTAAGTGCCTACTATGTGGGGCAGCTAGGTGATGCATTGGATATTGCACCCACCCCTAGAATCCCAGAGGACTTGAGTTCAAATTTGATCTTAGGCATTTACCAGCTGTGTAAATCACTTAACCTAATTGCCTTTTTTAAAAGTGAGTATAATGTGCCAAACACAGTGATAAGCATTTTACAATTCAGTTGCAATCCTCATAACAACCCTGATAGGTAAGTCCTACTTTTATCTCCTTTTTACAATTGAGGAAACTAAAGGTGATGGTGGTTAAGTGATTTGCACAGAGTAACACAACTATTAAGTATTGGAAGCTAGATCTGAAATTAGAGATTTCTTTTTTTTTCTTTTGATAATGTTTTATTTTCCCAAATACATGTAAAATAGTTTTCAATATTCATTTTTGGAAAACTTTGTGTTCCAAATTTTTTTTTCTGTCTCTCCCTCCCTAAGACAGCAAACAATACAATATAGGTTAAATATGTGTAACTCTATTAAACTTATTTCCATAATTGTCTTGTTGTGCAAGAAAAATCAGATCAAAAGTAAAAAAAAAAAAAAAAAAAAAAACAAGGAAAAAAAAGCAAACAAAAACAACAGCAAAAAGGTGAAAATACTATACTTTGATCCCCATTCAATCTCCATAATTCTCCTTCTCAAACAAATGCATCTTCTCATCCCAAGTATATTAGAATTGCCTTGAATCACTGAATTGTTGAAAAGAGACACGTCAATAACAGTTAATCATCGCATAATCTTGTTACTGTATACAATATTCTTTTGGTTCTGCTCATTCAACATCAGTTCATGTAAGTCTTTCCAGGCTTTTCTGAAATCAGCCTGTTCATCATTTCTTATAGAACAATAATATTCCATTACATTTATATACTACAACTTATTCAGTTACTCCCCAACTGATGGGCATCCATTCGGTTTTCATGAACTTAGACATTCCTAAATTCATGTCTAGCATTCTATCTGCTACAACAGAGATATTCTGCTTCCTCAGAGATTTTCTGTTTCAATTTGTAGTTGACAAGAATCCCTTCCATAACACCCCTAAGTGACCATCTAGACTCTATTTGAACACCTTCAATGAAGGTGAGCCCACTACTTCCATTCAGGTTTGGTATATCTCTAATTATTAGGATGTCTTTCCTGAGGTCAAATGTAAATTTTCCTTTTAACACCTTTCATCCATTGCTGCCAATTCTATCCCTTAGGGCTAAAACATTGAATCTAATCTCTCCTCCACATGACAGACTTTGAAATATATGAAGAAAGCGATAATGTGTCCCTCAAATCTTCTCTTTTTTAGGTTAAACATTACCTCTTGCTCCCAGTTCCTTCAATTACATTTTTTAAAATGGGAAATTCTCCAGATATCCCATCATCCAGATTAAACTATATCCTTCCATAGAAACACAATTGAAATTCCATTTAAATCAGCCCCAAACACCAATCACTATAATGGAGAGAAAATCAAGCATTTTAAGGAAATCTATAATGAAACTGGTCGGTCAAACAACCAAATAATTTTTGGGTTGATGAAAATTTAATTTCTGTTTAACTGTTCCCATGGTGTCTGTACAGTTCCTTCTTTTAGTGAAAAATCTAACTCTTTAACTTACAATGAGTTGAACATTTTTGATTGTTTCTATGTTAGCTAGATTTGTGGTTTGAACAGCAAAGCCAAATGAATCCCAGAAAGAAGACCTGGATAATGTAGGATTTTCTCTTTTTTTAAATGGGGCTGGCTACTTGTAGATATTCAGTTAGCAAAGAAATTTGATCATTCAGTGTTAATGATGTATGTTAAATTCTGCAATAATATTAAAATACCAGCAGGTTTTTCTCCCCTTCCTCATGCCCCTTCCTGAGAATTCTAAGAACGGATCAATCCTGAATATGGGTGTGAGTTTTCTTTTCTGGGTATTATTCACACATTTTTTCCAGTTCCAGCTCCTTTTTTCCTATTAGGCTTATTAACAGCGATGACATTTTTGGTACCTTTTTCACAACTTCTCTGCACTGACACTGGAAAGGCTTGGGGGATACAGATCCAGGGGAGCTGACTGTGAATTTGCCCCTAAAATGAATTCAACATATATTTGTGTACATATGCACTTACTAAATATATATTTATATATATAATAAATATATATTATGGACCAGGCACTATTCTAAGGAATTAAGATACAAATACAAAAATGAAACAGTGACTACTTAAAGGAACTTAGATTCTCTTGGGTATATACAACACATTTACAGAGAAGTAAATAAAAGATCCATACAAAATAAATACACAGTGATTTGGATAAGGCATTAACAATTGGGGCAAATCTGAAAAGGCCTCTGATATTTGAAGTGAGCCTAAAAATGGGCTGGGGGTTTCAAAAAGTGGAACTGAAAAGAGAGAGCATTATAAACATTATAAACCTGGGCAAAGACAAGGAGATGGAACCTGTTATATTATATATGGGGAACAGCAAGTATTCTAATTTGGTTAGTGTATAGGGTGCATGATGAGGAATAATGGTAATCAACCTAAAAAGATAAGTTAGAGCCAGACCATAAGAGCTTTAAATGATAAATAGAGAAGTTTATATTTTTTTCCCCAAAATTAAATGAAGATCCACTGGTGCTTCTTGATCTGGGAAGTGATAGTGTCAGATATGTACTTTAGAAATTTCAAGGTGGCAGCTGTATAAAGAATGGGTTGGAGAAGGGAGAGACTGTAGAGAAACTAATTAAGAAGTTATTTCAAAGGCTAGACAAGAGTACTTGAAGTGTGAGTAAAGAGAAAGGGACAGATGTGTGAGGCCCTGACAAGGTAGAATCAATAAGACTCAGTAACTTATTAAAGATAGGTCATGAGGAAGAATGAAGAATTGTGGATGTCTCTGGATTTGCCAATTTGAGTGCAAAGTTGGCGGGTGCCATGCACAGACATAGGGAATGTAAGAAGAGGGGTGGGTGAGGGAAAAATCTGTTTTAGACATATGCTTGTAGAAAATCTGGGTGAAGATATTAGAGTTTGGAGGTTAAAAGAAAAAGGATGGACATATAGATTTTGGAATCATTTCCACAGAGTTGAATCTATGACAGCTGTTGAAGAATGAGAGTGTGGACTGTCAGATTGGCTAGAGTGACAGGGAAAGATAATGTGGAATGTTGGAGGGGATGTGGGAAAACAGGGACACTGATGCATTGTTGGTGGAATTGTGAACACATCCAGCCATTCTGGAGAGCAATCTGGAATTATGCTCAAAAAGTTATCAAACTGTGCATACCCTTTGATCCAGCAGTGCTACTACTGGGCTTATACTCCAAAGAGATATTAAAGAAGGGAAAGGGACCTGTATGTGCCAAAATGTTTGTGGCAGCCCTGTTTGTAGTGGCTAGAAGCTGGAAAATGAATGGATGCCCATCAATTGGAGAATGGCTGGGTAAATTGTGGTATGTGAATGTTATGGAATATTATTGTTCTGTAAGGAATGACCAGCAGGATGAATACAGAGAGGACTGGGGAGACTTACATGAACTGATGCTAAGTGAAATGAGCAGAACCAGGAGATCATTATATACCTCAACAACGATACTGTTTGAGGATGTATTCTGATGGAAGTGGATCTCTTCGATAAAGAGAGCTAATTCAGTTTCAATTGATCAAAGATGGACAAAGCAGCAGCTACACCCAAAGAAAGAACACTGGGAAATGAATATAAACTGCTTGCATTTTTGTTTTTCTTCCTGGGTTATTTATACCTTCTGAATTCAATTCTCCCTGTGCAACAAGAAAACTGTTCAGTTCTACACACATATATTATATCTAGGATATACTATAACCTATTCCACATGTAAAGGACTGCTTGCCATCTGGGGGAAGGGGTGGAGGGAGGAAGGGGAAAAATCGGAACAGAAGTGAATGCAAGGGATAATGCTGTAAAAAATTACCCTGGCATGGGTTCTATCAATAAAAAGTTATTAAAAAAAAAAAAAAAGAATGAGAGTGTGGAGCAAGAAGAAGAGGTTCATTCATGCCAGAGTGAGGGACATAGATGATTACCATAGAAAGGAAATTGAGAAGGATAGGATCAACGGTAGGAAAAGAGCCATAAGAGAAGAATGTCATGAAAATCCAGGGAGAGGAGCTATTCAGTGGTGTCAAATGCTGGAGAGGCCAAGAAGAGTCAGAACTGAGAAAGGACCATTGTATAGAACAATAAAGACCTCATTGGTCACATTGGAAGGAATGGAAGGAGCAGTTTCAATTGAGACAGAAACCCAAGTTGTAAGGGGAAAGTGAGGAAACAGGCAACAAATGTAGACAAGCTAGCTCTAGGAGCTCAGTTTCCCCTGTAGGGAGGGGAAATATAAGAAGACAGCATGAGGAGAAGATAGGGTCAAGTAAAGGATTTTTTTTCGTGGTAGTGGTGGTTTTAAAGAATAGGTGAGATTGGATCGTATTTGAAGGCAGCAAAGAAGGAGTCAATTAATAATGATAGGTTGAAAATTAGGAAGAAAGACAGGATTATTATAGGGGCAAATTGCCAAAGGAAAATGGAAGAAATGAAATCAGGACACAAGTAGAGGGGCTGGCATTGGGGAAAAGAGCACCTTCATTTTCTGATATTGTAATAAAAGAGAAAATAGAGGATGATGTTGAGGTGATTAGAAGTGTGGAATTGGGAGGAGAGAGCTTACAGTGAATGGTTTCCAGTTTTTCTATGAAGTCCTTTACTAAAGAGGAAAGGGGAAGTGGTGAAGTTGATTGCTTGAAAATAGAAGAGAAGGTTTGGAACAGCTGTTTTGGGTAGTGCTATAGAGATTTCATCAGGATGGAGAAAAGGGATTGGTGTACAGCAGTGATAACCCAGGCGAAAATAGAGAACATATGTTTGGAGTGGATCCATTCAGCATTGTCATGTGACTTTCTCCAGCAATATTAGCTGGAGAAAAAAAATGGTGAATGATGGCAATATTCTGGGTTTGGGTAGGGGAAGGCAAGAAATCAGCAAGATTTGATTTTTGCTTATTTGTTTCTTCACATCTTCATCTCTTCTCTTCACATCTTCACATCTCTCATATCTTCTTATCTTCTTTTCCCCCACCTGTTTTATGTCCCATTCTTACTTTCAACTGGCTGCCAATTAACATCTACTAAGGTATAAGTGAAATAAATTGGATTTATCTAATATTTATTTCACATCTATTTTGTCAAATCCTTGTATTAGGGGGAAAATGATTTCAGGAAGTTTGTAGTCTAATGAGGTGGGTATAAAAACTATGAAACAAGTAAGAATGTTACAGATAAATGAGATTCAGAAAAAGAGCAATGACAAATCTGAGGAAGAAGAGACCCTTCTTCACCTAGTAGGGGCTGAGGTGCAGAGAAGATACCAGGGAGGAAGCAGTATCTGAATTGGACTTTCTTAGGAGGGAGGGCTTTTAAGGAGATGGGAAAAGAGAAGAAGACTGTATTCCAAGCCTTAAGAGATTATGTCAACAAAGACTCAGAGGTGGGGAAATAAATTGTGAATGGGAAATGGAGTATAGTCTGATTTATCTAGAAAGTACTGGAAAGGTGAGAGATGAGGCTGAATTGGAGTGAGATTGTAGAGGTTTATGAATGTTTACTCAAGAATTAAATTATATTTGGTGGGCAATGGGGAGCCATTGAAAATTTAGAATATCATCATCATAGCAATCTTTTAGGCCATGCTTAAGTTATTGCCCAAGCCAAGAGATACTTGCATTTTAAAAAGGGGAAGTCTTATACTGTTGTACTTCCTTTTAAACAATCTCTTAGTAAATAACTTAGTAAGTAACCTTAGTAAGACTAACAACAATTCACATTTACATTGTGCCATTAAGGTTCAAAGGTTTAAGGTCCAGGTATAATACCATCTCTAAGTCCAAATTCTGCCCAATCCAATTCAATCCTATTTAACAAACTTTTATTAAAGTTAGGTGTAGTGATATTTGTTTAAAATTCCTGCTGGTTGGGGAGGTTGAAATTGGTGCATTGATTGAGTTTGGGAGTTCTAAGCTGCAGACTGACAAAAGATGATGGAATAGCAACAATGTCTGGCCCCAAAGTGGGGGGATGAGGAGAGAGGTGGGAGGTTGGGAGAAGGAGAGAATTAAGTTTTATAAAGAGGGTGAACCAAACCACTCTGGAAATGAGCTTCCAGTACAGTAAATATTGAAATTAGGCATACAGTAGCTACTGCACCAAAGATGGAAATCCTTTACAGGGAAGTTTTCTATCTTTGTTGTCCGCCTGATCCACCTTACCTGTGGCTCCAAGAAGCTGTAGCCTGCAGAGTGGCCCACCCCAATAAACCATGTCAGCAAATGGGCTGAACCAGGTTAAGGGTAATCAAGGAGCCTCAAACTCTATGGTGAGTTGGGAGGGGAGGGGTGTCTGCTCCAAGCATGTGAAGACTTCCTCTGGTGGAATGGGCTGATGAGAATAACTTGTTCCAAAGGCCATGAAGGCCTTTGAAGATGAAGGAGATGCTGTGGAGAGCTTAGAGCTTGGTTAAACACCAAGGTCATTCATTGCATCGCCAAACATCACCAGTGGTCTTGACTCTGTCCTGTCACTGAATAGTAATGACTCTGGAAGAGAGAGTGAGGCTGATTACTTCATGCAATTTTGCCTCACTTAACAAATCAAAAGACAAAAGACACTACCAAAAAGGCTGCTGCAACCTTCAGCCAAATAGGGACACTTAGTTTCAAACAAAAAAAAGAAACATTTATTGAGCATCTACTATATTACAATGTATAAAACACATTTGATTCACCA
Organism: Antechinus flavipes; assembly: GCF_016432865.1. Lineage (NCBI taxonomy): Eukaryota > Metazoa > Chordata > Mammalia > Dasyuromorphia > Dasyuridae > Antechinus > Antechinus flavipes. The sequence continues at coordinate 588,061,420 of NC_067399.1, read as the reverse complement.
TTGAATAAATACCACTAATATGGAATTGTAAGATGTTAAAGAAGCAAGGAACCTTAGAATCACTATATCCAATCCTTCTTCCTCCATCCCTTTTAGGGAAGCTATGTAGCCTGGTGTTTAAGCACTGGACCTAGGGTCATGAAGACCTGAATTCAAAGCCTCTATCCTCAGATACTTACTAGTTGTGTGAGTAAATTGCTTCACCACTATCACAGTTACCTCATCTGTAAATGGACATAATAATATTATCTATATCCCATGGATTTTCTGAGGATAAAATGGGATAATATTTACAAAGAACTTTTTATGCCTTAAATGCTATATAAATGCAATTACTATTGTTATTTTACAAATGAGGATATTCAAGACTCAAATTTGGGAAGAAATTTGCCCCAACTCACACAGAGTTATTGATAGAACAATAATTAGATCTCTGGAATCACAGTGTAAGGCCTTTTTTATAATGTGAAAATTTATATATTTGTTTCAGTTACATGTAAAAACAATTTTAACATTTGTTTTTTAAAACTTCAAGTTTCAAATCCTTTCCCTCCTTTCTCTTACCTCTCCTTGAGAAGGCAAGCAATTTGATCTAGTTCATTCATGTACAGTGACACAAAACATATTTCCATACTAGTTATGAAAAACAGACCAAAAAAGACCCAAGAAAAATAATTTTTTTAAAAAAAGCATGCTTTGGTCAGTATTGACTTTAGCACTTTTTGGAGGAAAGGTGGATAGCATTTTTTTTCAGCATAAATTGTTTGGGACTGTCTTGGATCATTGTGTTGCTGAGGATAACTGATTATCATACAATATTGTTCTTGCTGTACACAATGATCTCCTGGGTTTGCTCACTTTACTTGGCTTTCTAGGTTTTTCTGAAAGCATCCTGCTTGTCATTTCTTAAAGCCAAATACTATTCTATCACAATCATATATCATAACTTGTTCAGCATCCCCCAATTGATGCGCATCTCCTCCGGTTCTTTGCTACCACACACACACACAAAAAGATGCTATAAATACAAGTGCTTTTTCTTTACACTCTATTGCAGAGGTGTCAAACATGTGGCTAGGAAACATATGGCCCTCAATATCCCTGAATGCACCTGAAGTAGCCCTCAATATCCCTGAATGCACCTGAAGTAGAATAAAATGTGCTTGGGAAATATTTAACAAAATAAATAAAAATACAATAAAACAGGTAATATCATTGTAGGATTCTCTAAATCAACATGCAGCTCACAGAGTCCCTGTTTTTCTTTGAGTCTGACAAGCTGTTCTAAGGCTCCACATTAAATGAGATCACTATGTATGCCAACTGACATACATCTCTCACTTCAACTTCTTGAGTTGGGAATGTGGTCTACTCACTGTGGAATGTGGATCACCCCAGATCTCATCTCTTAATTGACCAGCTGAGTGCCTTTATACATTGGGTCATTGAATCATATTTTTAAAGGGGAAAGGGTTCTTGGGGATTTTATAAACGAAGAGATGGAAGTTCAAAGGATTAAGGTGAATTCCAAAGTGACAGGAAACAAATACCAGAGTTGAAATTTAAACCAAGAATTTCTAATTTCTAATCCAGCAATGCTGGCATAAAACTTGGACCAAGACTCTTTCTATTTATTCCAGTCCATGGGCTTTTTTAGCTCATCCTAGAATAAAAAGCAGTATGATGCAATGGGAAAAGGGCTAGATTTAGAGTCAAGAGGACCTGGATTCAAATCTTGATTTGTCATTATGTTTGCTTACAAACTTTTGGGCAAAGTATTACCTCTTTGAAAGTCCACAGTTTTCTTATCTATAAAGTGAAAGGGTTGAACTGGATAGCTAAGAAGGATCTTTTCGATATTAAGTCTATGATTCTATCTTGAAAGAATTCTGGGAATATGGCATTCATATCCCTTTGCTATTCCATGTTTGTTTCATTGGCTTATTGGTCTCAGTTGTTATTTAAAAAAAAAAATAAACCCAGTGATTAGAGAACTTGAAGAACTCCACATAACCTTGGATACAACCTTCCACCTCTCCCTGATTTACTCTCTAATTAGTCATTATGTCAGGACAAGTGTGGTGAATTTTTTGTTGTTGTTATCAGAACAGACCTTCCCTTTCCCACAGAGAAAAGCAATTTCCTCCTTGTTAGATTTGCCAATATCTCTTCATTGTAGTTTCTCTGGGCAGTAGCCTAAAGGAAATCACTGACATTACAGCTTATCTGCATTTCAGGGATCCCTTCTCCTTTTTTCTAGTCATTAAAGGTTTTAGACCATCTTAAGGTAAAGCATGAAAGTCTCGAGCCTGTTGCTCTAGCAATTTACAGAAGGCATTCCATGTATAAGGGACAGCCAGCACAAGAGCACAAAGATGGATGATGGAGTGTCTTGCCTGAGCAGCAGAAAGAAAGCTCATTTAACTGAAATGTAGAAGGGGAGTAATGTATAATGATGCTGGAGAGATAGCTTGGGACCAATAAAGGATTTTAAAAACAAAAGGAAGATTTATGTTTGGTTCTAGAGGCAATAGATTTAAATGTAATTTAAAGCAAGTAGAAGTTTACTTTTGGGAGAATGTATGTTTCCTCCTCTCGTAGGCCCTTTCCACTGTAAGGAGAATCTTAAGGACTCTGTCTGGAGAGAAGGTTTCAAAGTCAGGAAGACCTGTATTCAAGTTGCACTTCTGAAGCAAATTTGCTATATGACCCTGGAGACTGCAGTGGAGAGAAACTTGTGGCAAGCAGATCAACTAGCAGATTATTGGAATACTCTAAGCATGGGGAAATAAGATTGTACCATGATAGTGACAATATCAGAGGAGGAGGTGGGAAAAGGTATCATTTGAGATATGTTATGAAGGTAAAAATCAACAGTCCTTGGAAATAGATTGGATACAAGAAGTAAGAGAGAGGAATGAGTCAAGGATAGTATTTAGATTGTGAGCATGGAAGGATTAAGAGGGTGGTTGTGTCCTTAAAGACAGTAGGAAAGTTTGGAAAAGGGGAAGGTTTTGGGGAAAAGATGATGAGTTCACTTTTAGACATGTTGAATTTAAGATGTTTTACAGGACATTCAGTTTGAGATATCTAATAGGGAATTGGAAATGCAAGACTGGAAGTCAAAAGAGAGGGCAAATCAGGATAGGTAGATTTGAGAATCATCAGCACAAAAATGATAATTGAATCCCTAGAAGCTGATAAGATCACTAAGTGAAATAGTAAAGAGAGAAAATAAGAGGCACTGGCTTTCAGGACGCTTCTACTACTACAGAGGTGAAGAAAGCATTTTGTAAATATTGTAATAGTATATAAACGCGAGTAATTTTTAATATTGGGCTTGATTTGGGGAAATTCAGCAGGCGAAAACAAGCTTATATAGGGTTGTAGAGTCTAACTCCTGCCTTTTGAGTTAATATTTCCTTAAAATGCTGTGATTTAAATGCAATTGTTTCTTTTTTCACCCTTGACTGTCTTCTAGGGTTAGAATCTTCTGCCCAGCAGCCTGAGCAAATTACTGTAATGCCAAGTTATTGAATGACACCATGATCATTGAACTTCTAGGAATTACTGGCAGGCTATGGGATGACTATATCATTTATTCTACTTCTGAAGACCAACAATTTATTTCTATAGCTAGTTCCAATTTCCATGACCAGATCTTTGATCCAAATGATTGTCTAATATTTTTTCCATCTGGCATACTTGATCATATCATCAAAGTGATCACAGTAGATTTCTCTACTTAAATCAATCAATCAACAAACTTTTATTCTGCACCTACCATATTCTAGATATTGTGCTAAATTCTACATATACAAAGAAAAGCACAAATGCTCCCTGATGTCACAGACTTTACTCTTAATGGTGGAAACAACATTTATAGAAGTAGGTTCATATAAAATATATCCAAAATATGTTCATCTACTATGAAAAGTAATGTTAGAAGGGGGAGAAGAAAGGTGTTTCGTGGATATGAACAGATTTCTTGCTGAAGGTGGTATTTGAAATGAAATCTCGAAGAAAGTTAGGAAATTTAAGAGGTGGAGGTGAAAGAGACACAGCCTTCCAGGTGTGGATTGTAGATGACACTGTAGATGAAACATGTGTGAGGAAGCATAAAGAAGCCTCCCCTCCCCCCAGCCTATTATGAGGGCATATCTATTGCCATTTTAGAAGGAGGAGGAGCATTGAAAGAAATTTGGGATATTTAATATGGAGATGAAAAGATGTAAATATGGCTGTCTTTAGCTTTTAAAAAAATTGTTTTATTTGAAAAAACAGAGTAAGAAAAAAAGAAAAGCAGAAAAGGAATACAAAACAAAGGAGAACATTGTAATGTGCCCAGAACATCAGGGAAGATTCAAAATATATACCAAAAAAATTACCAGATCAAGAAAGTATATATCTATATGTATCTGTATATCACTAGAAGAAATTATCTTCATGAATGTCCATGTTTTCTTTGCTTCCTTATAACTTGTTCTTTGGTTCTCTGCTTCACACTTTATTTATTTTATTCTTTTCCCCCACTTTCCCCCCCACTTTTCCCCCACTTTTCCCCAACACCCCAAAGCAAGCTACCCCCCCCCACCTCTAATACACACAGGTCTTTCCTATCCCTGCTGCTGCCTCTTTAATTAAATTCTGCTCCATAACTTGCCCTGCTATTACTTAACTTCCTTTCAACCAAGGATGCCTAACTTGTTTTCTTCTCTCATCTTTTGCTTCCCCATTGGCCCATTCTTCCCCACTTATTTTTTAATAAAATTTGGAAGGTTCTATACCCTTCATGTGGTGTTGCCTATTGAAGCCATTCCCAATGTGAGTAGGTTTTCAGAACTACAAGCCCTCTTCCCCACTCTAATGCCTTTGTGTTTATTCTTCCTCTGCATCTCATTTCTATAATATGATTACTATTTTTACCTTAATTCTGCCAAACTTTCTTTTGAGCTACCACCCTATTGTTGATGTGAATCTTAAATATATAGTATACACTTCCCATATTAAAAAAAAAAACCATAAGCAATTTGAACATGTTTAAACAGTTTGTCCATGTTGAGTTCCTTAAAATTGATCTTTGATATTGACTTTTGTATGTTAAATTTTCTGTTAAGTTTGAGTTTGGTGAATAGAAAGTCCTGAAAGTCTACAAGTTTGTTGAAGATCTATTATTTCTCATTCAAAAATATAAATAATCTTGCTGGATATGCTATTTTGGGCTGCAGGCCTGCTTCTTTTGGTTGTCAGTAGAAATGATTCCAGGACCTGTGGTCTTTTATTGTAACTGCTGAGAAGTCTTGTGCAATTCTAATTGTAGCTCCAGTGTATGTGAATTGATTTTTTATTGTTTCTTGCAAAAATTTCTCTTTGATCTGGGGGCTTCAAAATTTGACAATAATATTCCTGAGTGTTTTCCACAAAGGATCTCTTTTAGGTGGTGATGGGCAGATATTTTTCTATTTCTACTCTCTTCTCTCCCTCCCCCCTTCCCCACCTCAGTTCCATTACTCCAGGACAATTTTCTTGGATTATTTCACACATTATTATGTCAAGGTTCTCTTTGGGTCACAAGTTTCAGGCAGCCCAATTATTCTTATATTTTCTCTTCTTGATCTTTTCTTTAGAGATGCCATTTTTCTTATGTTTCACATTCTGCTCCACTTTCTCATTTTTTTATAATCTATTTTGTCATTTTTTTGGTCTCTTATAGCTACACTGGCTTCACATTGCCCAATCCTAATTTTCAAAGAATTACTTTCATCTTTGAGACTCTGTACCTCCTTTTCTAGTTGGTTAACTTCCCCCCCACACACACACAATCTTTTTGTTTTTCTTGTATGGTTTTTATTTTGTATTTTTTAGTTTTTCTTCAGTGTCTCTCTGGGCAGTGAGCCATTTCATGTTACTCTTTGGGGTAGAATTTTTTTTTTTTAACTAAAAGTGTCCCCCTCTGAAGATGAATCCTGGTCTTCCCTGTTCTGTAATATGTTTCAATAGTTGGGTTCTTTCTTCTGGGCCAATTTATTATTATTTTTAATAAGAGGTATTAGTATAAGTACCTCTTATCATGGGCGGGGTGGTTGGGTATGATACCTCAAGCTTCCCTTTAGCTCACCACTCTGACCAGGAACTCCAAACCAAGAACTGCATCCTCCTGCAAGTGCCCATAGCCAGCAGCATCCCTGCCCCAACGTTTCTGCATTCACCTACTACAGGTTCCTTCTTACCCAGAGTTACCTCTCAGCAGCATTGCTGGGCTTGAAGTTCCTAATCAGTTAAGGTTCGCTCAGTCTTCCCGACCCAAACCCCAACTCAACAAACAGTCTGGAGGTGAAAGCGTCTGTGGTTCTTGCTAAGGCACCAGCCATACCTGTCTAGCCTGAGAGGTGCTTTCTTTCTGTGCAGCTAGCCAGGTGTTTGCAGTTCAGATGGACTAATCCCTAGCCTGAGGTCTTTCTTCAGATCTCCTTGAAGTGTATTCAGAGGACTCCTGTTCTATCCCAAGTCTTTTTGATTTTTCACCAGTCTATGTTCACCCTGAGGCACAAATTTGTTCTATTTGTGGGTGATATTGGGAGAGCTTGAAATTTACCAACCTACTCTGCCATCTTCCCAGAATCCTCCCCCTTTCAGATATTTTAATAGTTGCCATGCGAAAGAGGGATTAGAGAGATTTTGCTTGATCCCAGAGGACAGAACTAGAGGCAAAGGAGAGATTATAGAGAAGCTGTTTGGTTTTGTTGAGTCATTTCAGTCATATCTTACTCTTTGTGATCTCATTTGGGGTTTTCTTGGCAAAAATACTGGAGTGGTTTACCCATTTCCTTCTTCTCATCAGGAAGATGAGTCTTCTTGATTCCAAGTCCATTGAACTGGTGGCAAAAAAAAAAAAAAAAAAAAGGAAAATGACAACTATTGGATGAACTTTGGGAAAACTGGCACATTAATACACGTTAGAGCTATGAATTTGTCCAGTTATGGAAAGCAATTTGGAATTATGCCCCCGAAGTCATTAAATTATTCATATCCTCTGTCCTAGTTGCTATCTCTCCTAGGTTAATGTCCCAAAGAGATCAAGAGAAGACAGGGAATGACAAAACAAACAAACAAAAACAAACAACAACAACAACAACAAAAACCACCTAGTTTTGTTTTGTCTTATAATGGGAAAAAGTGGGAAACTAAGAGGGTACCTATCAATTAGAAAAAACCTGAACAAATTGTGGTATATGAATAGAATGGAATATCATTGTGCTATAAAAATTGAAAAAAAGGATGATTTTAGAGAAACCTGGAAAGGCTTACACAAACTGATTCAGAGTAAAGTGAACATATCCAAGGGGAGGAATTTATATAATAGCAACATTATTGTAAAGACAAGCAATTTTGAAAGACTTAGAAGCTCTGATTTTATGTAGTGATCAACTATTATTCCAAAGAGCCCATAAAGAAGCTTGCTTTCTATTTTCTGACAGAGAGGTAATGGATTCAGGGTACAGAAAGAGACCTAATTTTTTTGGACATGATTGATGTAGGAAGTTGTTTTCCATGATTATGGTTATTGTTCCCCCCCCCCCCCTTCCATGGGGAAGAACTGTGGAAAGGAGGGGGAAATGATTTTGAATTGAAATAAAATGAAAAAAGTTTAGAGAGATTAAAAAAAAAAAACCTTGTAAGGAGGTACTATAGGTATAATTATCCCCATTTTACAGATGAAATAATTGTGGTATCTATCTATCTTGAGGATTGTATTCTACTTGTAATACATAATATATACATATATGTGTATATGTATAGAGATTGAAAAGGAGGGAGGGGGGAGAGACAGAAAGAGAGAGGGAGACAGAGACAGAGAGAGAGGGGACGGGGGGGAGATGAAATCCACAATTAACAAAGAAAAGAGAGAAATATGCAAAGAAACTAGAGATGAGAAAAACCATGATAGTATAATCCCAGGGGAAGAGAATTTGAAAAGGGAGAGGATAGTCATCAATTCTAAATAGCAGAGAGGATGAGGAAATCCATTTGGATCCTAGGTCAGTAGTTGGAGTGGTTTCAGTGAAAGTGACAATGATAATGAAAATGACAGAAAGTCAGATTCCAGATTCCAAAAGGCTGAAGTGTGAGTAGAGGATGAGAAAATGGAGGCAACATTCATTCAAGGAATTTGGCAGTGAAAGGAAAGAAATGGAACTATAGTTTTTTGGTTTGCTTTTAAAATTATAGCTTTTTATTGACAGAACATATGCATGGATAATTTTTACAACATTGTCCCTTGCACTCACTTCTGATGGAACTATAGTTTAAGGAGTAATGGGAATGAGGAATTTTTTTTTTTTTAAGACTAGGGGAGATCACATCTTCTCTTGCTCCTCCCTGGGTATCTGGATCTTTGCCAAATGTTCCTTGGGGGACAATTTTAACTAGCGTTCACAATTAATTCCAATGTATTACTTGTTTGAGACAAGTCACAAATGTTTCACATTTGTATCAGAAAAGGTATACTATTTACTAACATAAATGAGCATGTAATTTTTAGAGTGTTTTTTCTTTACATTGATAACTTCAAGAATCAAGTAAAGTTTATTCATCTGGTGCTTCAGCATGGTAGTGTCAGAGGAGCTGGCGCTTCCTTCTGACTGGATTGCACTACCGGTGTGATCATGATTTTCACTTTAGTGGATCTTAGTCTCCTCATCTATAAAATGAGAGGGTTGGATATGATGATCTCTTTCTCTCCTAGGTATTATATAAATAAATGAAAATAATGCTATTTTAGCCAGATGATTCATTTGATGACATATCATCTGAAGCATTACGTATTTTCATGCTTGACAAAGTCTTCTAATTTTGAACTATATTCTAGAGATTTTGCTATGCCTACTCCTTGATCTGTAAGCCTTGGCAGCTTTTTCTGGACAAAAATAATAAAATTCAGATCTATTCATCAGAAAAGATAGTTGCCATGTTTTATCAAGAAAGCTGTGAGGGGAAGAGAATGGATGGATTGTGGCATAGATTTCAGCCCACTAAGTTGGATTCTGGGAGTCCCAGACCTAGTTAGAGCCCTGAACCCACCAAAAATTGAATTCTCAGGATTATCTTTGACATTTAGTCTACAATGTAGATGCTACTTAGATGAGTATTCATTAGTCTCTAGAATAGAGCTATTTCCTGGATTCCATTTAGGAAGCCAAAATGGTGGGGATTTCTGGATCTTGGTCCTCAAAATTCAAAGGACTCTCATGTTATTATATGGTTCTCCATTATCTAAATTTGGTTATATTGCAGATATGCTATTTGTCCAGGGCTAGGAGATACTTTAAATCACATGGCTTATAATTCTATACAATAAATGCCTGATACAATTTGGTTAACTCACAGCAAGGAAATCTGCCTAGTCTATAGATCCAGTGTTTTAATGGGGTTTTACCAATAGGCTCAGTCTCTTGAAATTAAGGCACCCTATAAAGAGCCCATCTGACTCAAAGGGGATTCTCACCAAAAGCAGTTTTGTTATTAAGCAAAAAAGACCCTTCCCCCCACCCCAACTCTCAGACATAAGTCCCTGTCATTAGTTACCCCTGCTTCTGCAGTTTTATTATGGAAATGACATATTGAAATACAAATTGGAAGCTGTACAGTATAATTACTAATACTGCATATTCATCTCTGCCTTTGTTATTTTGTCCTGCTCTATAAAGCCTGTTCACCCTTGTTGTCCCGATCCCTAGTGAGCCCAGCCCTGTGTGTATGTAATGTATCTGGTGGGGGAGGTAGTGGGGAAGGGCGGGTGGAGAAGGGAAAGGAAGCCAAAGGAAGTACCTGCCTTCTCTGAGAGTTTCTATTTTGGTGACAATACTGCACAGAGGCCGCACCCCTTAGACCACAGCTTTCAAAGTGACTCCCAGCAACAGATTAAGAGTGTGCTGGCAGAGTTCTAGGAAGACACAATCCATTACATACACACACACACACACACACACACACACACACACACACGCACCACTATCATGGACACCACCATTCCTAATAACAATATCAACACTCTTTTTTTACAACCTCTGTCCCTGGAGAGAATGGGCTCAATGTTTCCATGCCAGTTTTCAATTATCCAGAATTGTCATCCATTTTACTAATATCATAGTCTCAGAATAAGAGAATTCTTAGTCAAGTCAATAGGCATGTATTAAGTGCCTTCTTATACTAAACAGTGGGGATTCAAGAAAAAAGCAAAAAACAATGTCCTCCTTCTAGGACCTCCCAACTAATGGATGAGGCGACTTATAAACAATTAAGTATATCTAAGATATGCACACACACATACACATACATTACACACATGTACATATACATCCACATCTGTCTAGTTATATCCATTTATCTATGGAGAGAGAGAAATAGATATTGCTATCTTCCCTCTGAGATTGCCACCAATCATTATAGAATCTGTGAATATATATATGTGTATATATATATATATATACACACACATATATATATATATACACATACTTATATATGTGTACACACATATGTATATACATACACAATACACACACATATATGTATATGTATATCTATATCAATATCTGTGTGTGTAGTTTTGATTTGTCCTTTTTAAAGAGGACCAATGGCATCACAAAAGTAATGTTTTGACTTGCAATTGAATTGAAGACAGGTAGAGTTACACAAAGTTGTCAGTCTCACTTTTTCAGGCTCATCAAAATACTGGGGCTGAATAAGTCAGGGTGACTGGAGATAGCCAGGGATGCAGTAAATGTCCTTGGCATCTTGGATCTAAGTTCTAAACACTCCATAGCAACTGCTTCCACCCTCTTTATGTCTGTTGGAAACAACTTTTCTCATCCGCTTATTACACTGGGGAGGCCTTCATCTGCTCAGGATAGACATCCCCTAATCCACCAATAGGTTGGAGGCCTGTCCAGCCAGGTTTAGCCCCTCTGCCAACATGGTTTTACTGGGGTGTGGCTGCTGCACATACTACATCTTCTTGGAGCCCCAAGTGGGATGTGGGTGACAGGTAGACACCGAAGATGGCTGGGCAAGCCCTCACACCAGAAGTGCTAGTCCTCCCTAAACATCCCATATATAATTGCTATGTGACAGAAATGGGTAATTTCTAAATCCTTAGTCTGACATTTAGGGCTTTCCTAAATTTAGTGTAGCTGAAACTCCAGATTTATTCTCTCAATCCATATCCACACTAGCAGGTAGTTTTCCCGAGAGAACTTACAGATGCATCTCTTCATAGTTGCTGCTGAAAGATCTGGAGACAGAATATATTTTTTCTATGTTTATTGCCTTAAATCAGAGGTGGGGAAGCTTTTTTCTGCCATTTGCCTATTTAGAATATCGTTCTAATTGTGGAAATATGTGTAGAAGAATTGCACAGGTTTAACATATATTGGCTTACTTGTCATCTGGGGGAGAGGTTAGGGGAAAGGAAGGGAGGAAAAAACCACATTCACGGTCATATAAAATTACCAACTTATAGAACTTAAACTGTGGGAGACTGTTGTACTTAGCTTTCAACGTTTTGCTACTTTAGCAAAAGATTTCTCAGTCCTTATTTGGCCTGAGGGCCAGATATTCCCCACCTCTGCCTTAAGCTCTGATTCCAGTATTTTCTCTTCAACATCAATTACTAAGGATCAGTGCTTCAGGATCATTTAACTAGTTCACATCAATTAGCTTTTACAAAGGGATGTTTACAGAGAACATATAGCAAGAACAGACATAGTAACATAGTAGCATGATATTTTTAACCTCCTTGAAGACAGGAATTGTTTTGCTTTTATTTTATCTCCAGCAATTTATCACAGTGCCTAGCATACATTTGGAATTTAATAATTGCACAATTGATTAACTGATCCCACTTTATGAGTTTTCCATAGGTAACTGAACTGGCCTATTCACTATTGTCCCAAGACTCTATGATTTATGATCTTGTTGCCTGGAATACCCTTGCTCTTGCTCTCCATCCATCTGAACCTTATTGGGTCTCTTGAGACTAGTTCAATTCTAGCTTCCTTCCTAGAAGTTTAACTTTTTCACTCTTCTTTTCACCAACCAATTATTGTTTGTACCAACCATTTGGCAGGTATCAATCAAATATTGTGTGCCTCAACATTAAGCATTTGTTAAATGCCTACTATATTCTAGGCAAGAGGGCCCTGAAATAAAAAATGAAAATTAGCTTTGCCCTAAAGGATCTTATATTGTACCAGATGCCTGGTATTGTATATATTTACATATTGGTTTTATCTTTCTAACTGTAAGCCTCTTGAATTCAGAGAAGACTCTCCATTCTTTGATCCAGCCAAACTGGATTACTTCTCTTCCAGAACACTTGTACCTCAACTTATGTAAACCCTGGATCTGGATGTGGCTTGCTTCCTTCCTTCCTTCCTTCCTTCTTTCCTTCCTTCCTTCCCTCCTTCCTTCCCTCCTTCTTTCCTTCCTTCCCTCCCTCCTTTCCTTCCCTCCTTCTTTCATTCCTTCCCTCCTTCCTTCCTTTCTCCCTTCTTCCCTCTCCCCTACCTTTTTTCTTTATTTCGTTGTTTTTTCTTCCTTCCTTCTTTCTTCTCTCTCTCTCTCTCTCTCCTCTCTCTCTCTCTCTCTCTCTTCTCTCTCTCTCTTTCTCTCTCTCTCTTCTCTCTCTCTCTCTCTCTCTCTCTCTCTCTCTCTCTCTCTCTCTCTCTCTCTCTCTCTTTCTCTCTCTCTCTTTCTCTCTCCCTCCCTCCCTCTCTTTCTCTTTCTTTTCTTATTTTTTGTTATTTCTAAGATCATTTATTGTGACAGTAGGAGCATATATTTATATCTATAGATCCATTAGAAACCTTAAAGTTCATTTAGTCTATTCATTCTCCTGATTTTACAACTGAGGAAACCGAGGCTTAGAAAGGTTGTACAGTTTGAATAAAGCATTAAGAAGATTTGAACCCAGGTCCTTGGGCTCCAAATTCTTTCCAGTGAAATATACTGCTTTCCTAAATGGTTTCCTTGAAATTATGAAAAAGCAGCTATTGTCCACCTGGAGAATCTTACCAGGCCACTTGATACCTTTATATCACATATTGAGGATCAGATTTTCTCAGCAGGATCTTTATGGGATATGATTTGCTTAGACAAGAGTATACCATCTATCTTCTGGGAAGGAAGGCCATTTATAAAATACTTTTTTAGGGCATTTTATAAAATACTTTTGTATGCAAGATACTATTCTAGTCCTGAGTATATAAGGATAAAAAAATTAACATCCTGAACCTTAAAAGATCTTGCATTTTATTGGGCTATGGATAAGGGAATCACAAAGAAGTCTAATACAAAGCAGGATTTGATGAATAAGAAAGATATAGGCAAAGTAGGGTATGAAAATTTGTGAAAGGGAAAAGAACCTTTAAGCTGGAGCAATGAGGGCAGTTTTTTGGGAGGGGCAACTTTCTAGAGAGAAAGTTGCAAAGAAATGGTGGTGAGAGCTGAGCCTAAAAGAAAAAGAAGGATTTCAAGTGATAGAGATTTAGGGTTTATAGTAGGATAGAGACTTAGAATAGAGGTTTAGAATTAGAGAGAAGTTCCAAAATCCTACTTCCAAATAATTAGAGCTATCTAAAAGTGGAAAAGTCCTCAAAGCCTAGTAGGTTCTCCCTCACTAAAGGTGTTTCAACCGTGGTTAAATGATCACTTAGCAAGTATGTTAAAATGGACACTTTTTCAGGTATGGATTACATTAAATGACTGATGAGGTTCTGTTTGTGATTCTCTAGTGCAATAGCATTTAATAGCTAACTCAATTATCTGCTTCTGCATTGTTATTCTGTTTCATTAAAGGTCTTTGTTTTGAATTCATAGTCATCAGGCTTAGTCTGGCAAATTCAGCAAAGATGGAGGTTATTGAGGTATAGTTCAAATAGAAGATTATCCCTATAGTATGGATTTCAGTGTTGTTTGAGTGAGTACCAAGGTTGGAGAGGGGCTCTGGTGCTATACTACTCTGAAGGGAAAAGTACAGAATGGGGAGGTTGAAGCTCTCCAAAAAAATCCATCAATGATTATCAGAGATAATTGACCTAATGCTGTTATATCTACACCATATCACATCATATCATGTCTGCAGCATGTCATATCGTTATATACTTTGAGATGAGAAGATAAAAGACAATCTCAGTCCACCATTCCCTTCCCAGACCTTCCCAGCCTAAGACCCAAACTACTAAACCTTTCCCTCCCTCTCCTCAACTCCCCAAGAATAGTCACTAAATGTAGACCTTATTGGCAGACATATCCCTGGGGAGGCTGGTTTAAGACTTGTGAGGATTAATACAAAGGAAAAGAGGTACAATCTCATTTGCTATTTATCATTCCAACCTATCATCTTAGTGATACGGCAGAAGACTTAGATCATTGGAAACATGGCCTGGGCCTCTGCCTGGTACTGGGTTAGATCTCCTTAGGTCTCCCTCTCACCAGCAATTGGCTCAGTCCACTATCAAGCCTTTATTAATACCTGCTATTTATCAGCTCCATTCAAGACTCTGTGGTGGGCATTTGTGAATGAGGGATTCAGTGAAAAGAGAAGTAGCATTGGACATTGCCTCATGGCAAGGACCAAGTCTCAATGGCTTTTGTATTGTTGCTCAGAAGAGCTAAATTTTCAATGTATCATTTATACATTGGCAATCTGATGCTACAAATTAGGGTTTTATTTTTTTAATTGTCTAGTTTTAAGAAGGTGATAGAAAAAATGTTAATGATACAAATTAATGTCCCTTCTGAACCCCAAATTCAGGGGAGCTTATTATGAGACATTTATCGGTACACTGTTGCTTGTAGGTATACAGCACAGAATTCTTGCATGTAGTAGGTGGATATTAAGTGTATAGCAACACATGCAACTGAGTGATAATTGCTAGGACTAAGTGAACACACTTTCTAAACATTTCCTACCACCTTGTACTTTCAGAACTATTGCATCACAGGTCTTCATCTTCAAGACCTCCAAGTCCAACTCATGCCAAATAAGAATTCTTTCCACAATATGTCCCTCAAGGAATTATCTGTCCTCTGCTTGAAGACCTCTGGTGAAGAGGAAATTATTTCCTCCTGAGGAGTACATTCTACACTGGTAATGTTCTACTTGTTTGGAAATTTTTCTTTATGTGGAGCCTGAATCAATTTATCTAGAACTTCTAGTCATGGCTCCTAGTTTGGCCCTCTGGGGCCAAACAGATTGTTTAATCTGCCTTCAGATATTTGCACTATTATTCCCCCTAAATATTCCCATCTCCAGACAGGAACATTCCCAGTTCCTTCATTTGATGCTTTAAGACTTCAAATAGAGTTCCTTCTCCACCTTATTTGTTTTGTTCTAGAGCTGCACTAGCTTCTTAATGCACTTTCCAAAATGTGGCATCATGGATTGAAACAAATATTCAATACTCATCACTCTGGACCTTTCTTCTTGCTGATCAGTTAGATAGGTAAGCAATGTCTCTGTAGTTTCTGGCTATCATGTCACTTTGTACATAATGACCACTTTCAGCTCCATTATGGTTTGATAGCAAAGTATCGTTCAGTCTTCATTGTTCAAAAAAATTAGTCTAAGAATTATTTGGCCAAATCTCCATGGATGGATAGAATCCATCTAAGGTACAATAGGATGTGAACTCCTTGAGAGTAGCCATTATTCCATTTTTTTCATTTGTTTCTGGGTCACCAGTACTTGGCATTGAATAGGCACTTAATAAATGCTTGCTACTTTATTGGAATATTGGACCTTCATGTCTTTGGTTCAAGAAGCCTAAGTCAATGACAATAATGCTAGCTGACATATAAATGCAGTTTTATGTAACTCATCTCATGTGAGATAGCCCTGAGTAGTAGCTACAAAGGGTTTTTATCACCCCTGTTTTATGAATAAGAAAATTGGGACTTGGAACAGCTAAATAACTTACCAATGGTTACAGCACTGGTGAACATCAGGATCAGGATTTTAACCTATGTTTAATCGAATCCAAGTTCAACACTCTATGTAATGTGCCATCATCTCCCATCTTGATACCTTTGTACTAGTTTCTTCCATACTTGGAATGTATTCCCTTTCTACCTCTACCTCACAAAATTCTGTTCTTTCTTCTGCAAGTTAAACACCTTATTTCCTTTCCTTATCTCCTCAATTCCTAGTTCTCTCATTCCAGATTTTCTTTGTAGTTGTTCTCTTTATATCTATTCTCTCTCTCTCTCTCTCTCTCTCTCTCTCTCTCTCTTCTCTCTCTCTCTCTCTTTCTATATATATATCCATGCATTCATAAATATCTATATCTATAAAAATATACATGTCTATGTCTAGACAGAGAGGTAGCAATAGATAGATAGATAATCTACTCATCTCTTAAAGTCTTTGCAAGTAGCGATTATTTCATTTCTGTATCTGTATCCAAGGAATTTAACACAATGTCAAAGGAACTTAATAAATATTTGCCAACTAATTAGAAGTCTTACTCAGTAGAAAGTGAGCTCCTGGAAGGTAGCATTTATCTTTGTAGATTCAATGTCTATCAAAGTTCCTTGAATGTAAAAAGTATTTTATAATAGCAAAGTGCCAAAAAATTATTTTATAGAACTAACATTAACAACATTAATCTGGAAGAACAAAAGGTTAAGAATATCAAGGGAATTAATGAAAAAACACAAAGGATGGTGGTTTAGTAGTATCAAACATAAAACTATATTATAAAGCAGCAGTCATGAAAACCATGTAGTACTAGATAAAAAATAGAGGGGTAGATCAATGGAATAGATTAGATAAACACAACATAATAATCAAGGACTAGAGCAATCTAGTATTTGATAAACACTCAAACCCTGGCTTCTGGAATAAAAACTCGCTATTTGACAAAAATTGCTGGGAAAAGTGGAAAATAATATGTTAGAGACTTGGCACAGATTTACATCTCACACTGTATACCAAAATAAGATCAAAATAAGTACATTATTTGGGCATAAAGGATGATACCATCTGCTTTAAATCACTATTGATCAGAGAAATACAAATTAAGACAACTCTGAGATACCACTACAAACCTGTCAGATTGGCTAAGATGACAGGAAACGATAATGACAAATGTTTGAGGGGATATGGGAAAATTGGACACTAATACATTGTTGGTGGAACTGTGAATGGGTCCAACCATTCAGGAGAGCAATTTGGAACTATGCTCAAAAAGTTATCAAACTGCATATCCTTTGATCCAGCAGTGTTTTTACTGGGATTATATCTCAAAGAGATCTTAAAGGAGGGAAGAAGACCCACATGTGCAAAAATGTTTGTGGCAGCCCTTTTTGTAGTGGCAAGAAACTGGAAACTGACTGGATGCCCATCAGTTGGGGAATGGCTGAATAAATGTTATGGCATATGAATATGTTATATGAATGCTATGGAATATTATTGTTCTGTAAGAAATGACCTGCAGGATGATTTCAGAGAGGCTTGGAGAGACCTACATGAACTGATGCTAAGTGAAATGATCACAGCAATCACAAGACTATAAGATGATCAATTCCAATGGACATGGCTCTCTTCAACAATGAGATGATTCAAACCAGTTCAACTTGTTCAATGATGAAGAGAGCTATTTACATTTAGAGAGAGAACCACGGTAGCAGAGTTGGAGCACAATATAACATTCTCACTCTCTCTGTTATTTGCTTGCATTTTGTTTTCTTTCTCAATTTTTCTTTTTCTTCCTTCTTGATCTGATTTTTCTTGTGCAGCAAGATAACTGTATAAATATGTATACATATATTGGATTTAATATATATTTTAACATATTTAACATGTATTGGACTACTTGCCATCTATGGGAGGGGGTGGGGGAAGGAGGGGAAAATTGGAGCAAAAGGTTTTGCAAAGGTTAATGTTGGAAAAATTACCATGCATATGTTTTATAAATAAAAAGCTTAAAAAAATGATACCATCAACAAATTAGGAGAGCAAGGAATAATTTGCCTAGCAGATCTTTGGAGAAGGGAGGAATTTATAATCAAAGAAGAACTAAAGAATATTATGAAAGGCAAACTGGACAACTTTTATTACATTAAATTAAAAAGGTTTTGCATAAACAAAACTTTAAAGAACCAACATTAAAAAGGAAGTACAAAGCTGTGAAAAAAAAATCCTTACAGTCGGTGTTTCTGATAAAGGTTTCATTTCTAAAATATGTAAAGAATTGATTCAAATTTATAAGAATGCAAGTCATTCCCCAATTGATAAGTAGTCAAAGGATATGAACAGACAATTTTCAGATGATTAAATTAAAGCCATCTATAGTTATAGTTATATGAAAAAATACTCTAAGCACTATTGATTAGAAAAATACAAGTTAAAATAATTCTCAAGTATTGCTTCATATCTCTCAGATTGACTAAGATGACAGGAAAAAATAATGATAAATATTGGAGGGGATGTGGGAAAACTGGGACACTAATGCATTGTTGGTGGAATTGTGAAATGATCCAACTATTCTGGAGAGCAATTTGGAACTTGCTCAAAAAGCTACAAAACTGTGCACATCCTTTGATCCAGCAGTGCTACTACTTGGTTTGTATCCCAAGGAAAGCACAAAGGAAAGAAAAAGACCCACATGTGCAAAAATGTTTGTAGCAGCTCTTTTTGTGGTTGCAAAGAATTGGAAAATGAGTTGTATGGTCACCAATTGGGGAGTGGCTAAATAAGTTGTAGTATGTGAAGGAAATGGAATATCATTTATTAAAAAATGATGAACAAGCTGACTTTAAAAAGTCCTGGAAAGATTTACATGAACTAATGCTGAAGTGAAACAAGCAGAACCAAGAATACAAGCAAAAATGTGTGATGATCAACTATGAAAGACTTGTTTCTTATCAGTGGTTCAATGATGCAAAGCAATTCCAAGAGACATTGGACAAAAAAATTCCATCTGCATCCTGAAAAAGAACTAAGGAGATTGAATTGTAGTTCCACATGCTATGTTCACTTCTTTTTTTCTGTTTTTTTTTTAATCTCTCCCATAATTTTTCCCTTTTGCTCTGATTATTCTCTCCCAACTTGATTCATAAAGCAATGTATATTTAAAAAAAAAAAATAAATACAATTGCTACTTCCAGTCTTCTGGATAAATGAGGCTATTATAAATAAAAAAAGAAAGTAAATTGCATTAATTCTGAAAGCCAAGAAATGACAGTACTTTTGAGGGTCAGGGTAGTAGTGGTGATGATGATCGATAACTAAATTTATAATTATATATATGTGTATATATAGATATGTAATTGTTAATCAAAATTTTATCTTATTAAAGTCTGCAAAGAAATTTTTAAAAAGAGCTGAACAACTGTTTACCTAAAAAGAGAGAGAGAGAGAGAGAGAGAGAGAGAGAGAGAGAGAGAGAGAGAGAGAGAGAAAGTGCTTAATAAATACTTGCTGAATTGAATTGATTTCTTCTACTCCTTTTAGAAATACTAAAATATTTTTTCTGAGATGTTTTTGTGGCAAAAGTTTATCAGAACTCTGTGTGTTGCCAGCAGAATATCATGGAAATAATAGATTAACATGTACTTTTGTTCTTTGAATCATTTTCATCTTAAGTATTTTTTGTACTTGTGATATCCACAGAATATCCTGAGTTTCTTTTCTTAAAAGAGACCTTGTTAGGGGCAGTTAGATGGTACAGTGAATAGAGCACCAGCCCTAAAGTCAGGAGGATCTGAGTTCAAATGTGACTTCAGACACTTGACACTTCTTAGCTGTATGACCCTGGGCAAATCACTTAATCCCAATTGCCTTAAAAAAGAGAGAGAGAGACCTTGTGGGACAGCTAGATGGAGCAGTAGATAAAGCAGCAGTCCTGGAATCAGGAGAACTCAAGTTCAAATTCAGCCTGAGATTAATACTTAGTAGCTGTATGAGCCTGGGCAAGTCACTTAACATCAATTGCCTCAGTGGAGGGGGGGAGGGAAGGGGGGTGGGGAAGACCTTGCTATACACATTTTGGAGAGACCTTAAGCAATGGGAAATTTACAGAGAAACACACACAGAGAGAAAGAGAGCGGAGAGTGAGAGATCCTCCATCTCTCTTTAATGAGAGGTCCAATTACTCCAGGATGAACTTGGTTCTCTGTGAATCCAAAGCTGAAGTCTCTTACAGGAAGGAGAGCCCTTAGAGTTACAGGTCACATTTGAACTTAAGATAAAAAACTTGTGAAGGAAAACATTTCACATATGATTCGTGGAACCTTTAAGCCTAAGAAAAGAGAAAACAAGTGTTTTTTGTGTGGGGGCAAGGTTTGGGGAGTGGGGCAGAACTGGGGGGAACTGTGGGGTAGAAGGAAGGGCTGATGGTTTTCAAAAGGAAAATGTCACCAAAGCCTCTTTTATTTGTTTGTTTGCTTGTTTTCTTATTTTCTCAGAGGCCTTTATAGCTCTTGACTCCCAGAATTGAGCAGACTTTAAGCACATGACGTTAAATATTTCTGGGAAAGGTAAGAAAACTCAGTTAGCCAGGGGAAACCCATAATTATATCTCAGAGGTATACCACTCTCTCCCTTGAAAATACATCTCTGACTCCTCCATGGGAGGTACAGCAAGGATGATTTGCTTTTATTACAAAGAAAATGTTTCTAATCACCAATGAAAGACCCAAGCCTGCAGAAGGTTTTGTAAGACACACAATAGACAAGTTAATGAATGAATGAATGAATAGTTGGGAATGAGGAATCCATCTCTCCTGAGTCCCCAGAAGGACCATACATTGGGCTCAACTTTCAAAGTCAAAAGTAAAGTAGAAAGGAAGTCAACTTTTGCATCCCAAGTGACTATCATAGAAGCCATTAAAAAGAAAAGATCTCTAACCTCACTCACCCAAGCAAAACATGTGTACTTTTGGCACCAATAGAAGGACGAACTTGTCCCCACAAATTTCAAACATTTTCTTTCCTTCTCTCTTCTTCTTTCTTTTCCCCACCCAATTCTTAATCCCCAGACCTCAAAAGGAAAAGCTTCCAGTGAAATAGTCAAAACACTATATTATATTGAAGAAAAATCAAAACAATAGTTTTATCTAGATTTATTTAAATAAATAAAATCTATTTATCTAAAATAAATTTATCTAGAATTCATCATTGCAGGGAAGAGTATGGAAATTCCCCTGCCAGTGTACATCAAAATCTCATAGTCTTAAAGAATGATCTGCAATAATGAGAAGTTGTAACAAGACTATGTAAGTGATGATCTGACATGGCTCTTTTTAACAGTGAGATGATTCAGACAATTCCAATGGTTTTGTGATGGAGAAAGCCATCTGCTTCCACAGACAGGACTGTGGGGACTAAGTGTGGAGCACAACATAGCATTTTCACTTTTTTTATTGTTTGCTTGTATTTTTTCTCATTTTTTTTTATTTTTTATTTGATTTTTCTTGTGCAGCATAATTGTGGAGATCTGTATAGAAGAATTTCAAATATTTAAGATATATTGGATTACTAGACATCTAGGGGAGGAGATAAGGGGAAAAAGGGGGGAAAAATTTGGAACACAAAGTTTTGCAAGGATGAATATTGAAAACTGCGTGTGTTTTGAAAATAAAAAGCTTTATCAAAACAAAACAAAACAAAACAATGAAAAGTTGTGTTAAAGAGTTGTCTAAGGATAGCGATGTAGGTGATATAATCTGATTCTGATCTTACTTTACCACATGCATTGATGAATTGGATCACCAGGGCCCAGCCGACTCTATCTTCCTCTCAGGATCCTAGGGGTACCTATGAATATAGTGGTGGTTTTTTTGCCCTGATGCTATCATCAAGCCACCATTCTGGTTTATTTTCCCCAATATCAGTTGCCAGTGATTAGTTTATCATTTAACCAATTATCATCAATTGAATTTTACAAAGGGATTTTGACTGAGAAGAGATAGCAAGAACAGAAATTACACAGCATCCTTTTCCCCTCTCTACCACCATACTTAACTGTATACATTTCCCTATATGATCTCAGTTTAGGAGAAGAATGGGCTCCAACTTAAAATACCTTCACAGAAGTTTGGTTCTGTGACATTATCTTTACTGTACTTTCTCTTTCTGCCTCTTTGAAATAGCTATCTTCCCATGTCTTGAATGCCCTTCCCTCTGCCTTCTAGAATTATGAGGGTTTTTTTAGACTCACAAGTGACACCATCTACATAAAGCCTTTTTTGCTTTACTGAATCCTAACCCTAATCATTACTTTTAGCATAAATGGGCATTATGCTTTTTCTGAAACTCTTGAGATAATCACATGATTGGGAATGTTTTTGTTTCTAATTTGATTAATTATGTTGATTGTTTTCCTCATCTCCAACTTTCTTTGTATTAATAGTATAAATGTAACTTGATTATAAAGAATGATTTTCTGGATAAATAACTGTAGTTTGACAGGATTTTATTTAAAATTTTTGAATTAATATTCATTAATGTTAATTAGTCTGTAGTTCTTTTCCTTCCCTTTATATTTATTTTCAAATCCATTTTGTATATAAATATAAATGTATATGTGATCCAACTGCCTCTCACCCTCCCACCCTTCCCTTATAGACCCTATGAAGACTGTTTCATTTTTGTCTTTTATCTCTACAGCCTGGAACATATTAGGTGCTTAAAAATGCTTGATGATTAGTTGATTGATTGTTTCCAAGACTTCTGGATAAAGTCCCCAAAATAGGAGATAAAACTCTACTGTGTTTTTTCACATGTTTTTTAAGGAAGGTCTTTTTCTTCTCAAATGGCATCCAATTCAATGAATTGAATCAGTTGGAAGGCAGCTTTATGGTTTGATAGATAGCTAGCACCAGAGATAGCACCAGTGAAACAATTTAAACCTACACAAAAGTCAGTCACAAACAGCTAGAAGTGGGTTCAGCTTCTGAACTAAAAGTATCCAGTTCCCAAGAAAAGGGGAAGCAAGCAGACTCTGATGAAACCAGACCAGACTGAAAACTACGTTTAGCTGAAGTTCCACAGAGTCCTACTTGGCTAAATGATCACTAATGACCAAGTAGTAAAGAAGTCATCTAGGTGGCTCAATGAATAGAGCTCTGGGTCTGGAGTCAGAAAAATCTGAGTTAAAATTTAGCCTCTGACACTTACTAGCTGTGTGACCCTAGGCAAGTCAATTAGTTTGTGTTTGCCTTAATCCACTGGAGAAGGAAATAGTAAACTACTCTAGTATCTTTGCCAACATCCATGGAGTCATGAAGAGTTGGACATGACTGTATAAGAAGTAGAGAAGTTAAGTGTGAGGTATTGAAGCCCAGTGACTAAAATCAATTAGGAGGAAGGAAGCACTGACCAAGAGCTCCAACTATTCCTGCTTAAGTAGCACATTTATTTTGGTTCTTGGGACACTACTTCTTCTATTTTAGAATGTGGAACAAACAAGGGGAGCATCTAACTTCCATGTCCTGAGGAAAGTAGAAAATAAGGGCTGAGAAATCATGGAAGCTACTGTTATTGCTGGTGGTGCCTTGATCCTCTTCCAGACCCTGGTAGCTGACCTGACCGTTGGCCCAGTGACACAGTTAAAGGGAGGGCCCATGACTCTGGAGAACAGAATAGGACTAGTTGCAGATACAGACTCCTTACAACATGGTTCTCTGTTTCAGGAAGCTTATACAAAAAAATCAAGAAGAAGCATCAAGAGACTTGGTGCTCAAGAATGGAGCAGGAAAGTTACCATGTGAGAGTTCTTCAAGCTCTCCTTGGGCATTCTTTCTTTCACATTTGGGTTAGTCAACAGCATTTAATTTTCAAACATCTATCATGTACCAGACACTGTGCTAAGCACTGGGATACAAAAAAAAATCAGGCAAAATTCAGTTCCTGCTCTCAAAAAGCTCCCAGTCTGATTGGGGATGGGTGCATTGAGACAATATGCAAGCATTTGTGTATAAACAAGATGTAAAAGGATCAATTGAAGATAATAAACATAGGGAAGTCGTTAACATTAAGGGAGCTTGGAAAAGACTTCTTGTACAAAGTGAGATTTTAGTAGGGACTTGAAACCAAGAGACAAAGATAAGAAGGGAAAGGCTTGGGGAACGGCCTGCATAAATGCTTGTTCAAGGAACAATAAGGAATCCAATGTAACAAGATCACAAACTACACAGGGATGAATTAATTAGGTAGAAAAGGTAGGAGGGGACCAGTTAGAGGGTGCCATGGAAAAAGCAATAGACAGGAAGCAGAAGATCTGAGTTCAAATCCAGCCTCAGATACTTAATAGTTGTGTGACCTTTGGCAAATCAATTAAGTCAATCTCAGTTTCCTTATCTGCAAACTGAAGATAATAATAGCACTTACTTCCCAGGATTGTTGTGAGGATCAAATGAGGTTCACATATAGAAAGCATTTTCAACTTTGCAACTTTCTTCTTAAAGCATGATATAAATGCTAGCTATTTTTTCCCCCACAATTATAACTTTTTATTGACAGAACCCATGCCTGGGTAATTTTTTACATTATCCCTTGCATTTACTTCTGTTCCGACTTTTCCCCTCCCTCCCTCTACCCCGCTCCTGGATGGTAAATATGTCACAGTATATCCTAGATACAATATATCTGTGCAGAACCGAACAGTTCTCTTGTTGCACAGGAAGAATTGGATTCAGAAAGCAAAAATAAACCGGGAAGAAAAACAAAAATAATGCTAGCTATTTTTAATGAAAAACTTTGAATGCCAAATAGAAGATTTTATATTTGATCCTGGAGGTGACAAGGAGTCACTGGAGGTTGTTCAAAGATAATGAATAATGCATTGTGTAAGGATATATACTATATACAAGAATATATACTACAGCTGTTTCTGGTCAAGAAATCTGGAGAGTCCTTCCCTGACTTTGGTAGTAAAACAAACTAAAAAGAACAACCTATTTGCCATGCGCCCCCACCTCCAACAATAACAACAGCAGCAGCAGCAGTAGCAACAACCACAAGTCAGATGCAGAACTTTAATCCTGCTTTTCCTGACTCAAAGACCTTCTCTGAAAACACTATACACAATGAGTAGTACAAAATAGGTGCTTAATAAATGCTTGTTGACTGGACTATACTGCAAAAACTATTCTGTCCTTTGTTTTGGATATGTGAGCCTTTATTTCTCTGCGTACCATAATGGTTGTTGATATGCATTGGTAGAAGAAAGTTGCTATGTCAGTAAAATTTCAGATTAAGCAACAAAAACATCCGTGGAAACTCATTTTATCATTTTAAGATTTGTACATTACTTTCCTTATAATAGGTATGGGCAGAGCCAGAGAACCTGGGATTCATTTAGCTTTCTCTCTTGCTTCTTATGTGACCTTTGACAAATAACTTAAATCCATTGGTCTCAGTTTTCTCATCTAGAAAATGATCGTTAGAGTTAATGACTTCTAAGTATCCTTCTAACTCTAGATCCAAGATCTTATGGGAATTTCAGTCCATTATTTCAGGTTTGAAGCATGTAGATAGAGAATATAAGTAGTATCCCCATTTTATAAATGAGGAAACTCATGCTCTGAGAAATTATTTGACTTGTCTATGGTTACACAACTAATAAACATCTTAGGCAGAATTACAACCCAGATGTTCTGAAGCCAAATCTCACCCTTTCCACCTGTATTTTTATGAAGTTTCTCTTCCAATTGTAGTTGATCCCCATGAAGAAGAAGCAGAGTATAATGGGAAAAGTGAAGAGAATGGTGCATTTAGAGTCAGAAAACCTGGTTTCATTTCCCAGTTTTTCTGTTTACTACATTTAACAGTGGGCAAATTACTTAGCCTCCCTGAGTCCTTGTTTCCTCAAATGAAAAATGGGGGGTATATGGACAAGATTGCTTCCCTTTCACCTTTAGACTGATGACACTATAATTCCCCATTATGGTGGTGTACAAATCATACATGTTTCAGCTCATTTTTGTAGATTCTGAAATAAGTCTAAGCTCAAAGAGCTGTAATGTAGTGAAATCAAACTCAAATAAAATCATGGACCACTAAACCATATATAAGCATCCCAGCTGCCAACATGTTAACTTAACAAACCACATATTAACATTATTTCTGTTTTGTTGTTTTGTTTTGTTTTGTTTTTTGCTGAGACAATTGGTGTTAAATGACTTGCCCAGGGTCACACAGTTAGGAAATGTTAAGTTCCTGAGACCAGAATTGAACTCCTGACTTCAGGGCTGGTGCACTATCCACTGAACCACCTAACTGCCCTGTTTTATTGTATTTTTATGTATTTTGTTAAATATTTTCCAATTAGGCAATCTATTTTAATTTGATTGTTGTATTAACAGAGGCATACATCTTCCTCTTCAGTTTCATCTTTTTTCTTTCCATTCAAGGTGTCTTGGAGACTATTTATCAAAAAATATTTGAGCAAGAATCTCTTCTCCATTATCCTAAAAAAGTGCTAATTAAACCTTGCTTGAAAACTTCCCATGAGAGAGAATCCATACCTACAGAAACAGCCTATTCTACCTTTGAATGGCTTGAATGGTTAGCAAATTTTTCCTTCCATGAAACTTAAATTTGTTTCCTGTCAACTTTGACCCATTTGCTCCTAGATTTGCCTTCTGGGATCAAGCAGAAAAAGTTCTTTTCCTCCTTTTGGTAACATCCCTTTAAATACTTGAAGACAAATATCACGTTCCTCCTCCTGACTAAACAATTTCTTTCAGCTATCTAAATATGATGTGAATTTAAGGCTCTTCATTATCCTTGTGGCCTTATGGATGCTCTTTAGCTTGCTGATAATGTCTCTCCTAAAGTATGGTGTACAGAACTGAATGTAATTCACCAAATTGCCAGGAAAAAGTACAATAAGTAACTAATCTATATTCTAGACACTTTCTTTTTCTAGTGCAGCCTAGAAAAGCATTAACTTTGTTGGCTTTGTACCAATGTTGACTCATAAGGAACTCTCAGTCTACTAAACTCTTTAGATATTTTTTCACACTATTGTCTAGCTATGCTTTCCTTAACTTGCATTTCTGGTTAATTTTTTGAATTGGTGGCTAATTTTTGACTTGTTAATATTATGTTTTGATTTTGTAGATCTGCCCCTATTACTCTAGCCCATTGTACAGCAACACTGATACCTGATATTTCTATAATGGCTTAGTGGATAGAAGACAGGATTTGGAGTCAGAGAGATCTGAATTGAAATTCTGCCTCAAACGTTTAGTAGCTGTGAGCCTCTAGGTAAGTCGTTCAACCTCTCTCAGCCTCAGTTTCTTTATCTGTAAAATGATGATAATATTACTATCTATTGTACAAGGTTGTTGTTGGGATCAAGTGAATTAACACATGTAAATATTTTATAAATCTTAAAATGCTATATAAATCCTAGCTATGAGACAACCAGGTGGCACAGCAACTAGAGCACAAGACAATGAATAACAGAGGAAAGAAGAACACATGGTAAAAGTATTACAGAAAAAATGATAAAAAATAAGTAAACAAGAAAAGATCTTAAACAATGAATAAATATAGGAATTTGTATAATATGTTTTTTTTTCCCTTTATTAGATTGTAAGCTCCTTGAGAGCAGGGCCTGTTTTTTTGTATCCCTAGCACTTAATAAAGTGGGACATAATGATAACTGATTAATAAATGTTTATTGAATGAATATTATTCTGTGTCAATTTTTCTGTGCTCACTGCAGAGTAGACAATTAATAAATGTTTATTAATTGATTGATTAAAATGAAAGAAATAAAGTTTGATGAAAAGGAAAGTATTACTACAATTTCAATCAAACTTATAGAAATCATATTTCAACCACTCCTAGAATACCCCAAATACTTTAGAGGAGCAATACAATAATTAAAATAAAATATAAAGGTGGAATTAAAGATAAAAAAACAAACTCTCAAAAATGAACTTAAAAAGAATGAGCGATAGAATTGAGAACATACGGAACTTCTCTGAAACAACTGATGCTCTGAAAAAGGGAATGGCAAATTTGAGATTCTGAAGTGAAGAGATAAAAGAAAACAGACTGAACAAAAGAAAATATATTGAGTACTTAAAACTTCTTCAAGTCAAGACATATAGTATCAGAGGGCCATTGATTTAGAGATGGAAAGGACCTTTGAAATCATCTTCTTCAATCCATTCATTTTAGAATCCAGGAAAGTGGAGCCCAGGGAGGATAAATGACTTGACCAAAGTAACATAGGCAAAGTGGTAGGCTCAGTGTTTGAACCTAGATCCTTTAAATTCTAAATCCAACATATTTTCTGCTGTTCCAAATTCCTTCCTGACTTTATATTTAGAATTTGTAGAAACACTCTAAAGATTATGGTTGTTCCACAAAACAAAACAAAGCAAAAAAACCCAAAAACCCAAACCAAACTATGACATTAAACAAAATGTCTGAATCCCATTATTTCAGGAAATCATGCACAATTATTAGTAAGAAGTGTTGGAAATAGAGAGGAAAGCACAGATTGCTATAGATCTCCAGATAAAGAGGGATAAGTCTTAACATAGTTTAAATCTACCACGTATTTAATATTAAACTGTCCCTGAAGTTTAACACTGCACTAAGACTTTTGGCACACCCTATATTTAATCCTTACTGACAAAAGGAAGATCCAAGTTTGATGCACAAAGAAGCATCACAATCAAGCTTCAGAACTTTAAGATTATACACCAAATTTTAAGAGCAGCCAGGAGGAAGTTCTTCACAAGGAAAATAGCTCACATCATCCAAGACTATTTCTTGTTTATGAGAAGTCAAGAGAAAACTTTAATAGGATAGCCCATAAAAGCATTGGTAATCCATTTGCAAGCCCAACATAGCACATCTTGAAAAATAAATCTAAATAATCAACGGGAAAGAGTGGAATTGTGCAAAAAGATTTTAAAAAGTGAGTCATTTTTTTTTTCAATACAAGTCTGAAGCAAGTAGGATAATTCACTTAAGAATGTAATCCAAACATAGACTATAAGAAAAGTTATGCTTATATACTTTTAGGACTATGTGAAGCTACTGTATGTGTATTTTTTTTTTAAATCTTTTATCCTGTTTAAGGGTTATTGATAGATGAAAGAGAAGATAACTATGCACAAACTTCAAAAGGTTTCAAAGAAACTTTGAAGGAGGAAGGAAGAGGGGGAAATTGCATAATTTTTTTTTTCACCAGAACCCCTGTTCTTTTGTTAGGGATTGACATTTTGTGAGGTAGGGACACATAGAGGAAGATGTTTTGAGTGGGAAGATGGGGACAAGAGAGATTAAATGAACTCTTGCATGACCTGAGTGTTAGACGAGAGGAAATTATTATTGTTTTGGGTCTCTTACTTTCCCTCAAGGGGATTGGGAGAACAAAGAGAAAGTACTGGGGGAATTGCCATTTGAAACTGGGGCTTGGGTTCCATCCAAGGAGGAAGAATATACTGGGGGCATCACAACTTATTCTCCTAGAGATAGAGGTGGTGAAACAAGACCTTGCCACCCAAAGCCCCACTTTTCTATCATGACCTGTTGAAATCTTTTCCCTTAAGTTTCATCTAAGTGATAATCTTTTCCTGTAGCCCTTCCTGACTATCCCACTACCTCCAGTTTTGAAAATTACAGCTCTCTTTCAAATTACACAAAGTCCTTTTACTGAAAATGTTATTTGTACTTATTAAGTTTTCTTTTATATCATATTTCTTTTAAAATTATTTTGTTTCTTGATATATGCATTTTGTTTTGACATAACAGATACAGATCAGCACACACCCTAATCCTTTATAAAGTATGTCCCTTGAAGATAATTTAACAGGGGCAGCCAGGTGGCCATTGGATAGAGTATCAGCCCTAAAGTCAGGAGGACCTGAGTTCAAATCTAGTCTCAGACACTTAACACTTCCTAGCTGTGTGACCCTGGGCAAGTCACTTAACCCCAATTGCCTCAACAAAACCACCTAATTGCAATAAGTGGTTAAGTCACTCTGAAGACATAAACAGAAAGGATAGTTATTTAATTTTGGTAGTATATTTGGCGCCAGCTTTGTAGCTCTTAGTATTGCCTTTATTTATATTGGTATAGTCATTGTGTATATTATGTTTGACTCTTCTTTCCTTACACTTTCATTTTATACAATTTCCCCAAACATCTCTCTGAATTGTTCATTTCTGTCACACCACATGGCATAGTGACATTCCATTCTATCTGTATGCCATAGTTTATCTAGTCATTCCCCATTACTGGACATATATTTGGTTTCCAACTTGTTGATATGACATACAGTGATACTATGAATATTTTTCTATATATGGGTCTTTTCTTGTTTTTAGTAACCTTATGACATGGTTCTTATAGTGGAATCGATGGCTTAAAGAGTTTGAATAATTCTGCAAATTTCTTACATGATTTCAATTTGGTTTCCAGAACTGCTGAACATATTTACAATTTCACTAGCAGTGAATTAGTGGAATTGCCTATACATAGTCCCTACATTTTTAAGTTCTCCCATCTTTCATCATGATGGTTAATTTCAAGGGTGTGAAGCAATATCTTAGAGTTATTTTAATTTGTTCTTTTTTATTATTAGTGATCTGAAGAATTTTTTCCTCACCTTTCTAATGGGGATGACTTCTAATCATGTAGATTTGTGTCAATTACTTGTAGATTTTGGATATCAGACATATATCAGTTTTAACGCAAAGCTTTTTCTCCATTCCATATGTTTTCTTTTGATTCTAGTTGTATTTATCTCATTTGAGTGAAAAATTTGAATATTTACACAATCAAGATTGTTGGTTTTGACTATTTTTCTTTGTCTCTTTAGAACTTAGCCTAGTGTCCCTATATAATAGTAATAGCAAGCATTTATATAGCGCTTTAAGATTGCAAAGTGCTTTAAATATAATAAATCATTTGATTCTCCATTGTAGACACTTGCCAAAGGTTGAATAGAATGGGATTTCTACAGCATAATAAGCCCTTCTGGAGATATGATCTCACTTTAGTGAGAACACTCTTGGCAGAATAGGTCTCAACATTTCAGACCTAGATAAATTGATACCTGCCCAAGTTACACAGCTAGCAAGTCAGTAACAAAGTAGCTAAGTAGTCTTATTCCCAGATCATAGTCCTTTTCAAAATAGGAAAAAAAAGGGGTGAAACATTAATAAATCTATTTGCTATTTTTTTTAACAAGCATTATCATTTCTCTTTTCCACTGTCCTCCTCCCTCTCCCCATTGATTAAACATTATAATAAAAGAAAAGCACAACTAATAACAAATATGCATAGGACAACAAAACAAACCCTGACATTGGCTACATATGCTTCACTCTGCATTTTGAGTCCATCATTTCTGTGGCAGGAAGTGAGCAGAGGGTTTCATTTTCAGTCCTTTGGACTTATGATTTATCTTTTAGATTGTAGAAATTCTCAAGTCTAAATATTTCCTCATTTGATCCTCATGACAACCCAGAGAAGCATGTGCTATTGTTATCTCCACTTTACAGATGAGAAAATTGAGGCACACAGAGATTAAGTAGCTTGCTTTGGGTCACACAGCTAGTAAGTGTCAGAAAGTTGTAAGGGTCTCAGATCTTCCTGACTTGAGGTTCAATGTTCTATTCATAGCACCACTTAGTTAATACTATATACAAAATACTCAACGAGTCTAGAAATACAAACCTCTCTCCCAATGATTGTCCTTCCC
Organism: Antechinus flavipes; assembly: GCF_016432865.1. Lineage (NCBI taxonomy): Eukaryota > Metazoa > Chordata > Mammalia > Dasyuromorphia > Dasyuridae > Antechinus > Antechinus flavipes. The sequence continues at coordinate 588,029,677 of NC_067399.1, read as the reverse complement.
TTTTCTTTTGAGATCTTATTCTTTCAACCACTTTCCTCTCTAATCATCAGCCTTCCCTATCTATCAGCTCCCTCCAGATGGTTACAAAAATGTCCAGATCTTCTTAAAAAAGAATTATAACAATCTCATGTTAGGATTCTTGGAAGGTACTAAGTCAGTGGAACTGATGAGATGATGATTCTCTAATTTACATGTACTTAGTACTTACTATAATTCCACAAAATTCACACCTTTAAGAGCATATATAAGGAGGAGCTCTCAGAGCCAAAGAGGACAAGCCCACTAAAGGACAAGCCCACTAGAAGGTTTGGGAGGAAGAGACAGATTCATTCCATCTTCCACCTTTGTGCTGGCTGGAGACTGAAGCAGAAACCTTTGGACTCTGGAAGATTCAGAAGCCAGGATTCAGTCGAGGAGATTCACAAGCCAGAGAAGGTAGCTTAAGCTCTGGAACCAAGGAGAGAGATAGGCTTCTATTAAAGCTAATCGGGTCCCAGGAAAAGAGAGGACTTGAAAAGAGAAAATAAAGGATTTGGACTCCTGGCTGCATTTGGGGTGATTACACTGAACTGAAACAAAGGCTGCCTCCAGAAGCCCCCCCAAGAAACCTGCTCCCAGAAAAGATTACATTTTAGAGAAGAACATTACAATCTCATCCTTTAAAAAGCTTTACTTGACCTTGCTATCCAATTAAGCTATTCTCTTATGTTTTTTATTCCCTTTCTCTGCCAAACTCTTCCAAATAAATCATCTACCCTTGTCAGTTCCATTTCTTTATCATACACTGTCTTCTGGATCCTTCACTACCAAATGTCTCACCCTATTACTCTGCTGAAATAGTTCTCTACAATCTTTTCACCAAAAAAAATTGATGACCTTTTCTCAGACTTCTCTGAAGATCTGGATACTATTGACCACCCTATTCTCCTGGATACTCCTGGTTGAATGAAATGGGATTTTCACAGTATTACAATCATTTCTAGCTTCATTAGAGAAGTGTTAGTATTGGAGAAGTACTAGTAACAACATTAGAACTGCTCTCTCTAGGTTCTCTATCCTTACAGTCTCCTTTACTGAATCAACAAGTATTAATTGTCTATTATGGATCAGATAATGCAGATATTATCTGCTGCATTTAAAATAAATTGCTGCAGTTAAAAATTCTTAAAGTTAAGCAGTCCTTGGCCCTTACATTCTCTAGGGAAGACAATGTATATCTGTTACTTATATATAATGTATATATGAAATATATACAATAATCTCTGAACAGTAAGGCGGTGCCAGGCCTGGAGTCAGGAAGATCTGCGTTCAAATTAGACCTCAGACACTTACCAGCTATGTGATCCTGGGCCTCAGTCATTTAAACCTGTCTGCCTTGGTTTCCTCATCTGTTAAATTAGTTGGAGAAGGAAATAGCAAATCATTCTAATATCTGCCAAAAAAACCCCAACTGGAGTCATGGAAGGTCAGTCACAATTGAAAAATGACTAGACAACAATAAAATGCAATGATCTATGAGACTGGGCTGGAGATGGTATTGTAGCATGACAGTGGAGGGTTGAAGTGATCAGAACTTGATATGGACAATGAGGGAAGAGATGGAGGGAATAAACACCTATTAGGCACTTATTGTGGCCAAGCACTGTGTTCAGTGCTTTGTAAATATTTCATTTGGCTTTTACACTCCTGTGAGGTAGGTCCTGTTATGACTCTCATTTTATAAGAAATGTAAGGCAAATGGAGGTTAAATGACTTGCTTAAGTCTCCCTCCTTTTTCCCCTCCCTCTCTCCCTTTTCTCCTTCCTCCCTTCCTCCCTCCTTCCCTTCCCTTCCCTACCTTTCCCTTCCCTGCCCTTTCTCTCTCCCTCCCTCCCTTCTTTCCTCCCTCCTTCCCTTCTTTCCTCCCTCCCTCCCTTCCTTCCTCCCTCCCTCTCTTCCTTCCTTCCTTCCTTCCTTCCTTCCTTCCTTCCTTCCTTCTTCCTTCCTTCCTTCTTCCTTCCTTCCTTCCTTCCTTCCTTCCTTCCTTCCTTCCTTCCTTCCTTCCTTCTTTCCTCCCTCCCTCCCTTTCTTCTTTCCTTCTTTACTGATGCTGGGTTTGAATTCAGATTTTCCTGACTCCAGATCAGGAATTGTCCTAATTCAAATAGTTGCATAAATGCTCCCCAAACCCAACTGAAAGCCGTTGGCTCTAAAGTGTATGGGAGTAAATCTTGGCCTAGATCATTCAAAAAAGGACACAGATGATAACTCTGATTGCCTCATTAACAAAAAATATTCCTTAATATTTCCTAGCAAGTCATTTAACCCCAAATTGCCTTAGCAAAAATAAAAACAAAAACAAACAAACAAACAAAAATCCAAACTCTTCCTCATGAAAGCACTACCATCCTTCCAAGCTTTTAGGCTTGAAATCTTAGTATCTTTGATCCTTCCTTCTCTTCCCTTTTCCCATTCAGTTGCCATTCCTGTCAATTCTATCTTAGCAATATATCTTACATTCATCATTTTCCTATCTTTGATCAGCCTTGTTCAGACCCTTATAATCTTTCTTCTGCACACCTGGGATGATCTCTTCGAAGTTTTTAGAGGTGGAATTGGCCTGCCTTCTGATCACTCCCCTTTCAATTCATCCTTCATATTGCTGACCAAGTAATCTTCCTAATGCACTGTTCTGATGAGATCACTCCCTCTACTATTCAAAAAGATTCAATGGTTCTCCATCGCTTCAAGAATTAATTACATTCAACCAACAGTAAACAAGTGTTTATTAAAGGCAAACTATCTTTGGCATTAAGTCCCTCCACAAAATTCAGCCTGACCAACCTTGTAAATTTTATTTAACTCAGCTCCTGTTTATAAACTCTGCAAATGCAGAAAGACCAAACTTCTAGTTGTTCCTCAAACTACTCTGCCCTTTCTTCTCTGTGCATTCTTAAAGGTTATTCTGTATCTAGTACATTCTCTGTCTACATATTTACCTAATAAAGATCTTAGGTAAAAGGGCAGCTAAGTGGTATAGTGGATAGGATTCTGGGCCTGGAATCAGAAGGACTTGAGTTTGGAGCCAGACTCAGTCACTTACTAAGCTGTTTGACTTAGGGCAAGGTGTTTTACTTCTGTCTGCTTCTATTTGCTCATCTGTAAAATATGGATAATAATACCTATCTCACAGACCCCTCTTTGAGAACTTTGGCTAATCCAAAGGAGGATGATGTTAGAAATTTCAGTCCCTATTTGCTATTGGTTAATGGGATAGTTAAATTAGGTTCCTTGGGGAGGAAGAGGGCCTTTCAGCACTTCACAAATCATGGCAAAGAGTCAATGCCCAAATCATATCTAAGGGGTCAGACTGAAGAATTCTCAAAGTCATCACATTTAGTTAAGGCATGTTTCAAATTGGTGTTTTAGACTTCAGCACCCTGTCAGGACTCTGACCCTGCTTCCAAGTTCAATGATACCAGTGGAGATAAAGAGCACATTTAGGGCAGACTACTGATCTCTCAGAAAACTCATAAGAACATAGAGAATAAGTTATTGCCAAATGCAAGGAAATCAAAAGGAGAGGGAAACACATGTTTTCCCTTCTAAGAGAAAAAAAAAAAAACAAATAGTAGAGGATGGGGGCAGGGAGAGATCTCTCTATCCAGAAATTCTGGAAGATAGGGCAAAAATAATTGTTTTTGCTAGTGCTTTTGAGAAAGGGATTACCCCATTTCTGTTGATATAAACCTGCTAGATCATTCCTTTCTTCTTTCTCTCATTTTTCCCTTCTTCCCTCTCTTCTTTCTTTTCTTTTCTTTGTATTTTCCATCCTTCCATCTTTCTTTCCTTTCTTTTCTCCTTCCATCTTTCCTTCCTTCCTTTCTTCCATCTTTCCTTCCTTTCTTCCTTTCCTCTTTCCTTCCTTCCTCCTTTCTTCCTCCTTCCCTTCCTTCCATGCTCTCTGGGAACATCCTTTTTTAGATAGTTTTGGTGAAATGGAAGGAAGCTTTTTGGGAAACTGGCATAGGCCACTCCATCTCAAGCCACTGAGAATTCTTTCCCAGCACTTTCTTGCCTCATTTCTACTGGCCCCAGGATTCAGTTTTCTCATATTCTGGTATTCAAGGTCTTCTACAATCTGGTCTAAACCACTTTTCTAGACCTATCTCCCGCTACTTCCCTGATGAATTTCAACCAAACACCATAATCCATATAAAGAGATAGCTAACCTAGGAATCAAGAGACTTCATTTCTAGTCCTGGCTTTTCTACTAATTTACTTCATAAACTACTTCATAAAGTCATATATCCTCTTTAGGTCTCAATTAACCACTATTAATTAACCAAATAAATGAATCTATGCTTCACATTTTCCAGCCTTTATTCCTTTGCCTATGCATTTTCCTATGCCTCATCTGTTCTCCTATCATCCCTAAATTTCTACCTATAGAAATTCTACTTCTTTTCCAAGACCAACTCAAATGTTTTCTACATGAATTCCAGCTAGAAGGAATCACTTTCTTTTATATGAACTCCCATCATACTCTATTCATATCCTTCTTCTACACTTATCACATTTAGCTTTATATTCCTTTTTGGTGTCCCTAAATTATATCCTGTACTAGATTAAAAACTCCTTTGGGTCAGGGGTCATGGCTACTCATCTTTGAATTCTCTTCAATGCCAAGCACAGGACTGGATGCATAGGAGGTGCTTAATGACCTTCAATCCCAGAGATCATTTGGTGTGTAAATTCTAGTACTAGGCTTCAAATCCAGAAGGCCCAAATTCAAATCCTGCTTCTGACACTTATTAGGGCTGTGATGCTGAGCAGATCATTTAATCTTCTTGTGCTGCAGGCAGTTCCCTAACATTTAGCCACTAAACTGTAAAGTAGCCACAAGTAATTGCTGAGGATATAAAACCAAAACCAAAACACAATCCCCAACCCCAACAATCCTTGACCATCATATTCTAGAGATAACATGCAAATAACTGGGAACATACAGGGTATGTGCTGTTCTTGTCTAGTTATGTCCAAATCTTTATGACCCCATGGATCATAGCAGATCAGACCCTTCTGATCTCTACTTTCATGAAGTCTGTCCAAGTTTATCTTCATTGGTTCCACAATACTTTTTTATATATCTCATCCTCTGCTAGCTTCTTTTCTTTTTGCCTTCAATCTTTCCTAACAGGGTATATATGGAGTAGATAAAGGTAAGCTTACTGTGGAGAAATATTATACTTAGACCTATCTTTTGGAAACTCACTTTGGCAGAGTGGATCAGAAGAGAGAGAAACATGAGCAGATAAACCTAGTTAGAAGGCTAGCCTAGTCATTTCTGTGAGTAAAGGTAGAGACTCATCCCCAATAAAACCTCACAATTCATAGAGGAAAAGACCAAAAGGTTGTAAGTACATCTTTTAATTTCTTCACTCCTCCCCTTATAATGGGAGAACAAGGTCTGGTCAAAGTGGATGGCCATGCCATGCTATAAGCAGCAATGGAACCTAGCTAGTTGAGATGAAGGGGAAAAAAGAGGGACAAGTCCCATAATCTGGTTATATTAGCTGCTATGATAGGACAATGTTAAGAACTGAGTTAGCAGCAGAGGAAAGGCTGGGGATGTGGAGAAAGAACATAGAATTAGAAGCCAGAAGACTGAGTTCTAGCTTTGACACTTATTCATATCCTAATCTCTCCAAGCTCAGTAAGCTTGGGTACATCACTTTGGGCTCTAACATTCTATAATTCAGAGTTCTAAGAAATGAACTAAAACATTGAAGAAAGGGTCAGAAGCATTGGAAGAGGGAATAAATGCTTCCAGATAAGGTCACCTAGAATAATGATTAGGATACTGAAGTGGCCTCTCTCTCTTAAGAGACTGGCTGTTTTGCCTTTTTTTTTTTTTTTTTTAATTCTCTCTGCTAAGTGTGGGCAGTTCTAAATACACAGGTACTAAGGATAGGCAGAAGGAGATAAGAAACCTGGACTAGTAGAAGCAAGGACAGGTAAAGGGGTTATCAAGAAATGACCTCAAGAATGAATCCCAAGCAGAGAAAGAGAAAACGATAATAAGCAATGTTTCAGGGTCTTTCCACAATCTTAGGCAAATTCCCAAAAGAATTTTCCTTTGATACAGAGTATTCTTTCTGCTGGGGGAGGAGGAAGGAGGGAGAGAGTTGGGAATTAGGAAGTTCAAGAAATCTCTTGGTATTAATCTCCTGGGACCCAGGATCTAACCCTCAATCCATTCCCACTCTTATTTTTTCTTTCTCTTGATCTTCTAATTTTCTACCCTAGGTAAACCATGATCCAGGTGTTAGATATTCTTCAATCCAATTCTATCTTTCCCAGATATTCAGGGGTAAAGTTAACGATTTAAATGGTGTAACTATATAGCAGGTACATTGCCAAGTAAAGAGAGCACAAGATGTGAAATTAAGACAATATGGGTTCAAATCCCCATTTAGAAGCTTACTACCTATTTGATGTTGGGTGGGTTATCCAGTTTTCTCATCTGTCAAATTCAAGAATTTCAGGTTTTTTTTTAGTCTTAGCTGTGCAGCTAACTTCTTGCTCAACTTGATCAAATGAGTTCATCTTTCTGAGCTGTCTCTGTCCTTATCTAGGAAAGTTTGGATTTTATGATGCATTGGACAAATCACTGGCATGGAAGGGCCTCTGTTTATATCCTGATTCTATTCCTTATAACATTTGTATTTTTGGCAACATCACAAGCTCCCTTGAGTTTAGCTTCCTTAATTGCAAAATGTGGGTGTTGGAATTATTTGACCTCAGAGTTTCCTCTCAGCTGCAAATCTAGAATCCTATCTCCCTAATGTCCCTTGCAGCTCTAACACTTATGATTTTATGACAAGTTGCTAAGATTAAATGTTGAAGTAGCTAGGTTTAGAAGAGGCTAAAATACTGGACCTGGAGTTAGGAAGTCCTGAGTTCAAATTCAGTTTTCAGACCCTTATGTGAGAAAATACTTAAATTTGCCTCAATCTCCTCATCCATAAAAAAGAGGATAACAACAAAACCTACTTCTCAGGGTTGTGAGAAATCTGTAAAGTGGTTTCCAAATCTTTGAGTGTGGCTCAATGGATAGAGTGCTGGGTCTAGAGTCAAAACAACTCAACTTCTTGAATTTAAATCTGGCCTCAAGAACTTGCTATGTGACCCTGGGTGAGTCACTTCACCCTGTTTGTCTCAGTTTCCTCATCTGTAAAATGAGCTGGAGAAGGAAATTGCAAAATGTTCTACTGTCTTTGCCAAGAAAACCCCAAATGGACTCATGAAAAGTCAGGTACAACTGAAATATGACTGAGTCATGATGATTATCATTCATAAGTACCCAGCATCACATAGCCAAGCATGTGTCAGAGGCAGGATCTGAACACAGATTTTTCAGACTTAGAGAACTGCTCAAAGTACTGAGGACCCTCCTTCAGATAAAATAATAAAAAGGAGGGGTCAGGTCAGGAAACTTCCTAAGACTACAATATGTGGAGTGGGTATTAATGGCGTTGGTACAGTTTCCTCACAAAATGTTCCTTAGAGTGAAAAAAAAAAGTTTTGTTCTCTCCTCACTCCATGATGTACAGTGTATACAGGTTTTCTGATGGTGAGCTTGGGTCCTTAAGCCATCCTTGCTCTTTAAACTGATCCTCAATCTGGTTAATGGTTCACATTTGGTCAGGATTAGGAGTATCAAACATGCAATTATTTTATACAAATAGAATGACATGATCCCTGCCCTCAAAGAGTTCACAGGGGTGAAGACTAAGAGCACATATCATTAAAGAATATGAAAAGTGCCCATAGAGGTAGACAGGGCTGAGAGGTCTTAAAGCAAGGTGAGAGATTTAGATGCCGTCTGACTTTTAACATTTTCTTATAATAATCTGTCTGCAGTCAGCCCACAAACACACTTTTCCTAGGGAGTGCTAGACTCTGAGCACATGCTGGGGGGTTATATTCCATTTTCTCTCTTTTATCCTAACACTGTCTCACCCAAAGCCTGATTTTCATTGGGCTGAATCAGATTTCTTTAGCCATCTTGGGTGTTAATTATCATATGTACTTTTCACCCTTCAAAATGTTGCCCCCCTTCCTTCCCTTTTCTCCCAGATACTCATTGCTGAGAGGGAGGAGGGTTGTTGGGGGTTTTTTGTGGAGTGAGGGGGGTGGAGAGAAAAATATTATTGAGGGCAGCATCTTCATCAGAATATTTAAAAGCTCCCGAGGAGAAGCTGACTCTCTAAAATCCCTTAGCAATGAAGGGATCTTTAAACTTGACTTTAGAGCTTTGGCTACAAGACTAGCAAAAGTGAATTCTTCACAGTTGTCCTGGAAGTGTGATTTCCAGTTTCCAGCCCCAATTTTTCTTATCTTATCCCCTCTTCAACTAAACAGAGACCAAACCACACAGTCTTCTCCTGAATATTCCTCTCAACATGTATTTTCTTCCTGTTTTCTATTCCTATTCATTTAGAAAGTAATTCCACTCCATGTTGCTACTTTGCTTCTTGATGAAGAGGGCATTTCTTCTGAAAAAATGAAAATGTTAAAGTAGGGCTTGGCTATGATGAGCAGTTGGTTCCTTCTCTCCTGAGGATTTCAGGGAACTCAATCAAGCATAATTGAGATGGGACACCTGCACCTCTTTTATCCCCTTACCCTCAGAGTAGTATAGAAAACTGAAGGGCAGAAGATGTGAGATGTGAGATTAGTGAGAATCCTGGGAAAGGCCTCCAACCTGAATCTGATATTATCTTTACTCACCTTTAATGTCTCTGGGAGTGGGGAAGAAGTCATCATTTAGTGGGACAGGACTAAGAAGAGGATGTGATGACCCTCAGAGTCAGCTGCTAAGACCCCAGGTCCTGCTCTCTTTGTTTTGCCTCCAGGATACCTCTCCAGTCTCATTTCCCATTACTCCCCTCTTTCAGTCCTCTAGCAAATTGATTGTTTCTGCCTTCATAATATGATCCCCACCTATTCACCTCTCATGCACTCATTTCTGTCCTTCAGAACCCTGATCAAGGCTTACTTCTTCTGCAAAGCCTTCCCAAAGCCTCCAATAATCACTTCCCCATCTCAAATCCTAGAGCACTTAATTACTGGTATACAGGAAATATTTTGGAATTCTAATATAACTTTAACATTTACCAGCCATATGACCTTGGTTCAAGATCTCCTAAGTCCATGCTAGACCTCAGTTTCCTGATCTGTCAAATGAGGATATGACTCTTTGCCTCTGTTTAAAGAGTACTGAAAGAATCACAAATGTAAGGGATTGTTATTTCTATAAGAAGTCTAGTATTATATTGCCTTTCAGTATCCACACTCACATGTGTATAGATGTGTGTGTTTCCATATTTATTTATATAAAATCTCCGCAACCAAACTATGAGGTTCCTACAGTCTGGGACAATGTCTCAGATATCCTTATTTTTAGTTCCTAGGAAAGGGACATTGTATTTTGTATATATTCAATAAATATTTGGCTAATTCTGGGTGCAATTATTAGATCTATTGGGACAAGGTTTGAGGGTTCCAAGGAGACCCAAGAGCCCATCCCTAGATGAGATTTGAAATCATCATCCAAAGCCTTAAGGAAGATGAGACATGCATCTGATTTGGATTAAAGATAGAACCCTTCTCCTTGCCCTTCCTCCTTCCCCCTCCCCTCTTCCCTTTCTCTTTCCCTTCTCTTTCTTATTCTTTTTCCCATTTCACTTTTTTCTTTGATTCTTCTCTTTTCTTGTTCAAATGAAATATCAAGACTCATCCTACTCATTTTAATAACAATTGATATGCTTTATTAAAAAACAAAACAAACAAACAAAAAAACTTGACTGTAGATTGGCTTCAGATCCAGAGAGATTTGGGTTCAAGTTCTGCTTTGAGATCTATGGGAGCATGACCCTAGGGCATTCATTAAGACTATCAGTTGCAGAACTGATTGGGAACCTGCTTCAAAAGGAAGTTTTCTTATCTTGAGTTCCCTACACCAATGAAATCACAGAGCCATTTCCTATAACTATTAAACATCTTCAGCCAACTAAACTTGCCTAATAACTATTTAATGCCTAAAGTCCCTCAATGATTTTCTAGTCACTCCCTCTAAAATATCATCAGAATTCTTTATCCATACATTGTTATTAATTTTTTCCTATTATATGGTCATGGGGTATACATTCCCTTGATTCTTTCACTTTATATTATTTCATAAATGTCTCTCTAGAGTAAACTATATTCCTAATATTTGTTGGTTTTAATTACACAATTTTTACATTAGTGTACCACAAGTACTTAAACATCCCCTTTAATTTAATTCCAGTTCATCATTACTATTGCAATGATACTGCCATGGTCATCTTTGAACAGATAGTTATTTTTGGTTTTGGTTTTTGATAATATATTTAAGATATATTCCTGAAGTAGAATAATGGGTAAGACCCCAAGGGTTTCAATTCAGGCTTAATGAGATAAAGAAGTCTAATTCATAGAATATACATTGGATCCTATGAGGGACTACCTAATTTGGTTAATCATTTTGAAGTTTTACTTATTTATTTTTCTGAGCATATGTCAAGGGAATTTGAGGAAGGTCCCTATTATGTATGGCAGGTTTACAAGAGAAAATGGATTAGAATCACATGTGAAGGGCAAGCAAAGACATGTTATAATCTGTATCATTGGAAGAAATAAAATATCCATGTGAATAAACTCGAGGAAGATATGATCAAAGAGGCAAAATCCCAGGGGAGATTGGGAGGGATAAAATCAAAGATGAAGTGGAAGCAAGCTTGGCTTTAGTGTCAGGAAGGACATTTTTTTTTTCATTAGAGATTAGATCAAAAGAAAGAATGAAGTGTATAAAGGGAACTCATGGTAAATGGCCTCTACTTTCTCAGTAAAACAGAGTGTCCTCTGTTGTGAGGGAGGGAGATAGGCAATGTAGGAAACTTTTAAAGAGAAGAGATTTTTGTACTGCTATTGTAGGGATGATAGTCAATTAGGAAAGCACAAAAGGATACCATCCTGCACTGAGAGCCCAATTAAGATTGAATAGTATAAATTTGTAGGTTATTTCCAATTAGCACAACAGTGCAACAACTTCTAGCATACCATTCCTCCTCAACCACCTCTGCTGCTGCTTCATCTATGTTTTATTTCTTTATCATTGTTGTCCCTCTAGGCGCTGACCTGGACTTTTCCCCTGTTTTCTTTCTTGGTGATTTTATCAATTTTTATGGGTTTTATTATTATCAACTGGTTAGTATGGTAAATAGAATGCTCCACCTGGATTCAGAAATACCAAAATTTATTTTTTTAATTTTTAAATGCACTTATTTATTTAGAACTTAAAATAGAAAATAGAAAAAAAAAACAGAAAAATAAAAAAGACATACCAAAAAAAGTAATACCAAAATTTAACTCTTGCTTCAGACACTTACTAGTTGTATGACCTTTGGCAAATCACTTCACTCCTTTTGCCTCAGTTTCCTCATTTGTAAAATGGGGGAATATAACAGCACCTATCTCCCAAAATTGTGGTGAAGCTAAAAGGAGAAAATGTAAAATACTTTGCAAACCTTAAGACACTATCTAAATACTAGTGGTTATTACTATTATTATTTTTATGCAGATGACTCCATACTCGCTATAGCCATCCCTAGTGTCTCTTTTGACCTATATCAGCAACTATCTATTGGATCCTTCTACTTGGTTCTCCATTGGATAGTCTTCTTTGGAATATCCTGTCTCAAACTCATATTCTAAAAGAACTCATTATCTTCCTCCCCCTCAAAAATAAAACAAAACCTTATCCTTCCTCTGAACTCTTTTTTGATGAGAACATCTTCATCCTCCTCATTATTTATGTTGGCAATCTAGGAATCATCCCTGAGTCTTCCATTTCCTTCATTTCCCAGTTGCCAAATCTTGATTTTATCCCTACAACATCTGTCCTTTTCTCTCTATTCATATGACCACTACCCTTAGTCTAGTCTGCATACTCTCTTGTCTGAATTACTAAAATAGTTTTATATAATAATTGGTCTCTTCTCTGCAAATTACCTTCTAATATTACAGAATTACTTTTCATAATGCATCGGTCTATCCAAGTGATAGTTCCGGATCAAAAAGTGGCCCAGGCTCTTTATTGTCAGTAGGTCTAAGATAAAATCCAAACTCCTTTTATTAGGGATCTCAGACTCACCTTTTTAGGTTTACTACAGATTGATCTAGGTTCTAGGTAGACTGAGCAACTTGTTGGTCTTCATATAAAACATGTCATCTCCCAACTACATGCCTTTGAGCAGGCTGTCTTCCATACCTGGAATGCATACCTTCCTCCACTCCACCTTAAGAAACCCACTTCCTTCAAAGTACCCTCTTCTACATTAGGCCTTTTCTTATCTCTTCTCCCCTTGGTAGAGCCTTCCTAAAAGTTTATTTGTGTTTATGTGTGTGTGTGTGTGTGTGTGTGTGTGTGTGTGTGTGTGTGTGTGTGTGTATACATACAAAACACAAACACATATATTTACTTATACGGATACATGTGGTTTCCTCACTTTAAAGAAGGGACTATTTGCTATAGTCTCTGTATCTCTGGTATTTAGTACATAAGAGGCACTTAATAAATGATTGGTGAAAGAAAGTAACAGTAGGGCTTCAGCAAAAATTGAAGATCTGTCTGCATGAAAAGATTGAGAAATTGAAAGGCAAAGGAAAAGTCTTCAAGTGCAAAATAAACATCCCCCATCCCCATCCCCAAGGATCTAAGTTTTGACCAGCTTCATTGTATAAGATGCTAGAGAGACAATGGACTTGACTCAAAGGCACAGAGGGTATTAATAACCTTGTTCCCAGAAGTATGTCTGCATAAGATCCCTAAGGAGCTATGGGAAGTGTAATTGATCAATTGGGACTGATCATTTTAAGACAATGTGGAGTGCTTTTAAAGAAAGAGGGAAAGAGCTTTTAAATCAGGAAAAGTGACAAAGCTTCCTTCAGGCTCTGTGGGAATCAAAAGAGAAGGGTCCCACTGCTCTTACTGAAAGGGCACTGTAACACACCAACTGAAGAGAACATGGTACCATTCAGCATAGCCATTAGCTGGAGGTAGAAAAAGACTTAATGAAGCGCAAACCCAGGAAATACGGCTTATCAATTCATTTTCAGCATTCAGGATGGTACAATAGAAGACACTGGCTCCAAAAGTGTACTCATTAAAATTTTCAGTGTAAGCATTTGCACCATAGAAACTGGCAAACTACAATAGGGGTAGGAGTGTTTTGTTGATTGAATACATTTAAGAAATAATGGAGAAATACCAATAATTGAGATTAAATTTAAAATATACATACACATATGTATATGTATATATTCATGCATGTGTATGAGCTGGTTGTTAAACATTTGTCAGCAATCCCCTGAATGTTTCTCAATTTTGAGGCCTTGGGGTCAAATCACACCTTTTAGGCTTACTACCTACATGACTTTGGGAAAATAATTTTTCATTTCTGGGCTTTAGTTTTTTTTAGCTATAAAATAAAGAAATTAGACTAGGTGGTTTTTATGTTTCCTTCTAGCTTAGTTTATGACCCTATTTCCCACTGAATCAAATCTAAAATTCTTTGGCTGACTTTTAAAGCCTTATACAATTAAAATGATTACAAATTCAATGTGAATCTCAACAAATAAGCAAAATGAAAAATTAAATCCCCAATAAAACCTTAAGCTCCAACTTAATTTATATTTTCATAAAAGGGAAAAAAGTTTTAACCAAACTATTGTAACAATCTATTCTCATTGGTTTCTCTTCTGGCTTTCTTTCTGTTACTGATAAAGACTTGTTGCTTTTTAATATAGCAACACTGAACTTATCCACACAAGCACTAGCAAGTTGAATTCTCCCAATCTCAGATTTCTTGGGATCAGAGGTAATTCTCTAGTTCTGTTGCCTGGTGCATTCTTCCCACTATTAATTAATAGTTAGTTAGTATCTCCTTTATATTATTGTTAATTTCCAGGGATGAGTTCTAGTATCATTTCATCAGTTAAAACCAGTGCTCTTTTACAAAGATACTATTTTGCAAGAACAGAAGTAAAAACATTCCTCCCCCAACACCTGGCCATCCCTAGGCAGAGTGGGCTCAAACTCACAATACTTTGGGCATTCACTCCATCAAACTCATTTCCCAATCCAGCACAACCAATGGATACATTGTAGCTTTTTCCTTGAGTTATACTGGATCAGATGTTGAGGATGATGCAGTTTTACCATCTTAGCTTCTGGCAAATCCTGACATTGACTCTAGTTCTCAGACTTCTGGTGCTTGCTATTCTGACTTTTGGGAGCTCACAAGGTCATCGATATCTCTAAACTTTCACTGAAAAGCAGAAAAAAAACAGAGACAAAGAGGCAAAGCACAGAAGCCTGTTTGTACGTCATGTGTCAGCGCTAGATAGAGAAGGGTCCATGGCTTCCCCATCTCTAGAAGCTTGTATCTATCACAGCCAGGCAGGAAAGAAAAAGATACTCATTTTGCTGGGTTAGTGCCTTTTGATTGCATGCCTGGTTCCAGTTAGCAACCAATCAAAAAAATTTCATTTTTCTTCATACAGTAAGCAGACTGATTCATGTTCAAATCTGGGGAATGCATTAGCAGAGCACATTACATGTGTTCCTGATAACTGGGCTCATTGGCCAATCTCCCCACATTCCATTATATTAAAAAAGTGTTGATCAATATGAGTATAATTTCTCTAATTCTGCTTTCTTCTCCCTAAATCACTTCCAATAGCTATTCTATTTTTCTTTGTATTCTTCTTCCTAACTTTATACCTTTGCTAATGATTCTTCTATCCCCTCTCCATCTATTCTTCAGGCTCAGATTAACCCCAGTCTCCTCAGTGAAGCCCTTTCCTGATTATTCCATCCTATCTTTATATTCTCCAAATTCCTACAGCCCTTTATTATATGCTCTTTAATATGGTTCACTGTTCGCTTTCTCTCTCCAGCTAGATCTTGAAGACAGATTATATTTTGTACTTCTATATTCCTCACAGACTAGCACAGGATGGGACACATAGAGGATGCTCAATAAATCCTTGCTGAATCCTTTTTGATAGACACAGAGTAACATTCAGTCAGAAAACATTTATTAAGCACCTACTATGTGCCAGGCACTATATTAAGTGCTAGAGAAACAGAAAGAGGCAGAAGACAATACCTTGCCCTTAAGGAGCTTACAATTTAATGATGGAGACAACACAAAAATATAGACAAAACTATGTGCAGGATAAATAGGAAATAATTAAAAGAGGGAAAGCATTAGAGTCTAGCGGGGTGGTGGAAGGCTTCCTGTGGAAGCCAAGATTTTAGTTAGGACTTAAAGGAAGCCAGGTGAGGGATGGGATGGGGAAAATCAGTGGTGAGAGCTGAGGAGAGAGAGCAGTCCAGGTTTGGAAGACAAAGTACATATGGAGCTAGAAAGAAATCTTTTTCCTAGAGTGGGAACTTTAGAGAATAGTCCGTATCCAAAGTAACAGCATCCCTCCCTTGGATTACTTTTGAAATCCTTTTCTTGCACTGGTTTAGTGGTGTGATAAGGCCATGGATGTGCATACTTACTTTCCTAAATTATTAGATAAGTTCTGTGCTCCAAGTGATCTCATATTTGCTGGTCCACATCCTACCTGGCCTAGATTCTAGCCATTTATTCATTCGTTTGTTCACATAGTTGCTGAGTCCTAGTATTTGTTCTAGAATTAGACCTTGTTAGAGCTTAGGGCCCATCTGAGCTCTGGATGACCAAACTCTAGGTCATTTTTAATGAAGGAATGTTTTCTCATCTGTTTATCCAAAATATCCTGTTCATCCTTTAAGACTCACCTCTCCCACGAGACCTGTGCATCCTTTTCTCCCTATCCCACATTTGCTCCTTTACTGTACTACTACTCCTACAATTGTCCCTTTCTCTTACTTGGCACTTATCATATATTGCATGATAATCACTGGTTATCTTTTTATGTGAACATAACTACATAAAACCCCCCACTCCTTCAGGACAAGGATCATGTATTATAGTTGTTTATATTCATTTACAGGAAAAAATATAAAGAATGAGCAAAGAGAATGTGAAGGGGGAGAACTCCGCTTCCCTTCCAGATTTTTGATGGACCAAGCCAATATTATCTCAGTAAACAGAAGGGAACTGGGACGATTGAGTTGGGGCCAAGATGGGAAAACCATCCTCCCCAGAAGGCCAATTCTGAGGGTGGATACCTTCACCATTCCCCTTGGCCCTAGGACAACTAGGCTCATTGCCTTTATCTGGGTTCTGAGAAGAAAACTGTTCCATCTTTGCATTATCAGTCAATGCTGGGGCCATGAGGTAAGAGGCTGAGGATCTAGGCTCCCTGAGCCAAGCCTCCCTAGGGAGATCATTTATATCTCTCCATGTGCCTGGCAATCAGCAGAGGGCCCTAAGACCACCTGACCACATTAACATTCATGCTGCCTATAGAGGGCACCAAGCATGCTGCAGGCAGTTCTAAGATCGGAATCCCAAATGGGTGTTCAGGTCAGGGAAATAGTGATGGGAAAATGAGAAGCAACTTCTGAGGGTAGAAGAAAAGAGATTAGTGAGGGTGGGGGGTTGGATTATGAAAGATCTCTCACCCTATCGACTGGTGTGGAATGGGAAACCTCTTTCCCTCCCTCCCAAACCCCCATTCCTATTGATAGCCCTCCCCATTCCTCTTTCATCCCACACACATGCTTTGTCTCTCCAGAACTGCACTTGGCTTCAGGTTAAAGCAGCACCCCCAGGCCCAGACACAGCCCCTCACAGGAAACGTGGCTGGCCGCCATCTGTTCTTTCCCCAACTCCTCCACTCTCCCCCCCATCCCTTCCTCTCCCACCTCACCAGTCACTCCTCGGCCCCTCCCAGCCCCCAAACTTCTTTATCCATGTTTACTAACTGTCAATTAGCTGGGCTCAATACCCTGAAAATAGAAAGCCAGCCATCCGCAGCAATCACTGTTTCTCCTGTTCCTGGCAAAGAAAAGAGAGCAATAGTGAGAGAGGGAGGTACCGTCACCAGGCTGAAGGCTCTGAAACCTGATCTCCCTCCTCCCCCTCATCCCCAAAAGTGAGAGGGAGTTGGCCTGTTTATATTTGGCTGCTTCTCCCTCCTGGCTGACCCCCAGTGTGAGGGGTGAAAGGGCCTGTTGTGAAGCTGAGAATAGGGGGAGAGTTGGAGGGTTAGGTACTCTTGACAATAGGGAGAGGGGAGGGAGAATGGAAAAAAAAGATTCCATTTGTATAGGGAGGAGTCTGGCCTGGAAGCTGATAGATCTTGACTTAAGAGGTTACTTTCTAGCTTTATCCTCCCCCTTTGCACGTCCTCCCTCCCCCAACTGTACTTACCCCTCTATATCCTTCTTCTGTTTGTCAGGGTACATATTCCCTGGTTGTGTGGAGTTGCTGTCTGTCTCAGTAACCCTTACCAGAAAGAAGCATCCCAGGCTGCCAACACATCTGCCCTCCTAACCCCTCCTCAGATTTAATCATTGTTCAGCCAACACTATAGCCCTTGGGGCCTCTACCAAGGTTTCCTTGCCCTCCTTCATGAGACACAGCTCTGTGTAAGATGCTGTCTCTCAGGACATCGCATGAGAGGCTCTAAAAAGTCTGTACCTTCATATATACATTCTCCTGAGCACATTTGCTGAGGCCAGAAGGCACAAGTTTGGGAGCAGGAAGGTCCGGGTGAGATTAATATTCACAGAGCCAGGTGTGGGCACTAGGAAAAAAAAATCTACACTTTTGAACAGACAAAAAACTGGTCCCTGGCTTCCCTCAAAGGTTTTCTAAGCTCTGTTTTATGTCTCAGATCAGTTTGGACTTGCATAACACATTCTTGGGGTCTCACACTGAATGGTATCCTAGGTATCCTCTGGAGCAAAATAGTCCCACAAAGGGAAGGAAGCTAAAAAAAAAAAAATCAGCCTTATTCCCCTCCAACTGGGAAAAACTCACAGGGGAGATGAAAAGTGTCTAATAACTCAGTTTCATGTCCAGTCTTTTTCTACCATCTCCTTTCCCCTACAATCCTAATTCTGGCTCCATTTCTACATTTAATCAGTAGTGGTTATGGTAACCTAACCTAATGAAATCCCCACAGCTTAGAAATGCATATACTTGCAACGCCATGTTGCCCCAAACAATTCCACTTGTTAACCAAGAATGAAACAAAATCGCCAAACTTTAATACAAAGCAATACTCCCTTACCCCCTCCCCGTAGACCTTCTCAGGATCCAGTACATTTTTCGGCAAGACCTCTAGCCGGGGGGAGGGGCAGGCGATGCGGGCCAGAGTGTCTTCCAGAAGAATATTTAAGCTGCCTGGATGCCCAATAGAGCAAATACCTTTGGTCCAATGGGAATTGGGGGCCTCTAAGTGCAGGCTGCTAGAGTCATATTCCAATTGTCCAGCTACTCCATGGGGCCATTCATAGCACCAGTTAATTCATAACCTCCAGGAAGCCTACCTGCCATTTACCTTTAGGAGTTGAGTCAACTGATCTGCAAATGGGACCAGGAGAGGTTAGTGGGGTGGGGAGGCATCTATATTTGGAAGAGTAAATAAAGTAAGGCGGGTTCCTCTCTTGTGTTATCAGTTCCAAAACAGACCTGCCTCAGTATATCTGGCAGTTACCTCCTCAGGGCAAACAAGACCTGATATCTCCATACTGCCTGGTTTTTCTGTTCTTCACCCAGAATCCCCATTCTCAGAGCTAGGCCACCACAGAGACCTCATTTGATTCCCAAGTCTCAGCCAGCCCCATATGAAAGAGAAGCTGGGTGGCTTCCAAGATCAGGGCTGAGGGGGAGAATGGCAGTGCCTGAACTCTAGCTTTTTACATGCCCAGGGATCCTGTTGTGCAAATGCAGTCTCATTATTCCTGTCCTGGTACAGTAGATACCGTAGGTGATATAGACTGGCATGAGCTTGGGACAATTAATACTACTCTGATATCTGAGTACCTAGAAAGAGCTTAACCAGCCTTAATATTTGAATTTATTTAACAACTTGAGTGATATTAATCTCAACTATCAGCAGTAATAAAAAGAAGCCCCATTATGGCTGGTGCAAATGAGCAGAGGTAGAATGCTTTTCATGATTTCAACTTTACTGTTTTGTACCTTTGATGTTTGCCCAATAAGTACCTTCATTTCACTTATCCTTCCTCTCTACCCATTCATTTGATAGCTTCTTTTGATGCTGATTTGTACAAAAGTACAGAATGTACACAAACCAACAGACCAATAGCGTAGTACACATGCAGCCTGTTTGATGGTGATGAAATTCGTGGTGTGATTTTCAAGAGTACATTGTATTATAAAAGTAGAAACTACCTAAGTTGAATTATTTAAGTTAATAATGGGTTAACTGAATAAATAATTTTAAAGAAATATTCTTTATTGAGTATAATTAACACCTAGAGGCCAGCTTGCATTGTCTGTCTCATAGGATTGTGTAAAGGGGGTGGGGTGGGAAGGGAAGCACTTTGTAAATCTTAAAGCACTCTTTAAACGTGCCTTGCTGCAGTTCTTGTGATTTCCTGAGTATACTCCTACTGATAAGTAGGAGAGGTTCAACCTTATCCTATTTAGCTGCAGAAAATTCCCAAGACAGAGAACACCGGGGACCCTAGTAAGTTTTATTAAAAAAAAAAAAAAAAAAAAAGCTTATTCTAGCCAGTTATGGGAAGGTTTTATTCAGCAACAACTGCACCGAGGCAAAAAAAGACTAAAGTCTGGGGAACAGGCAGTTTTCTTTCCCAGATCAGAGTTGGGCTTGGGATTTCTCTTGGGAGTAACAGGAAGATAGGACATCCTTTCCAGAAACAACCCAGGTGGTTCTCCGAAACACACCTTAAATGCACAGTCCTTTGTGTTTTCAGCTGGATCCCAATGAAAGTGGCTCAAACCCAAATGTTCTCATTGACCTCCTGAATTTAGTATAAGGTCATTCAAGGCTCTGGAGCTTCTAAACAGCCTGTTGGGTGAAACCAACACAACAGTTTCTTTGTCCATCATCCTTCCATGCCATGTGAGATCCTAAACCACACCTCAAAGAGTTTCCTATTGGCCAATGCCTATTCAAGCCAATCTACATAGAGGACATCTGTTCACTCCTTGTCTCCTGCCCTCCCCTTTCAAGGGAATACAAAGACTGGATGCCTTGTCAGTTAAGCAAAGAGGTTTGGAAAGAACAGGAGAGAGAATCTCTCAAATGGATACAAGACAATGGATAATGGTGAAAGGGGTAGGTCTGTTGTAGTTTATCTTTCCCTTAATATGAACTCCTCCTATTCTACTAGGTCAAGGAAACACTGGGAAAAAATAGAAAAGAAGCTAATATACATAGGTTAAGAACTCTATCTAATCCTGTGCAACTTTATATTGTGGATGCTTCAGGGTATCATAGATAGAAAATTTCATCTGTTACATGCTCTGTGTTATACAGACATATATATGCTATAGCTTAGGTTTTGACTGGTCTAAATCCATTAGTGATAAAAGCAATGATAAACTGGGTATAGAAGGCTAAACTACATAATCTAATGGCTCGTTTATTTAGCTGATGACCAGTATCTCAAAGGCTGTTAGCAAATCTAAAAGGTTCTAAAGATGATTATACTTGGGAATCAAAGAGCAAATTTAAGATAAATTTACTGTTTTCCCAGCATATTCTTTTTTTTAAACTTAATATGTCAGTGTGATTTATTTTTTAATTAAAGCTTTTTGTTTTTCAAAACATATGCAAAACATGTTTGGCATGTGTGGGACTGCTTGCCGTCTTGGGGGGGGGGGGAGGAGGGAGGGAGGGGAAAAAGCGAAACATAGGTGATTGCAAGGGATAATGCTGTGTAAAAATTATCCTGGCATGGATTCTGTCAATACAAAGTTATTATTAAATAAAATTAAATTAAAAAAAACATATGCAGAGATAATTCTGCAACATTAGCCCTTGCAAAACCTTGTGTTCCAATCCCCCCCTTATCCCTCCTCCCTCCCCTAGATGGCAAGTAGTTCAATATATGTTAAACCTCGTAGAAATTATATGTTAAATCCAATATATGCATACATATCTATACAATTATCTTGTACAAGAAAAATCAAATCAAACCAGAAAATAAAATGAAAAAAAAATGCAAACAACAACAAAAAGAGTGAGAATGCTATGTTATGAATGATACTCAGTTCCTACAGTCCTACAGTCTTTTGATCACAAGACCATTGGAATCATCTCATTGTTGAAGAGAGCCATGTACAATGGAATCCAGCATAGTCTTTTAATGTGCTAACACCTTCTACCAAACGCAACAACCTTAAATTAGACAAATAGATCCAGATTATATATGACTGATAATGTTAAACTTTTACACTTTAGCCAGGAAACCCACCACCACCAAGTCCGTCAGATTCGGATGGCATAACCTACCATATTGCCATCTCAATGTTGGATCCTGTTCACCGAATTATAGTCTTTTCTATATTCTTAAGGCTTATCCTTGGGTTTGCAATGTCAGCCCTGGAATCTGCCATCATTTGCAACATTGCCTCAGAACTTTTCAGTCCAGTGTCTTTTTCCAGGAAGAAAATACATCTCTATTTCAGAATCAGGTTAATTCACCTAGCATTGAAATGTGCCAGTCAGCAATACAGA
Organism: Antechinus flavipes; assembly: GCF_016432865.1. Lineage (NCBI taxonomy): Eukaryota > Metazoa > Chordata > Mammalia > Dasyuromorphia > Dasyuridae > Antechinus > Antechinus flavipes. The sequence continues at coordinate 588,007,927 of NC_067399.1, read as the reverse complement.
CCAAACACTTCCTTACCTGGAAGTCATTTTTACATTAAAGGAAATGCAATTTTGGGGAAGAGAAGTCCCTACATTTGTGATATCATGTTAATGAGAAGAAAACAACTACATTCACAGTAATATTGAGAAGTTCAACCTAATTATTTAATTGAAAGCTGCTGTTCTTAATAGCAGTTATTAGGACATTAAAAGAGAAGGCTGGAGAACAGTTATATTTGTTCTTTGGTTCTCCTGGATAATTGCCCAGATTATCACTGCAGGATCTATTTTCCACTTAATTCTTTCCTTGACCACTGGCTACATCCATTCTTTCCTTCAGATACACTTTTTGATTCAAACTATTTAGGTCATAAAGGAGTCTGCTTTCTATTACATACATAAAACACTTACACACACATATATACATATACACACACATACATATACATACACACACACACACATATATATACACATATATAGCATAACATCCATAAAGTCTGTATAAATCTGTTGTCAATAATCATATGAACTTTCACAGAATTTAAGGCACTACATAGTGGATGCTGTAGGGAATAAGGAGAAGTACAAGTTATTTTCTAGAATCTTAAAAATCTCATTGAAGAGATGAGACATGTACACAAAGAGCCAGCCAGCCAGCCAAGAAATATTTATTAAGCCCCTGCTGTGTTCCAGGTAAGCATTAGGGATGTAAAAAGAATAAGACAGTTTTTGCCCTCATGTAGCTCACACTCTAGTGTGGGTAGAAACAAGAAGGAAACAAATATGTACAAACAAGCTATATGTAGGACAAATAGGAAATAATTAAGAGGAAGAAGGCACAAGAATTAAAAATGGTTGAGAAAAGCTTCTTGTAGAAGATAGGATTTTTGTTGGGCCTTAAAGTAGACAATAGGTGGAGATGAGGAGGAAGAACATTCCAGGCATGAAAGGCAGCTAGAGAAAATGCCTGGAACTGAGAGATGAAATGTCTTATTTGGGGACCATCAAGGAGGCCCATGTAACTGGATAAAAGAGTACATGGAAAGGAGTCAGAAGATTAGGTAGGTAGGATGGGATTAAGTTATGAAAGGCTTTGAATGCCAAACAGAAGATTTTGTATTTGAACATTGAGGTGATTGGGAAATTTATTGAGTAGGATTATATATGATAGATGAATACTTTAAGAAAATCACTTTAGTGTCTGAATGACAGCAATGAGCAGAGACTTGAGGCAGGAAGATTTGACTACATAGTAGGCTATTGCAATCTTCCAAGCGAGACATGATTAAGGCCTGCACCGCACTGGTAGTGACAAATACCAGAGAAGAGAAGGAGGCACATATTCAAAAGATGAGGCCAAAGGCGAAATCAACAAGCCTTGGGAACAGATTGGATATAGGGGGTGAAAGACTGGAAATACAGTGAAAACTTGAGGATAATATCTAGGCTATGCTATGAGTCTGAGGGATTGGGAAGATGGTATTCAACAGTAACATTGAAGTTAGATAGGGGGAGGTCTTAGGGGAAAGACAATGAGTTTGATTTTGGACATGTTGAGTTCAAGATATTTACTGGACATTCAGTTTAAGATTTCTGAAAAGAAATTGGAGATGTGAGATTAGAAGTCAGTAGAGAGGTTGAGGTAGGACAGGTACATTTGAGAATCTTGTCAGCATAGAGATGGTAATTAAATCCATGGACAATGAGGAGCTCACCAAGTAAATTAGGATAGAAGGAAAAGAGAAGATGGCCAGGACAGAAACCTGAGTATCACCCAGAGTTAGAAGGAGTGATCTGGATGAGGATCCAGCAAAGGAGACCGAGAATGATTGGTTAGAAAGATAGGAGAAAGAGAAAATGATGTTCCAAAAACCTAGAGAAAAGACTATATCAAAGAGAAGAAGACACTTAGTTGTGTCAAAAGCTACAGAGATTAAGAAAACCGAGAAAAGGCCACTGGATTTGGTAACTTAGAAATAATCAATAACTTTGATATTATCTGACAAATTTCAAAGTTAAATTTTGCTTGAAATTATCCTGAAAATCCTGCTTTTCTTTGACATTTACTGTCATTGTTCCAGATACATTATGATGTAGAATGGGATAGAAAAATATGAGGAAGTGGTGGTATGGGGAAAGATACTTCAGAGAAGTGTTTGATAGAACGGAAGGTCTGATAACTTACACACCATGGAAGAGGAAACAGAATAGCAGGGAGAAGCTTTTATTTATTGAAAGGTAGTATTAGAGGGAAATAACTATTGGTTTAGGGCCAATTATGGGCTTTGGGGATTTGGTGATTAACTTACTTGGTTCCAAGTACAAGGTTTTTGTTGCCCAACTTGCTGGCAAGCTTTAGAGAGTTCACAATAGAAGGTAAGCATCTTTAAGCAGGCAGGGGAATTTAGTGAAGTCATTATTATTTTTTGTATTTTTTTATTATACTTAATTAATTTCTATTTTTTGCTATAGCTTTTTATTTACAAGATATATGCATGGGTAATTTTTCAGCATTGACAATTGCAAAATCTTTTGTTCCCATTTTTCCCCTCCTTGCCTCCATCCTCTCCCCCAGATGGCAGTTGACCAATACATGTTAAATATATATTTTTAAATAATTATAACTTTTTATTGACAGAACCCATGCCTGGATAATTTTTTACAATATTATCCCTTGCACTCACTTCTGTTCCGACTTTTCCCCTCCCTCCCTCCATCTCCTCCCCCAGATGTCAAGCATGTTAAATATGTCACAGTATATCCTAGGTACAATATATGTGTGCAGAACTGAACAGTTCTCTTGTTGCACAGGAAGAATTGGATTCAGAAGGTAAAAATAACCTGGGAAGAAAATCAAAAATGCAAACAGTTTACATTCATTTCCCAGTGTTCTTTCTTTGGGTATAACTGCTTCAGTCCGTCACTGATCAATTGAAACTGAGTTAGATCTTCTCTTTGTCGAAGAAATCCACTTCCATCAGAATACATCCTCATACCGTATCGTTGTTGAAGTATATAATGATTTCCTGGTTCTGCTCATTTCACTCAGCATCATGCAAGTCTCTCCAAGCCTCTCTGTATTCATCCTGCTGGTCATTTCTTACAGAACAACAATATTCCATAACATTCATATACCACAATTTACCCAACCATTCTCCAATTGATGGGCATCCATTCATTTTCCAGCTTCTAGCCACTACAAACAGGGCTGCCACAAACATTTTGACACATACAGGTCCCTTTCTCTTCTTTAGTATCTCTTTGCATAGTTTGATACATGTTAAATATGTTAAAGTATATGTTAAATACTATACACACACACACACACACACACACACACACGTCCAGACAGGTAAGTCATTATTTTTAAGTTTCCTAATTTCTTATATTACTATTTTGTATCTCAAATCACATCATGTGTAAGCAGTTGTTGTGATATGCTAGTATAAAGAAATAGATACATTTGGTCTTGTAGAGATGGAAGAAAATTCCTTCTTTTTTTCCCTTCCTTTCTTCTTTCCCTCTCCCTGCCCTTCCTTCCTTCTCCCTGTCCTTTCTTCCTTCTCTATTTATCAATTCAATAACTCTATTGGACTCTTTTCAGGCAAGAGGTGTCAGTTCACAGTGACTTAAGAATCAAGATATGTGTTTCTGTTTATACACTATCCAGAGCACCTTGAAATGTTCAAGCCTAACTTTATGAAATACGTAAGCACATACTTACATTATTAGCTGATATACATTATACAATGTACATTACAATATACATTATATAATATACATTACCTGAAAGGTTAAAAAATTATATACAATATGTACAATATACAACATACATTAGCTGAAAGGCTAAAAAAAACACACACAATATTAGGTCATCCATCTATACAGAATAATTTTAGTGAGGGAAATTTTTTTATTTATTTTTTTTAAATTACAGCATTTTTTAAGAACATGGAAAACAGTTGGCATTTATATAGCAATTTATGATTACAAAGTACTTTTGTATATATTCATGAGGGAATTTGTAGAAGTGCTAGGTGGCAAAATGAAGAATCCTAGGTCAAGCTTCAGGAAGATCTGAGTTCAAATCTAGTCTCAGACAATTACTAGGTGTGTGACACTAGGGAACTCAGTAAATCACTTAACCCTGTTTGCCTCATCTGTAAAATAAGCTGGAGAAGGAAATGGCAAACCACTCTAGTACCTTGGTCAAGAAAACTCCAAATGGTGTAATGGAGTATAGCACATGACTAACAACAATAATAATGGATTAGTTAGAATTCTGGCCTGGGAGTCAGGTTGGTTTTGAACTCAAATCTTCCTGACTTCAGTTTCAGCACTCTATCCATTATACCATCTAGCTGCCATCATCTTATATGATGTTCAAAACAAACCAGGATAGCAAGCAAGACAGAGATTACTTCTCTCATTTTACAAATGAAAATACCAAGACTCTGAAAGGTAAATGATTTGTTCCATGTTATACAGCTAGTAAGTGAAAGATTTATTTTTGCCCAAATGATTTAAGCCAGTAATGAAAAAATGCATTAGCTAGAAAATAACATTTAAGTTCAATATGTTCACACAATAAAGATTTTTGGAAGAGTTTGACAATATATACCATATACTATTTCCATAATCACTATTTCTTCAATTAACACCAAGCAGCTTTGAGTAAGTTGCCCACAAGTAAAATGCCATATTATCCAATAGGAAGGGAGCAAACAGTAGAGATAAACACTACTTCCTGTCAACTCCTTCACAATAGGAATCTTAAGGACCCATCAATTATGAATAGGTGCCTAGAGATTTGATAATAACTGTTCATGTGAGAAGGAAGCATACTTTTAAACAGTTAAAATATTTAGTTTACAAATTCACCCAACTCTGTTGCTCTAGGTCCAAGGTGGTATAGCAATTATATATCTTACCCAGAAAAACAACTGAAGTAAATAGTACCCTAAAGGAAGTTCCTAGAACAGGCTGTCTCACTTCTGGAAATTCATAATCATACCTCTCTCTTTACCACAATTAACATCTACTAAGGAATTATTGCTTTTAGCAACATAGGAGAATACTCAGAAATTTCTGATCCATATTTTGACCTGATTTGACTTATTGGTTTGTGAAATCAGATAAAATTATTCATTTTTCTCTAGGGGTCATAGATTAAGCTGAGTGTTGATAAATAGGTGGTTCATGGTCTAGTTGAGTTTTGTATTTCCTTTTTTGCATTTCCTTGGTATCTCATCTAGTGTTTACTATATATTGGCATGACCAATAAATTATAGTAACTTAGCCTTTGTTTATTCATTTCAAAAGCACAATTTAAATATTGAAGAAGGGTTCATTAAGCAATCTGATATTCTTCAGTACCCAACTAAAGTATCTTCATAAAATCAATGGCATTGACAGAGCTGATATTTGGATCTCTGATAGTAGTTATCTGGGACAAAGAAGGTGGGCTTTAGAATCACGCAGCATCACGACTGGACTGAGAGAATGACAAACCCAAAGGTAGTTTATGCAGGAATAAATCTTGTTCAAATCTGAAGACAAAGGAGTAGTTTAATCAGTAATCTGCACTGTTGCTCTGGGACAAAGACTTAACCCTTCTGAAATGACACAGTTTAAAAAAAAAAAAAAGGACTGGATATTCATCCATCTTCCTATATCACCTTTCTGCTAGAGGGCAAAGAAAATTTACATCATTGTGATCCAATCATCAAAAGCCAGCTGTTGGTCATGAGCGGTATAAATGGTATTTCAAACAATAAACAGATCAACATCTCCAGTCACTCAAGCAAGTGTCCAAGGGACCCTCACATAATCATTGACATACATCTGAATAAGGGATTACCTCCTACAATTTGGGAATATCATCTGATTAAGTCTTCTTTTCACTTTTACTACCTATCATAAAATCCTGCTGATTAACATTTCATTTATTAATTGTTTGGTATTATTTTGATCTTAAAATCTTTCTATAGTATCTTATTCTTTAATCTGTGTTCTTTTCAGTACATCTAATTTATAGATAGCCTGAAGTCACTAAACCTTTTAGTCCTGTTTCTTGGTAGCCCTCTAGTCCCAAGAAAACAAAGCAATATTCTTATCCAGGCTGATAAATGTTTAGGTAAATTTTAGCATAATTCCATCTCAAAACAATAGACATGATGATCAAATCCTATTGAATTCAGGGCAGTATGTCTATGAATATGTCTATTTCAGAATTATAGCAGGTAAATTAAAGGGCAGAAAGGGGTGGCTAAATAACAGGAAATTAGTTGTTTTTTATAAGTTAAGAGCTAAATAAACTTTGAAGTCTGCTCAAGAATCTTTTTTTTTAAAATTATTTTGATCACTTCTATTAATGGGTGGTACAAGACAACTTCTATCTATTTGTACCCTAGCACTCACCATAATAAGCACTTATAATAATTTATTTGTCATATCTCCTAAAAACTTTTATTATTAGTAAAGTTAGGGTTGGCATCTAAACAATTTCTTTCAGCCAGCCAAATACTTCCAACAAGTATTTATTAAATACCTACTATGTATCAGGCACTATGCTAAGCTCTGGGCATGGAACCACACAGAACTGGAATATAGCTGTCAAGCCATTTGCCAAGGCATAGACTTAAAGTCGTTTGCTAGTTACAAATCAAACCCACCAATGCCACCTAATGGCCATCTTTCAGTACAAAAACACTAGTTTTTAATTCTTTAAGTAAAAGTTTCAAATGCTCTTGGGTCTCTTAATTTCCATCATTTCTCAGGAGGATGTACAGGCTGTTTAAGAAAATATCTTTCAATAAGGATGTAGGTAGAGAGCTTTAGCACTAGTGTGGCCTTTTTGGTTAAAGTTTACTTTTATTTTGGTCTACAACCCCAGACCCACAATAGAGAGGTGGAAATCGTCTTATGTGACATGTTATTTTAAGTGCACAGGTACAGGTGATCTGCAGCTGGACAACAAGGAGAGAGAGTGTCTTTGACTTCTACATAAGGTGATATGGATTCTAAGAGAAGCAAGGTTCTTATCACCACAGATCAGTTAGACTTGGTATTGGTAGTTCTCTGGTTTCCTCATAATGTCACCTTACTTAAAAAATGCCTCCCTCTGAGTCAAGGGTAACTGTTGGGTGCCAACATCCCTCCTCAAATGAAAGGACTTCTGGGTTGAATGGGAACTTTAACATTAGTTCTTAGATCATATACTGCCTTCCCTAAAGCGCTTAAGAGTTTAGATACACACAGATACTCAGAATGATTTTATTTTAAAAATAAATCAGAAGTCTTAGAGAAAAGAAGAATAATATATTATTATTAGCTTACTTTCCTTACCTCCTCTGTCTCTTGAGATCCTCTGGTCACAAACAAGCTTTTGTTACTACATTTCAATTCAATCTAGTGTTATCTAAACCTTAAATATGCGCTTACCTTATTCTGCAGATAATATTGGGTGAGATCCAAAACTTCACCCAGAAGTACTTTCCTCACGTCCAAAGTCTTGATAAGTGTCTTTTGTGTTGGTGATAGGTGTGATACCTTTTTTTTTTTTTTCATTCCTAGAAGTTCTCAAAGACCATATACCCAAGTGTCGAACAGCACCCACCCCACTGACATTTGGGGATCTTTGAAGCATAGAAATGGAAGTGCTGCTTAGTTGAGAAACATGGAAAGTCTGTTTCATGAAAGCCTTCTCACCACTTTCCATATGTGACTACTTTTCCAGTAGCAACTGTGTAGCTAGAACGAGGCATCTACATTAACTGGATTTGGTGGCAACATGTTGGAGAAACAGAGAAAAAGTCAAAGGAAATATCCTATGAAGAGAATGCTGAACTGCAAATGAGAATCCCTCTCCTCACAAGTACCTGGAAATATTCTGTTTGGTAATAAATACGCATGATCTAACCACAAACCAAGAGGATTCATGGAGGCTCTGGGGTTAGTGTTTCCTATTGTGTGAAGACTAGGAAACCAAGAGACAAGACTTATTGCACCCTCTAGTGGCTAATAAGCAGACATTTCTTTCACTACTCACCTGGCCTTAGTTTTCCTCATGAAACCTTCTCTTTGACTTATATATGACATAACTGGTAAAAAAAAAATAAAAAAATTACCTTGCCTGTTGTAGCCAATAGGCTAAATGACTTTCATTGGTTTCTTGAAGAAAATTGTCTTTTGAGTTTTATGGACAATAAATAATAATAAAAAAAGTCTCCCCCCCCCCCCCCAATTCCACATAATGGAAATAAGCTTCATTTCAAATGTTCTAGGAAAAACATTTTAAAACAGAATGGCTTCAAAGCAGAAGCAGTTGAGGGTAAGGACTGAGGAACTATCTTTGCTGCTGAAGGAAAGGCAAGTTTAGAAATGAGTAGCTTACCAAAACTACTGCTTTTCACTGCAGTGTTATTTAGATGCCAAGGGAATGATTGGCTATGTTTTAAAAAAGAGTACATTCGTTTTCCCATACCTTTAATTTTTATAAAATATATTTAAAACCTCAGGTAATCAGAACCCTCAATTGATTATGTTTCCTCCTCTCCCCCAGGAAATCACAAGAAAGTAATCCCATTTAAGGAATTTATTCTTTAAATTTGCCGAAATTGTGTCCTCAATTCCAGATCCTCTTTCTTATACCAATCAACACTATTTCCTTTGCCAATGGTCCTAGAAAATAAGAAATAATTTTTTAAGACCTTTGAGAGAGAGCCTTAGGCTTTCAATGATGCTTAATAACTAAGATCTATCTAGATATGGAAAGAGGACCAGAAAACTTAGAAACACTTTCACCAATAAAAACTCAAAGAAAAAGGAGTTTGGGTTTAATTTAAAGATAATCAAAAACTAATTTCTAGAAATATTTATCCCACTTAACTGAAGTTTTTATAAAAGCCAAAAGACAACAAACTCAGTTTGTGAGGTGACCACTTTTAGAATTAAAGGCATCTGATACTGGAAAGGTCTATTTAAAATACTGTTTATTTGTGATTTAACATTAATTAGCATTACATCTAGGAGCAATCTCAGGTAACATTTATATATTTTTCCACAGGACACAGAGTTGGTTGGCTCATTCTTTATGCCAAAGCAAGTCAATAGAGGCATTAGCAGAAGGTGCAAAGAGCTCACTGTTGCATTTAAAAAATACTTATGCACATTGTATTCATTTAGATAGATTCTTTGTTTAAAAAAAGTTATGAAAAGCATAGTTCACAGATTACTGTTTCTACATATGTTGTAATACAACACAAATGATGTAGAACATAAAATTCTCAAAAACAAAGTTAAGCAAAACTGAAAATTTTCATTAAGAGATTAAAAACACTGATTCCAGTAGTTAGTGATATCTAGAATATGGTTTCCAGGATTCATTTTAACTTGGCGTCATCACACATATACAGTCAAAACACAACCAGCCCCATAACACACCATAATCAACATGATTTTTTTGCATGCCAACTCACTCTCCAAAAATACTTTGGATTATTTTTGCCCACTGACCATTGGGGAGAGGAGGGGGTTCACAATGATCAATCACTAATTTGTGGTGGATTCATGAAGTCAAATTTTCAAAGAAGGAAAAAAAACTGCTATGGTTAAGTTTAGGTTTAGATTTCTATTTACAATAGAAAGGAAGAAAACAGAGAAGTTGAGACGATCCATAAAGATGAAGAAGTGGTAGTTTCCCCTGGTGGCATAAACCATGCTCACCTATTCTAGTGCTGTCCAATGGGACATAAGTCAGAAGAATCTGACTTTTTTAAAAATATAAATGCAACCAAGTAAAGAGTTGTTTTTGGCAGAGACGTGAATTTTCAAAGTTTTAATGCACATTTTCCATGCCAATTTACAAAATCACAATCTATACTGCATAGTGAACACCAAGCATTCCCAAATGGGTACTTTTCTCACCCAACATCTCATTTTATTCTTGATATTTCACTTTCTGTTGAACAATTTCCCCCTTTCATTTCATTATTGAAATTAACTTTTCATTCATTAGCAATATCAAGAGAAAACATCTACTAGGATTTTAAGCATTAATCCAGTTTCCTTTTTATGTGCTATGATCATTTTGATCCTGAGCCCCTGGATTTTTGAATTCTATTTAAGTACACTCAGTCCAAAGTATTTTCAAATAAGGTCTACTGTTAAATGATTGGCTTATATGCTTATAACACTTTTATACTGAATGGTATACAAACATCTCAACATACAAAAATTGTTTTGCCAGAGTTAAACTAAGTTATCCATGTTATGTGTACAAAATCCCCTTTATTGAAAAATAAGGGGTTTTCTAACTAATAAAAAAGGAAGTTTTCAAAAATTATATTTCACTAAAATGAAATATTTGGCAAACAAAATTACTTCAGATGAGGCCATTTTACACAATGCAAAAGATTCCAAACCAACATTTGCTTAAAGTTTTTTTTTTTTTTTTTAGGTGCCAGTGTATACCTGTTCTGTAGGATCTAGTCTAAAAAGATTTATATATTCTGTTATTGTCCATCCACTGAAACAGTGGATATAGAAACAGAAGAGATGTGGTCAAAAATAATAAAAAAGTATAATCTTATTACCAAGTGAGGCATAGCAGTTGAAAAATAAAAAACTTCTCTTGCTTCCTCACTGGTAATGTTCCTAGACAGACACAACGGTGAAGGAAGGCCTGAAGCACTTCAGGAAGACCTCAGACTATGGGGCACTGCAAGAACACCTGCTACCGCAGATCTCATTTAAACTGCAAAATGTTTGAAAACTCAGAGCAACTTTTGGACCTAAAAAGTGAGAGATGAATTCAGATTTTACATCTTTTCTTTTTAATCCAATTCTTTTCCAGTTCAGTTTTTAAAGTCCAGTTTGCTGTCAATCCCTAAACTCTGATCTACTAATGTATATTAATGGTTGACTTAAATGTGGCTTTTGAATGTGCAATGTCACATTATAATAAAAAGGAGGTACTTAGGCTTCAACTTTCTCCTTTTTCTTGTTCTTTTTCAGAAAAGATGGAGTGCGAAATTTCTTCTTTTTCTTCGATGGTGATTTTGAAGGAGAACCTTCAGGGGACAGGACTTCTTCAATTTTTTCAGAAGGCCTAATGGTAATTTCAACACTCTCTAGAGTTGTGCTCGTGGTTAATCGACTCACACGCTTGGCAAGATCATCCTCAACATCATGCATATCATCTTTGCCATTCACTACCACAACGGGCACTTCCATGGAGATAATGCTCTTGGAAAATATCTCGTGGTTTTCTATAAAAGGGAAGTTTTATTATTACTTTCTAAGCTTAATATCCTGGTTCAAACATTTGAATTTTATGAAAAACAATGTGCAACAATTTTTTTTTTTTTACCACATTGAAGAAAAAAAACGTTAATGGAATATAGTTTCTGAAGTTTCATTAAATGCCAGTTTCTGAGTAATTCATATCACAATTATATGAGCCCACAAAACATGATGGTTTTTGGAGACAATCCAACATCAATCTCAGAACAATTATATGCTCCTTGATACTTGATACTATTCAATCCAATAAGCACTTATGAAATGTCTACTATGTACCAAAGTATTGCTATATTGCCTTATATATTACTAAGGCAATATATTTGAGTTGGGTATACAAAGACAAGAGGGAAAACAATCCCTCAGAGAACTTAATAACTGCTTATAGCTGAAAGTTCAGTATATGATTTGTTTTTAAAATTATCATTCTTTTCATAAACTGAATAAACTCATCTTCTTTTATGAAGAAATCTCACTCAATGGAGAGTTCAATAACTTCTAAAGCAAACTTAGTATCACTTAGGATTTAATTTCTTTACATGCAATAACACAAATGATGAGGCAATCTCTAAGACCATCTTGGGGATGATTATGGGAAACTACATTGAATACCTTCTAATTTTTCAGGGACAGTTTGCGGTGACTGAGTTTGAGATTGAATTTGTGAGACAGATGAACCGTCATCTGAGACTATTTCCTGCTCAGCATCTGTAGGATAAGAGTTTAGTTAAAAGCCATGCAAAACAAAAGATTGAGATTTCAGTTCAAGTTAGTGCGTACATTACAGGGTCTATTTAGGGCAAAGCAATTCAACCTTTATCAATGAATTTGTCATGCTAATACTTATCATAAGATTAGTTAGTATTCATTTTGGGATGTTAATGTGTTAAAGTTTTGGCTGATAATGGGAAGCATCAATAAATTAGCTAGTTTAAAGCCAGGATTAAAAAGGAAGTAAGGTCCTATATAGAGCTGTTGGCCACCCAAGCAAGCAGTCTACATGTATAACTCTTAGTTATAATATTATCTAGAAAATAAAAAATGCATTTTATGATCTTAAAACAGTTATGAAACATTGCTCATTGTGCTATTAGTGCAGGACAATGCCTTGTGGTCCAGTTGAACAATATCCAATGCTAACTCCTGCCATAGAACTATTAGTGGGCTATTTCAGAATATTATGATGAAAGTGGACAAACTTTAAAGGTACATATAGTACAGTTAAGTCTCTAAAATGTAATTATTTGTTACCTGGTATCTTTAGGCTTTCAAAAATAAGAAATTAAAGAGAGACATTTTATAAATGTAGGAACCAGAAATAGCTGCCAACTTTATGTTAATATAGCAACTTCAAAAATATTCCTAGAATATTTATTATATTAATGAGTCAAGATGGTTCTCTTCTTTAATGATCTACTGACAAAAACTGCTTCTCCAAAATACCAAATATCCTTAATTCCTCCTGTAGGGCTTCTTGGTAAAGAATAAAAATAATTATCTTTTTTTTCCCCCTAAGCAATGATGTGAGTACTGAGAGGCATTGTGCGGGCTAATAAGAGTCTCTTTAGAAAAAAGAATTGGCTGGGATGCTTTTGTTAATATATTTCCAAGATCTAATCCCAAAGCAGAATTGTGCAGCCAGGATCCTCAGTTGGCATTCTGGTCCTTTGCTAGGATTTGCTGCCGAATTCCACTGAAGGCTATCTTCAAATACCTCAGTATTCTTAGAGTTTGGCTTTTGCCATTGATTTTTTTTAATCAATTATTGTATTACACAATCACACACCAAACAGAATCAAGGAAAGGCATGTATCTTAAAAGAATGCACCACAAATTTGAAGGAAAGGTATTATTGCCTTCACTTTAGCTTTAGTATACACCTATTCAGTTTAATTTTAGTTTCTATGATGGCAAATCATAGCTAGAGACCTCATAGGTCATCCAGCTTAAGCCTTCCACTTTACATTTGAGGAAACAGAAGTACAGGGAGGTAATGTGATTTGCCAAAAGAAACACAAATTCTGAATGGTAAAAACCAAGATTTGAACCCAGGCCATGTGATTCCACTTCCCACTACAGTACAATGCCTTCTCAGAATACTTTGTCTTAAACAAAAAAAGACTCCCTAACATTCCAAAGTTGCAATCTGCAAGTATACTCAGGATACCTAGAAGGCACAGTCTGTGGTAACTCTTTCTATCGCTCCTTTCCATTGATGCATTAGTAATAAGTAGAAAAAGGAAGAAGACCAGGAAAAGAGAGAGTGTCTTTTTTTATTTTTTAAATCTAAATACTTTCTTCTGCCTTCTATTCATGACTCTTAGATCTTGCAAAGATAATGAGGAATTCAGAGTTTGGCTGTCCAGGCCTAATTTACCGTTAAACCACTGACCTTCCAGACCTTGCTGTTTGCGTTCGATTGTCTTCTTATACTCTTCAAGTTCCCGTTCTGTCAGATCACTGAAGGGGTTAGGTGGAGCTGGTGGAGCATGTTCATCTTCTTCAAAATGCATGGTCTGGAAGAGAAGAAAACATTCCTAAAGTGTAATCATCAAACAACATTTATTAAGTGCCTCCTTTGTTCCAGGCACAGAATACAAAAAGAAGCAAAAGACATTCCTTGCCCTCAAAGAGATGAAAATTAAAGTAGGAGTCCATATGTGTATACAAATCACATTATTTTCAGGATAAATAGGAAATAATTAGCAGAGGGAAGGCACTAGAATTAGGGGAGTGGGTACTGAGGAAACCTTCCAGTAAAAAATGGGATTTTATGAATGGATGCCCATCAATTGGAGAATGGCTGGGTAAATTGTGGTATATGAATGTTATGGAATATTATTGCTCTGTAAGGAATGACCAGCAGGATGAATACAGAGAGGCTTGGAGAGACCTACACGGACTGATGCTAAGTGAGATGAGCAGAACCAGAAGATCATTATACACTTCGACAACGATATTGTATGAGGATGTATTCTGATGGAAGTGGATTTCTCTGACAAAGAGACTTAACTGAGTTTCATTGGATAAATGATGGACAGAAACAGCTACACCCAAAGAAGGAACACTGGGAAATGAATGTGAACTATTTGATTTTTTATTTTCTTCCTGAGTTATTTTTACCTTCTGAATCCAATTCTCCCTGTGTAGCGGGAGAACTGTTCGGTTCTGCAAATATGTATTGTATCTAGGATATACTGCAACATATTTAACATATAAAGGACTGCTTGCCATCTTGGGGGGGGGGAGGGAAGGAGGGGAAAAAACGAAACTTAAGTGATTGCAAGGGATAATGCTGTGTAAAAATTATCCTGGCATGGATTCTGTCAATACAAAGTTATTATTAAATAAAATTAAATTTTCAAAAAAAAAAAAAAAAAAGATTATAGGAAAAAAAAAAATGGGATTTTAGTTGGGATTGAAAGGAAGCCTGGGGAAGTTAGTGGGAAGCATTTCAGGCTGGGAGTGGGGGAGGTCAGCAAAAATGCCTAGAAATGAGATATGGTGTTTTGTGACCCTTGATTGAAAAGTCAGAGAGTGAGGTTTAAGAAGACTGAAAGGTAGGAGGGGACTAGGTTAAGAAGGTCTTTGAATGCCAAAGAATTTTGTATTTGGTTTTAGAGGCAAATGGTTTGGAACCACTGACCCAGGGATTTTTGTTGAAGGTGTATGTATGTGTAAATGAGTAAATGTGTGTGTGTGTGTGTGTGTGTGTGTGTGTGAGAGAGAGAGAGAGAGAGAGAGAGACAGACAGACAGACAAAGAGACAGATAGACAGAGACAGACAGACAGAAAGAGAAATTGACTAGGATTTAAGAAAACCATTTTAGTGGTTGAATGGAGAATGGATCGGAGAGGTAGAGACATGAGACAGTGTCTCACCAGCAGGCTATCAATAATAATAGAATAGAAGAAACAATATACCTTTTGTGATGCCCTAAAGCTCAGGGGGAAATTAAAGCATCATTCCATTAACAGAATCTGAAATATTATGATGGCTGATAGAATTTTACAATTTCCCATTCATCCCAATAAATGTCCTGGTAAGTCAATTTTAGGAAATAGATTCATAAACTGAGCCAAGTTCTGGTAGATATTAATTAGGAAATATACAAGTAAACTAAAAAAATTATTTTTCTTTTACAAAATAGTAATTATAAGTAAAAAAGATAAAAAGTAAAACTATAAAACTATATACCCAAAGAATTTATATACACTTATTATGAAGATAGCCTTAAGATATTTCTCCTAGAGTTACCAATTAATGCCAATTAATGTGTTAGCTTAAGTGAAATCACTTGGTTCTGTTGACTTACTGAAGAAGGCTTATCAACAACAATGCCAGCAAGCAACTGAGATTGTGGTCCTGCAGTCTTCAAGTCATACCTGTTTTGTTCCCGAATCTACAATGAAAATACAAGAAAAGAAAAACAAGTCTTTGTTATCAACTACATAGATGCCTTTTACTTTTTTCTTAGCTAACCAGTTAGCTAAATTTGACAGAGAGTAAATACATATTAAGAACTAAGAATTTCTTTATTACCCCTTCATATCTTTAGCCTTCTTCCTGAAGCCTCATTGATTACCAAGAGCACTTATGATTTGTCCTACTTGATTTGTCACTCGAGTCCACCACATGGGGGTGTATGAGAAAATGCTTTGCATGTCTGTGGTGTTTTGCAAATAGATATTAACAGTTCCTTGAAAGTAAAGACCTTGCTTTAAACATTCCAGTAAGCAGCACAGATCTGGACACAAGGTAGATGGTAAATCTCCCAATTTGAAATGCTGAATTCAATTCAAATACTATAGCGTTCTCTAGGCCTCATTCCTTTCTTCTCCCCCTCCCCATTTCATTTTGGAATTTTAGCAGTTGCACATGATTTTAATGTTCCATTAAGATTTATTGAACTGTGAAAATATTTAGCAGCATATATAGAATGCAAACTAATCTGTTGACTATTCAATAATAATTATTACCTTATTTCTCTTTTCCAGGACCTCACTTGGGTTTGTATTCAGAGGAACAAACTGGTTTGGATCTTCAATTTTGATAGGTGTTCCACCACTAACTTTAGAGGAATCTTCTGCCTTCATCCACTTTAAGAAAGGGTAAAAACATATTGAATAGCAAAGAAGTCACAACTAAAACACTGTGAGTAAGATGATGCAAAGGACTAGTCTTGTAAAGAATTTCACTAATAATATTAAGCTAGTCAATCTTGTAGCATCTATCAGTTTTACCAATGTCCTAAAAGATATGTCTCTTGATTAATAAACATTGAATTACAGATTCAAATTTCACTTTCTCCTCAGGGTAACAAACTTTCTGCAAATACTTCACTTAAAGTAAAAATGCAGGAGACAATCAGAACTGCCTTCTGGTTTTCAGAAATTCAGAAATGGATGTAGCATCTATGGTTCAGGGACAGGGAGCAACTTCATGAGGTTCAATGTATGTGGTTTCTGCACCTCCACTTTCCATAAACAGTTGGTAGAAAAACAAGGTTATGCAATGAATCACCATTTTGGAAAAGGAAGCACTCTTGGCAGCCCCTCATCCTAATCCTTAAAGGAAGGTGACCATGATTAAGTTTAAAGATTTTTGGTGACAATGATCCCTGCTATAACACCAGTTGCCAATAAGATTGACAAGAGAAATTCACAAAGGTAGAAGCTGACTAGAAGGCTTATCTCACCACCTACAGCTTTAGAGGCTGATAGACAATTTAATAGGTAAAGTGAGAAATAGTTACAAACCTGAGATGATAAGTGAATACTAAGAATTTCAGCATTTTAATATTCTTAATTTACACAATGGAGCTGAAAATTTTTAGATACTCAAGAGTTTTCAAGTGAAATATCAAGGGAAAAGAAAATTAAAAGAAAAAAAGTCTGAAGTAGAACCTTTGATGAGGAAGATGGATTAACTCATTCTCTAATGCCATATAACATACCTTAAGTGTCCCCTTGGGCATAATAATTGCTTTGGGAAATTTCCCCTAACTCTCTCAGGCATTATTTGAAGTAAATTTTGCTAATCTCTGAATACAATTCAGTAGGGTCTGATTCACTGCAATAGCATTGAGAGCAACTATACTATATTGCTATAGATTTGCTAGTATGAAGCTATTCGATGCCTGAGTGATTCAAGAGAATAGTGAGGAAAGACAGGCAGAAGAAATAAAATAATGGCATACTGTGATTTTTGTTCTGGGACTAGTCTCCCCATTCCAAGACTCCTCAGGTACATTCACTCTCATATAAGTATTTGGCGAGTTCAGCCATCTTGTCTTTTCACGTTGCTGTCTCTGTGCTAAGAATTTGAGAGGTGAAAGGGGCACCATGTCATCTTCAAAAGAAAAGGCAGTCACAGTTGCAGGAATCTCCACATCACTTTTGTGTCTGGGTTTCTCTCGGATCAAAGGATGTCTATAAGCATAGCCAGTTCTGTACCCCTAAAGGAGGGAGAAAATAGCACTTGGAAAATCACAACACCCTAATTTCAACATATTAGAGCATGTTGCTGTTAATACCTTTAAAAAGGTGAATCCAAATGTTTTTTTGTTGTGAAACTCTCTCTCAAGCCAGACTGCTTCTCAACAAAAAAACTCTTAAAGAAGGTCATCCAGCAAAATAAAACTCCTCCAACCTTCCTACTTAGCACTAAAATTAATTAGGCAAATTTAATTTTCTGGCCAAAACTCATTCCAGTTAATACCATTACCTGGCTAATCTTGCTTTAGACAATGCTATTTTTCATGATTCTTGGCTAAAAACCAGATTTCCCTACCAAAATAATGAAACATTGAAAAAATTTTGCTACATACTCATATTTGATATAGATATTTCAAATTTTTTTACTGCTAAATATTCCTTAAGGCTTTGAAGGTTCCTTTTCTTATATTTCAGGGCATTCTGTTCTAGGACATTTGTGTAAAAGAGAGGAAATCAAAGATAAAATAACATCTATATTTTCTATTTTCATGCTTACATAAAAAGAAATAAACCAAAAATCCTTTCAAAGTAATTTTTCTCTTAGAGAGGGTCAAAAGTACACCCCCACACCAAAGAGATCCAGGGAATCCTTCTGGGGCTGACACAAAATTGATGGTCATTTTGGATTGTCCACCTACCAGGTTATCCAGTGTCCTCATTAGACCTTCAAACTCAATCTCCCCAACTTTCCACTTCTGTTGGGAACTCATGTTCACACCTCCTCCTCCTGTTGCTGCTACAGAATGAGTGAAAGCCTTATATTTCTGCAGGTCTAATATGAGGAGATTGTCTACTCCTCCTGCTCCTGCTAATGCCCGGACCTGTAAATAGTGGAAAAGTTAACAGCCAGATAAGGTGATAATGAGTGGACTATAATTTGTATAAAAGAACAAAATTCTTGATCAGTAAAATTATGTGAGTCTGGGACAGGTTGCTAAACTCAAAGGAAAAGGTAATATCTTTGTAGAAATTCACAGCTAGAGATATTATAGACCAAAAGAAAAGCACATTAAAAAATTTAAGTTCAATTTAAAGAGCTTGTAAAAAAAATTCTCATCAAATCAATACTACATGCTTCTTACATGATACATAATAGGAAAACTTATGTATAAAATGTCTTAAACTCATTCAAATAATAATGAAAATTTAAAAAATTAAGTGTGATGAAGAAAGCAATCTACACCCAGAGAGAGGAATGTGGGAACTGAGTGTGGATCACAACATAGTATTTTCTCTCTTTTTGTTGTTATTTCCTTTCATTATTTTCTTTCTCATATTTTTTCCCCCTTTTGATCTTATTTTTCTTGTGCAGCAAGATAATTTTATAAATATGTATGTATCTATTGGATTTAACATATTTTTACCATGTTTAACATATATTGGATTACTTGCCATCCAGGGGAGGGAATGGGGGAAAGGGAAAGGGAAATTGGAACATAAGGATTTGCAAGGGTCAATGTTGAAAAATTATCCATGTGTATGTTTTGAAAATAATAAGCTTTAATAAAAAAAATTAATTTACATAGTACCTTCAGATTTACCAAGTGCTTTCCTTAAAACAACCTTGTGAGGGGTAGGTAATATCTCTACTTTAAAGAATAGCAAACAAAAAAATATGATATATTAAGACGAGAACAGGAAAGAAAAGCCCACACATTCACATTATTCCTTTGGTTTTAATAAAAGTAGTTACAATCAATACACAAATTTTTTTCTTTTTTAAATTAAAGCTTTATTTTAAAAACATATGCATAGATAGAGGGCAGCTAGGTGGCGCAGTGGATAGAGCACCAGCCCTGAAGTCAGGAGGACCTGAGTTCAAATCTGGTCTCAGACACTGTCTAGCTGTGTGACCCTGGGCAAGTCACTTAACCCCAATTGCCTAAAAAAAAAACAAAAAAACATATGCATAGATAGCAAGTATTCCAATATATGTTAAACATGTGCAATTCTACTATATATATTTCTACAAATATCATGCTGCCCAAGAAAAATCAGATAAAAAAATTAATGAGAAAGAAAATAAAATGTAAGCAAACAATAATAAAAAAGTGAAAATACTATGTATTGTGATCCACACTCAGTCCCCACAGTCCTCTCTATAGATGCAGATGGCTCTCTTCATCACAATAACTTTGGAACTGCCCTGAATTACTTTGCTGTTGAAAAAAGCCGTGCCTATCAGAATTGATCATTGCAATACACGATTTTTAAAGAGCTAATAAATCAGGTTGTGGTTCTTGTTTTTCCTAAGAAAGGAACAGAAATAAAAAGAATCTGCTCTTAAAGTCACTATTTAAAGATTTGACAAAAAAGTTTTGGGAAGTGGCCTGGGGAAGACTGACACTAAAGATTATACAGTTAGATTATCTGCCACTTGCAATGCCACCCCCATTTTCAGTTCAACAGATAAGTATTGGTCCTAATGAATAAAAATAATAATTGTTATTGAGGGATCTTGGATCAAGTAGAATTTTAGACATTAATGAAAATAAGAGCATATATCTTACCTGTATCTCACAGGCTAATTGCACATTAAAAATATAATGAAAGGCTTCCTCTAATGTTTCTCCAAGTGCTACCACACCATGGTTCCTTAGCACCAGCACCTAAAATAGAAGCCCCAGAACTACTTGAAATAATCGCCATAGCTCCCACTGTTGAATGAACAGTAGCAGCAACAAAATAGTCACAATAGCCAGAAACTTGTCACATACCTTACAGCTCGGCCCCAGAACTTTCTGTAGCTGAATTCTCTCTTCTTGTTCATCCAGAGATCCTTGGTAATCATAATATGCAACTTCTCCCAGGATCAGTGATTCTTGAGAGATTGGAAGGATCCCACACTTCATTGAGGATACCTATTTAGTTGTATCAACATGATGTTGAAGCCCAAACAGTAGTGAACTTCTACAGGGACTAGATACCCTTCAGACAGCTGATGAAGTACTCGGCTACTCCTTTTCCCTGCAATCTTCTGCAAAATACTAGATATGAGATCCTGGAATCTGCAGGGCACCACCAATTTAAATGGTGTGCTAATTTGTTTTTATAGAGAATATTAAATGTCTTGTACGCATCTAGATTACTAACATAACTTTTATTAAATGGCTCAATTAAAAAAAATCCATATTCCTGATGCTACCGTTCCTCCCACAAATTGTTATAAATGGAAGAACTGAAATCTCTGGTCCAAAGTATCTTATTTTTACATTCTACGTACAAAAAGAAATCACTGGAAAGAGGGTTTTTACAGTTGATGACTTAAGAGGGGTGTCTGTGAAAATGTATTAATGTAGAACAGTGAAAGAATGTACAGTACAGGGAATTAACTAATTAATTTCCTTCAAGTCACTGTAGGAACCCTTTTACTCCCCACCCTGCAACTTACTGCTGCTGTTGCAGGAGTATGGATGTGTATCACACATTTAACATCAGGGCGTGTGGAGTAGATAGCAGCATGAGGACTGAATCCAGTATGGTCGATTCTCAAATTTGTACTTCCCTGATCAACTACTTCTCCTATTATATTGACTTTTACCTGTGAAATAAGAAAGAAATGCATGAGGCTGTGCTTTTGTCCTATGAGTCAAACATGGGAAAAATTATGGTAGTATTTGCAATGAAACTTAATCCCACTAAGAAAGTACAGTCCTTGAGAAGCCTCCTAGTAACTCAAGCTTTTTTAATTGGGAAAATCAGGTGGTCTGGGGAAATCTGTTTTTTACTAAACTAGCTGGAACATTTCCATTTTACAACACAGCAGCATCTGAGACTAATGTTAAATCCTGCCATTCTTGAAGCTTTCTTAAGAAATCTATCTTCAACCTCTTTGATACCAATTCTTCTTAATGCATAGCTTTGACTATCAATGCATAGATTAAATAATAACCACCACCCAAATCTTCAATTGTTCCCTATCACTTTACCCCAAAAAGCCTAAACTTAAAATCTGGCACTCAAACACTCCACAATATGATTCTACCTCACCTGCATGGTTTATCTCATGCAACTTTCCCACGTACTCCAGGGAAATTGAACTACTTGTTGTCTCTCAAACACACTCTGTGTTTTCTTATTTGTACATTGTTAATGCTTTTCCCTTTGCCTGGAATAGCCTTTTTGCTCTCAACTTCTCCTCTTTTACTCGAAAGAAATCTTCCTTGAACATTGTACACAGTAACAGCAAGATTAAGTGATGATCAACTATGATAAACTTAGCTTTTTTCAGCCATACAGTGATCCAAGACAGTTCCAATAGACTTGAGATGGAAAATACAATTTGTATACAGAAAAGGAACTATGGAGATTGAATGTGGATTGAAGCATACTATTTTCATTTTTTTTTTTTTGTGGTTTTCCCCTTTTGTTCTGATTTTTCTTTCACAACATGACTAATATGGAAATTGAGTGTGTTTGTATAGCTTATATAAGACTGCTTGCTATCTTGGGAAGGAGGGGAAAAGGAAAGAGAAAAAACTTTGGAATTCAAAATCTCACAAAAATGAATTTGAAAAATATCTTTATATTTAACTGAAAAAATAAAATACTATTAAGTTAAAAAAAAATCCTTCTAGGCTTAGTTGAAATGCTACCTCCTCAATGAATTCTTTCTAGATTCTCTCTTCC
This sequence comes from Antechinus flavipes, assembly GCF_016432865.1. Taxonomy (NCBI): domain Eukaryota; kingdom Metazoa; phylum Chordata; class Mammalia; order Dasyuromorphia; family Dasyuridae; genus Antechinus; species Antechinus flavipes. Next base: position 587,985,517 of record NC_067399.1, on the reverse strand, counting down.
TCTAGATAAAAATAATATATCCCTTACCTTCCCACAACTCAGGAAACTTTTGTATTCTTCTTCCAAAACTATCACATTATATTATATAAATATATGTACAAGTCTTACCACCCTCACTATAGTGAAGGAAAGTACTATGTTTTTTATTTTATCTTTCTCAGCACCTATTACCTACAATGCACAATGAACTGCATATAAGAAATGTTTGTTGAATGAATACCAGAACATAAAAAGATAAATATAAGGCTATGATGCTATGAGAAATATCATTTATGAATGTCTGTGAAGTGCTTTCTCTTTTTCTTTAATATGGCGGCCCAGAACAGACAAGTAAAAAAGATCACCTTCAACATATGAAGAGATGAACTAATCAAACCCAGCTTATTTATCAGGACACTTGTCTTACATTTAAACTCCATGCCTCCAACCAATACCACTTAACAGTTTTTATTCAGTTTTTTTTTTTTTTACAACTATGTTTACTCATTTCCTCCCAGATTGAAAACTATGAGATGTGTTAAGAAAGGTAACAGATTCTAGATTTAGTTAACATAATAATAATGAAAATTATACCAAGTTGGAGGCTGTGGCTTCAGAAAAAGATAGACCCTTAGGAATAATGATAATGTGATCTTGTTCCTTGCTTATTCTTACCTGAAAATGAGGAAAAAACCCACAAAAAGTTAGTTTAGCATCACATTTTACATATAGTAAAAAACAAGTACAATTTGTTATGTACAAATATTCAGTGCTTTACTAGAGATTCACAGGATCATTTGATTTTTGCAGAAGTAGGAGACTATATATTATTTCAGCATATTATTTCAATTTTATATGAGAAAAGTAAGTTAAGACTTGTAATGGCAGATACAAGACTTAAACCTAAGTCTGTGTTTGAATTTGGACTTAATGGTTATCTTTCAGGAGGCAAGAATCAGACTATGATGGGGGGGAATATTTTGTTTACCAAACTTATGTATGGTGTATACTAGTGAAATGGTATACTAGTCACACCAAAACTATCTTAAAAGTTTTAATTGCTCTGCTTCTCTTCTCAAGTAGACTATATATATATGTGTGTGTGTGTGTGTGTGTGTGTGTGTGTGTGTGTGTAAAATCAGGTCAAAGTGAACAGTGAAATAATCAAATAACCAAAAAACCTTCAGAAATATTCTATGTACATCCCTATCTCTCTCTCTCTACATTGCTTCTTTAATGCCACAAAAACTCAAAAAGTAAGTAAGAATGGTTTCTGTTGCCATGTGGAAAATGTGACATACTAAGTTATTAAGAGTTAATGGTGGAGAGATACTTAATAATCTCTTGGAGTGATTTTCTCATTTATAGATTTCCTGACCAGGATGAAAAGCATGATAGTCAGTGAATTGAGCTGAATAATTTTGGGAGAGTTGTAGTCTCTTCCTCAAGGATGGGAAAGTTCAAAAAAATATTAGCTATTCTGCAATTAGAAGACATAAGTTGAAAACTGATTCCCTAATGCATTCCCTTTTCCCTTCTCTTCTACCTTTCCCCTGGAGAAAAGAGAAAGCAAACAATGATATCTTTTAAGCAAGAGTTGATTATAAAAAATGGTTAAAAACTCACGGTGATATAGGAATTTGCCAAGTGTGCCCACCCAAACAAGTCAGCAAGTCTATATAAACTGGCTAGTTTACAACGAATGAGTTTTTCCCCCTTCACATATGAGGTGGTATCTGCACCAGGAAGGTCATTGATGGGTGTAACCATTCCAAGGCCTGAGAGAGAGAGAAAAAGAAAGAGAAAGAAATAGACTCAATTCCCTGTAATTTGGTTCAGTTCATATCTCCTCTAGGAAGCAGTCTAGGTTTGGGATAATCCTAGCTCACACAGTGTTTCCTCAGACAGGCTACAAAGTTAAATTAATATCAGCAATTTTTTCTTCTTGCCTGGTAAAAGCTATTACTTATTTAGCATGTCAGGAAGCAACCATTTCTCAGACTTGACTAGGTGCAAGATCCAATCTAGCCTTTGAAAAGAAAGATTAAGTGACTATTTAAACACCAAGACCGCTAATTTTGCTAGGAAGGAAAAACATAATAGTCACACTTCTAATTTAAAAAATACACACAAAAACCCAAACCCAACTTTTTCTACGAAGACAGAAGGAACTTAAGTTAGAATGGAGTTAAATAATCTGGTTTCTGCCCTCACTATATGACAGAAAATGCTCTCTCAGCAGCCATCAGTAACCTAATTACCAAATCCAATGGCATTCTCTTCAGTTTTCATCCACTTCCGACATCTCAACAACATTTGATACTATTGTCATTCCCTATTTTCTATATTCCATTCTCCAGATTTTTTTTTCTGACTGACTGATCTTGTCCATCTCTTTAACTGACTCTTCTTCCTTCTCTTGACCCCTAATAACTACACAGCTAAACCTTTTCAAACCCCATATGACCCTGACTCCTCTCTTTCTTCAACAGATTGACCTTGCATCCTCTTCTACTTTGTTGTAAAAATTGAGACCATCTGTGTCACAAGTGCTTTCATTTCTACTCCTCCCCACCTCAAACCCTGTTTTGACCCATTCTTTAATTTCTTTCAGCCTAAGAATTCGGGCTATCATTTCTCCTTGCCAAGGCCAATGATTTTTTAATGAACTTGATTCTGTCAGCCAGTCATAATTAGAAAACTTTATTCCAATAAATTGAACTGCAAAAGGTACTGATGTTTCTTAAATCCTTTGCAAATATAGAGAAATAACTGAGTTTAACATCTAGTTAGCAAGAATTATAAAAAATTAGGAAACCACCAGATGGCATGCTGGAGTGAACTCCACTTCCACCTCCACCAAACTTCTCCAATAGTGACTTCATGCTGATGTCCCAGATCTCTCCCCATCCCCCTCATGGGGCTGTATCTAAGCCTTCTGTCTTATTTAACTGAAGATACCTTAGGCATGGTGGGTGGTATTTGCCTAAGCTCCAACATTTCTAGTTATCACTTCACATTTCCTCTGGAACATAATTCTATTGTTCATCTTTCTTTTTACTGTTCCTTGCCTTTCCCCATCCCCTGTGGGAAGTCTGTCTCCTTATTTCTACTGGTTCCTTTCTTTTTGCTCACAACCTTACTCTAGCTCTATGTATTCTAAAAACAAACCAACCATTTTTCCATTTACTCTATCTCAAGCTGTAGTTTCCTCAATTTCTTGTCCTACAGTTTTAATCCCATTCACTGCTAAAATTCTAGAAAGAGTTGTCTGTCTGTCTGTCTCTCTCTCTCTTTTTTTCCTGAGGCAACTGGGGTTAAACGACTTGTCCAGGGTCACACAGCTAGGAAGGGTTAAAGTGTCTGAGACCAGACTCAGATCCTCCTGACTTCAGGGCTGGTGCTCTTATCTACTGCACCACCTAACTGCCCTTCCACTTACTTTCAAATCTCCTTAGTGCTTGACATCTAACTAGCATCTCTAGGACTATACATAGACTGCTCCAAGGTCACAAATAGATTACTAACCTCAAATTTTGATGGCATAGTCTCAATTTTAACATTTCATTCTTTTGTAGCAGCTGACACTGTTAGTCATCCTTCTTTCTGAAGCACTGCTCTTTTTCCTATAGCTTGTCTGATGACTCCAGGTTGATTTCTTTTGATGATTCATCTGCTCTTGCATCCTGGGTGTGAGTGTCCCTCAAGGGACTCTCTTGAATTTTTTTGTTTTTCTACATTTTTCCTCTCACATACTTGCCCTTTCTCCCAACTTCCTTATTTATACTGATGGTGCTTCCTTTCTCCTAATCACTCAAGTTTGAAATATTTATCTTTGACTCTTTTCTCTCCCTTACACTTCCAGTTTCTACTACAAAAAAAATTAGTATGCACCTCACATTTCTCAAATTGACTGACAGAAAAAGATAATAAATGTTGGAGGGGATATAAGAAAACTGAAACACTAATGCATTGTTGGTGGAATTGTGAAAAGATTAAATGATTCTGGAGAGCAATTTGGAACTATGCCCAAAGGCTATGAAATTGCACAAGCCCTTTGATCCAGCAGCCTCACTATTGGGTCTGGAAAAAAAAAATCAGTATGCAATGAAACAAAACTACACAAAAAAAATTGTTATCTTATTCTAAGGATTGAATGTCCTTCCCCCAAATTTCCACTTAGGAGACCCAAAGTTTAAAAAAAAAAAAAAAAGACAAGTAAGAGCTAGCTGGAAGAATGAGAGAATCTTTTTTAAAAAAAGGCACAGATGACAAAAATTTAATTTCCCAACTAACTTACTGAGGGGAGTTGAAGCAAAACCTGAGAAAGAGCTGGCCATGACATAATCTGCGATTTGTTGCAATGCCAGCAGTCCAGTTGGATTGTGACCCTTCTTCATCTGCTCTTGAATAAGGCATTCCAGGTCTTCTCGAAAGGCCTGCAACAAAGAAGGCTCCTCAGTGAGCACAGTCAACTCTCAAAAAATTAAATATCTGATACGACTAAACATTCTATTGACTAAGATGCAATTTTAATTTTTCCCCTTTTAAATAAATTTTAATTTAAAAATTTGAACCAATTTAAAACCATATACAAGAGGCTAAATAACATGGAAATACAAACAACAACAAAACACTGAGGTCCTGTCTTTGAGAAAGAAATAATGATTTGGACATCAATAAAGTAAGTGAGGCCTTTTAAAGTTCACAGTCTCTAGCATTTAATGTTAGTAATACTTTTCATAAGCACAGAATATAAGGTCTTCTGAATATCCATTCCTTGACTAAGAGTGTCATAATCTAAATCAGGATTGATTCTTTGACTTTACAGCATTTTACAAAGCCTAATAGTTTTACATGCAGGCTGATATTTGCAGGCTGATATTTCTATAGTATTTTAAAATTAATAATCATCCCCATTTTACAAATATAGAAACTGAGACTAAGCAAAAGTTAAGTTACTTGAAGACTGTCACATAACTAACACCACACATAGGATTCAAAGGATGTTCTTCCTGATTCAAAGTCAGGTACTCTCTTTACTCTATGATACCCTTACTTCTTCATGTCTAGTTAATCATGAATTTCTACTTTGTGATTTCCATGGCAGCTCTTTAGCAGCTTGAAGAACTATGAAAATGAGCTGGTACTGGCTACTTTCCAACAGCAGCACTTTGCAAGGGCCACCAGGTGCTGAAGCAATATAATTCTCCCTAACTTTGAGTTCCAGATGTTTCCATTTTGGCCACAGGCCCATGGAAGAGATTTGTTTCACTTTTAGAGACAGAAAAAAAAAAAAAAAAGATATTCCCTGGAGTGCTCTTTATGTAAATCAAAATGCATGTACCTAAGAGGAAAAAAATATCACTCTGCTAACTAGGAAAAAATCTTATCAGCCATTTAAGTTCTTTCAGGTCACCCTATCAGTCTAAACAGTTTATTTTACCTTCTCCCCAAACTAATCTTGTTAAATCACAATGTGTCCTCTCACTTTTTTTTTTCTCTTTCATTAGTACCCTCACAAATGAGAGCTTTATTTGATTCATACAGCCTGTCTTGTTTGAATTCTCTCAACAACGTGAAAACAATTTATCTAACAAATATAGTACTAACACTTCCTGCCATATTCCCCAGGAACAAATCACCTCCATGTACCTCAAGACTCAAAAAGTCTTCTCGTATATGCCCAGTGTAATTAGGCCCAAAGCCTTCAATGTGCAGATCAGGTAAACTTGGTTCTCCCACTTAGGATGGTTTACTTAATTTTTCTTTTAGGAATCAAGTGAAATTGAAGGGATGTCTGTTCAATTAGGAAACAGCTGAACAAGCTGCGATAGTTTAGATTGCATTGTGATTCTATTGTTTTGTAAAGGATGAAGGGGAAGGTTTCCGAAAAACTGGGTAGACATTTAAACTGATACAAAATAAAGTGAGCAGAACCAGAATAGCATTATATACAGTATCAGCAATATTGTAATAATGATCAACTGTGAAAGACTTAGCTGTTTTGGTCAATACAATAAACCAATGCAATTTCCGAAGAACTCATGATGAAAAATGTTATGAACTATCAGGAGAACTGATGAACTCTAAAGTATAAATTGAAGCATGCTTTTTTCACTTTATTTTTCTTGTTCCCCCTCACTCCCCAATATGATTAATATGGAAATATGTTTTGCATGACTTCATATGTCTAATGGGTATTAGCCTTCTTAGTGGATTTGGGGGAAGGACTGAAGGGAAACAATTTGGAATTCACAATAAAAAAAAATGTGTTAAAAATTTTTTTTAAAAAAAATCTAGAGTTTGTGAGTGTAAATTAATAATACAATCAGAGAAAATTAATGCAATACATTGCCAGTTTTTAAAATGTCCATATGAAATGTTTGGTTAATTTCATTAGATTCAAATTGGAATAACTTTCTTGCCAATTCTTTTTTTGCCGATTCTTAATCTGGTATATTAAGATTAACTTTTATACACATTAGAAAACCTTGTTCTTTACTTTTCTAAACTTCAAGTGAAAAGTTCTCAAAGTATCATACAGAGATTTCAGGGGGTTCCTAGAACTTAATAGGTCTATGAAGTCAAAATTATTTTCATAATATTGTTAAAATGTTTTAGTCTCTAATATAATAAATACAGAATTAATCCGTATTTACAGAAGCTTTTTTTTTGGGGGGGGGGAGCCTCAATAATTTTTTTTTGGTCTTTTTTATTTTATTTTATTTATTTATTTTTTAAATAACTTTTTATTGACAGAACCCATGCCAGAGTAATTTTTTACAGCATTATCCCTTGCACTCACTTCTGTTCTGATTTTTCTCCTCCCTCCATCCACCCCCTCCCCCAGATGGCAAGCAGTCCTTTACATGTTAAATAGGTTACAGTATATCCTAGATACAATATACGTGTGCAGAACCGAACAGTTCTCTTGTTGCACAGGGAGAATTGGATTCAGAAGGTGTAAATAACCCGGGAAGAAAAACAAAAATGCAAGCAGTTTATATTCATTTCCCAGTGTTCTTTCTTTGGGTGTAGCTGCTTCTGTCCATCCTTGATCAATTGAAACTGAATTAGCTCTCTCTATCGAAGCGATCCACTTCCATCAGAATACATCCTCAAACAGTATTGTTGTTGAGGTATATAATGATCTCTTGGTTCTGCTCATTTCACTTAGCATCAGTTCATGTAAGTCTCGCCAGTCCTCTCTGTATTCATCCTGCTGGTTATTTCTTACAGAACAATAATATTCCATAACATTCATATACCACAATTTACCCAACCATTCTCCAATTGATGGGCATCCATTCATTTTCCAGCTTCTAGCCACTACCAACAGGGCTGCCACAAACATTTTGGCATATACAGGTCCCTTTCCCTTCTTTAGTATCTCTTTGGGGTATAAGCCCAGTAGTAACATTGCTGGATCAAAGGGTATACAGAGTTTGATAACTTTTTGAGCATAGTTCCAAATTGCCCTCCAGAATGGCTGGATGTGTTCACAATTCCACCAACAATGTATCAGTGTCCCTGTTTTCTCACATCCCCTCCAACATTCCGCATTATCTTTCCCTGTCATTCTAGCCAATCTGACAGGTATGTAGTGGTATCTCAGAGTTGTCTTAATTTGCATTTCTCTGATTGATAATGACTTGGAGCATATTTTCATATGCCTTTAAATAGTTTAAATTTCTTTGTCTGAGAATTGTCTGTTCATATCCTTTGACCATTTATCAATTGGAGAATGGCTTGATTTCTTAGAAATTAGAGTCAATTCTCTATATATTTTAGAAATGAGGCCTTTATCAGAATCTTTGACTGTAAAAATGTTTTCCCAGTTTATTGTTTCCTTCTAATCTTGTCTGCATTTGTTTTGTTTGTACAAAAACTTTTCAATTTGATATAATCAAAATTTTCTATTTTGTGGTTAATAGTGATCTCTAGCTCTTCTTTGGTCATAAATTCCTCCCCCTTCCACAGGTCTGAGAGGTAAACTATCCTATGCTCTTCCAATTTATTTATCATCTCATTCTTTATGCCTAGGTCATGAACCCATTTTGACCTTATCTTAGTGTACTGTGTTAAGTGTGGGTCAATGCCTAGTTTCTGCCATACTAATTTCCAATTTTCCCAGCAATTTTTGTCAAATAATGCGTTCTTATCCCGAAAACTGGGGTCTTTGGGTTTGTCAAACACTATATTATGAAAGTTATTGGCTGTTTTGTCCTTTGAACCTAACCTATTCCATTGATCAACTAGTCTATTTCTTTGCCAATACCAGATGGTTTTAGTAACTGCTGCTTTATAAGAGCCTCAACAACTTTTAAGAATATGAAGGGCTCCTGAGATCAAAAAATTGAGAATAATGCTCTAAGTATAATTGGATCCCTCTGTAAGGTACTGAGAGAATTCATACTCAATGATGAACCATGTGACAGTATAAACGTTTTGCTGTAGTTTTGCTCTCTGAGCTTTAATCAGACATTTCCTTTTTTGCAGCCTTTGTTTTGAAGACATTCCAAAAGACACAATCTGAATGGACTTCAAGCCCTTTAAAGTATGGAAAGGTGGACAAAATACAGACCTTGATTCTTTTCCTAATAGAATAAAAGACATAAAGTTCTTGATTCTAGGAATGATGGAGAGGATACTAAGGTAATTCAAACAATATATCTTGCTCCAAGAGACAGACAACATAAGGACTTATTCAGTTTTGCATATAAGTTGCTTAACAAATTAAATGATTCTAATCGTATATCTGGAGGTCAAATAAATGCTTCCTTCCTTTAGTATAGAGGCTATATATTAGTTTTGTTTAAACAAAGAAAGCTTCTGCTGTAGAGTAGAGCTAAACATGCAACTAGGCCCTTTTAGGTCTCTCTGGCAAGAGGGTGTTGGGCTTTCAATTCATATTCACCTCTTCCTTGGGCAAGCTACTTATTCTCTATGGGCCTCATTTTCTTGATTTGTAAAATGAAAGAGTGAAGCTAGATGAATTTTCAGTTTAGCTTTACCTCTAAGTTTTTGATCCTAGATAGTAATATATAGTTAAAGATTATGATTAAGAGCTTCAAATTGCAACAAACATAACAGGTTTGGGATTAGCAATTAAGGTGGGAAATTGTGTAGGGAAGTTGTGTAGGATTCTTGGTTCAAATTCTTAAAAAATTGGGCCCCTATCTTTATTTCCAGCCTCATTTCCCTATTGTGGAGATTAAGAAAGACTCTTAGACTTAGAGTCAGAAGATGTAGGTCTAAGTCTTGGCTGGTCTCACCTTTAAGCATCTTAATTAGCTATCCTTCAAGACCAAACTCAAATACCTGCTCCAAAAAAGCTTTGCCTAATCCTAATCACTACAATGTAAAGAGTAGCAATTATTGATGCCTAAACCCTTTATCTGGCACTTAGGCCCCAGAGCTCTGTGATTTCTTTCTTGTAATCCTTTCTTCCCTCCATGGTGATAACAAACCCTTCACATCTTACCTCTTTGTGACTAACCTTCCAGCAGTAAGCCTCTTGAAACCTAGCCAGTGAAGTCCTTAGATGATATACAATATATGGTTTGGTTTTGTATTCAAAGCTTTTCTATGTCAGTAGGACCTGTTAAAGAGTTTGCCTTCTACTAGCAAAATCTATGAGAATCATATCTCCTTACCAAGGAGTAATAAAAACTGAACTTCAGTAGAGGACACTATTCATACTGTTTTTTATATGATCACTCTCCCATTCTGTTAGATTCTTGTATGTTTTACACATCTTTATCTTAACATATATATGTTAGTATATGCCTATCGAATAACCAAATACCTATTGAATAAATTCAGCTGCTTAGACTTTATTTTCCCCCATATCAATAACTTTCAGATTCAAGAATTTGAAAGAAATTTCAACTTTAATCTGGATGGTGAATCCACAATAGCAATGATTCATTTCACAAAATATAAGCAGCTTTTTCTTAAAAAGCTTTATTATCTAAAAGTCACTAATGAGAAATTCTCACAAAAGTAATTTAGCCTGTCCATCATCTATTGGGGAGAATGGGGCCTTTACTTTGTGATGATGGCAAGAAAACAGTCATCACATTCTATAACACTATACATAAATGAACAGTTACTTTAGTTCATTCCCAGTATGCTGAAATGATTGTAGAGATTTCAGGAAAAAACTCAGAAAAGCATTACTAAAGCTACCAGGTGAAAAATGAAAGTTTTAAACTAGAGAGAGAATGATTTTTTTCCCCAAAAAAGATGTGTGTGTTTAAATGCATAAGATTTCTGAGTATGAAGTTTACAAAAGTTGAGGCTACCCTTTGGTGCTCAGTGTATTCACATTCAGAGATGTTTAAAAAGACTTTCTTGATAAAAGAATTTTGAAATGTTTTTGAGTTTAAAAAAATTCTTAACAAGACAGAACTTTCAGGAGAAAGAAGTAGCAAGAGATAGAAAACAATATAGATGAGGATTAATTAAAAAAAAAAAAGAAACAGAAGGATATATTTCAGTGAATTTTAAACAAAATTAAATTAAGATTAATTTATCAGGTTTATCCAACTCCATTACAATGGAGGATCACTTAACAGAATACTGATGGATATCAGGAATATGTCAGAGGTGGTTTTTAAAAATACATCTGGATGGATAACCTCATAATAGATAATTACTGTTGGGAGGAAAACTAAGAAGGAAAAAGAAAAAGATTATAGACTAGCTGTGCCCAAGGCAACCTGAAATTATGTTATTAGATCTCCTCTGAAAGGGGATTAGAAGCATTATAAATAAATTCAGAATTCCTACATAAAGTAATGTATCCATTTGGAAAATAGATTATCACTGCCTGTTGAAAGGAAGAAAAACATAAAGATATGTTTTTTAGATAAGCTGTCTTTTATGACAATATCTTAATATGAAGTTAATAAGTTATTATGATATCTTTTCAAGAAGAGAATATATGGGAAAAACACACAAACATAATAAAGAGTTTCTATAACTTAAACCTCCCCCTAACTATTGTTAGCATTTTTAGACTTTGGTTATACAGATACTCATAATGGAATTATATGTGACTTTGAATTTCCACCTAACTTAGAAATGTTTATAACATTTGACACTGTTTTGGTTTGAAAAATTTTCAGGGTACCCAAAATGCCCAAGTTATCACCACCTACATTCTTGTTGTCCTATTTTGCAAATGCCATTGAACATTTCTTTTATCATCAGTCTAAACTGTCTCTCATGGAGGGAAGGTCCAGAAGCTTAAATTTTTTTTCCTCCTCAAGTCCACCAGCTGTTTTCCATTTTAAACAGTCAGGTTTAGTTGGGGCCTGTGGAGAAACTTTCAGTTTTTACTAACTCAAGGACCACCCAGTTTTTTAGTAGTTTTTGGGTTGAGATTTTCCCTCATTAAGACTTGATAAGCAAGGGAATAAGACTATACCTGATTTCTGTGATCTGTCATGGTCACTTCACTATTTGTCTACAGAGAGTCTATACATTCCAATTTAGTGTTTCCATAGACACTGTGTAGAGTTTTTACAAGCCAAAGAGAACTTAGGTTTTTTTTTTTTTTTTTCCTATTGCCTTAAAGAAATTTGTAGATCAATTCTGATGGACCTGGCCATCATCAGCAATGAGATGAACCAAATCAGTTCCAATGGAGCAGTAATGAACTGAACCAGCTACGCTCAGCGAAAGAACTCTGGGAGATGACCAAGAACCATTACATTGAATTTCCAATCCCTATATTTTCGCCTGCCTGCATTTTGTATTTCCTTCACAGGCTAACTGTACAATATTTCAGAGTCAATGCTTTTTGTACAGCAAAATAACGGTTTGTTTGTGTATACTTATTGTGTATCTAATTTATACTTTAATAAATTTTACATCTACTGGTCATCCTGCCATCTAGGGGAGGAGGTGGGGGGAAGGAGGGGAAAAACTGGAACAAAAGGTTTGGCGATTGTCAATGCTGTAAAATTACCCATACATATAACTTATAAATAAAAAAAAACTATTAAAAAAAAGAAATTTGTAGAAAAACTAGCCTTATGACTGCTATTTGATTTCTATTTACTCATTTTCTCATTAAACTTTATCAAAGCAGTTTTCTATTTAAGAATATCTTATTTTTGCTATGCCACGTAATTAAAACAAGAGACAAGTAGGTCTACAAACCTATTTTTGTCTGATAGTGAAGACTAGTAATTATGAAGTTCATTATAAAAACATTCTTCTGTTAAAAAAAAAAGATTATAAGGTGTCATGTTGCAGTCAAGAAACAGCTAAGGAAGTATCTGAAGAAAAGTGGATTTGAAGCCATAAGTCCTTGGAGAGGAGCAATATTAGATGGCAAAGGGTAAGGGAAGATTGTGCTCCACCCCTAATTTCTTGGCTCATGTGGTAAGATGTATACTGCTTATGTTTCTGTCACTCATACTTAGGATCACAGAATATTACTGATGGAAGGGACTAAATATAACCTAATCTAAGCTAGCAATTTTACACATTGAAAACAAGAACAAGCAAAATTACTTGTCCAAGGCCTTGAAATCAAATGGTGGCAGATAACTATCAATCAATAAATATTTTATAAGTACCCACTATGTGTTGGGGAAAACAAATTCAAAGGATGAAAAAATCTTTAATCTCAAGAAGCTTAAATTCGAATGGGGAGGATTACATATATAATGTATGCATGTAAGTATATAGAGAATAATTATAAAGAGAATAAATACAAATAAAAGTAAAGTATTTGGGGCAGGAGGGTACTAGCAATTGGAATCAGGAAAGCTTCATTCATGTAAAAAGTAATACTTGATCTGTATGTTAAAAGAAGAGAAGGATTCCATAAGGGGGAGGTATTCAGGATGGCTCATGGAAAATGGAATGTGTGTGAACAACAGAGAAGGATTCAGCTTGCCTACATCACAGAGTGTAGGAAGAAGAGTTATGTACAATGAGGCTAGAAAAATAGGATAGAATCAGGTTGCAAAAGGCATTAAAAGTGAAATGGAAGGACTTACATTTCATCTTAGAGGCAATAGGGAACCATTGGAATTTAATGAGTAGGGGAAATGACATGGTCAGATATGTGCTTAAAGGAAATCACTTTGGCAAAGGTTTGGAAGATACATTAAAATGTACTTGAGGCAGGGAAATTGTCATAATATGAGTAAGGGGTGATGAAGGCCTGAACTAAGATGGACATTGTGGCAAAATTTTGGCTTTTCAAAACATTTATAAAACTGGTAATTCTTTTTGAGTTTGGTTGACTTATTGGGGGCAAGGGAATGTGAAGGAGAGATAAATGAATTTTTTATCTTCATGAGATTCTCATATTAGATGGGTATAGAAAACAATATGAATGATTTTAATACAATTAAATATATTATTTCTAAGTACCATAAGCTTCCATCCTTGACTTTTCTTGATTATGAGAGACTCTCAGAATCTCTAATCAATGTTATAAAAAGGTTTTTCCTTTGGGGAGAATGAAATCATAGGCCATCTTAAAGTAGAACACTCAACGTAACATAAAATCCTGACTGTCTAAAATGAAGTCTTTTATATTTTCCTTTTTTGTATTTCGCTCACAAATGAAAAAATAAGTACGTATGAGAAGGGAAGTATATAAGTCCTTATTAAGTATTACTGAGTCAAATGATCTATGAAAAAAATTGAAGAAGTGGTAAAAAGTGGACCTCATGGGGGTAGGCCCCATGTGGAAAATAAGAAAAGAATAATAAGTTTTTGCTAACTCGTGCATATGTTAGAAATCCACATTGCCATGTTAGCAGTTTTTCTTTCCTACATGAGGCTTTGATAATACATAGTTAATGATTTACAATTACCATCTCTACCATTTCCATAGAAAAACAGGAGTTCTTAATTTAGGGTCCATAAACTTGATTTAAAAAAAAAAAATTGATAAAAGGATTTCAGTGTAATTGGTTTCCTTTGTAATCCTATGGATATAATTTTATGCATATAAAAGTATTTTTCTGAGAAAAAGTCCTTAATCTTCACTGACTACAACTGGAGTTCATGACATAGAGAAAAGTTAAGAATCTCTGCTGTAAGATGAGAAGAAAATTGTTGTACTGTCCAAATAGCCTTTTCTTGTGTTTTCTGGTTTAAGAAGTCACATTTTCTTGTTTGGTCTATTAGAAGTTTCTATTGTCTTCTCTTTGGCCTCTGAATCCTAATTCCTTGGTTCTATATTTGACTTCATTCAATATCATGATTCATTAAAAAATCTCTACTAAATCCTCCTCCATCTGGCAAAAAACAAAACAAAAAATCAACAATAATCAATTGTCCCTTCAGAATGATGAAATAGAAAATATTTGGAAAACAAGTTTCTTTAGGGACAGAATTATATCAACCAAATCAGTGTAGTTCTCAAAAAGATTTGAATTCAGGCTCCAGAGCTGAAAGTGCACTCATCACTTAAGATTATTAAAGAGAAGACAGCTCATTGGACTCAAGATTATTCTGACTTAAGATTCTACATTAGTACACTTAGGGGCAGGTATAGTGGATGGAGCTTGGGGCCTGATGTCAGGAAGACCTGTGTTCAAATTCTTTTTCATTCTTTAATAGTGGTGTGACTTAACCTCTCTCTTTCTCATTTGTAAGATAGGGATAATAAAAGCATCTGAATCACAAGGATGTTGTGAGAATTAAATGAAATAACATATTTTATAAAATACTCTGCAAACCTTAATGTACTTCATAAATGCTAGTTGTTAATATTATCATAATATTAAGGTGGAAATCTGAAAAAATTGCAGACATTCTCTCAAAGGTCTCATGCACAACATTTTAGACTCCCTGGTCAAATTTAGAATAATCTGCCTATAATTTATTTTTAAAAATTAAATCACTGCCTACTTTCTTCTCTTTGATAGTAGCAAAACAGAGGTAACCTTTTATTCTTTACTAATTACTGGGCATTTCATGAGGCCAGCTGGAAAAAGAAGGTCCATAAAATCATTATTTTAATCATTATCTAATTATTTAATTATTCTCTAAACCTCTATTTATTCATCTTTATTAGATGCAAAGATAACCAGTATTATTAAGTCAATTTGCAAACAATGAGAGGGGATAGAGAATGTACCTGTGATTTCCTTAGCATGGGGAATTCTATCATGAAGAGAATCTTCCTACCAATACAAATTGGCTGCTCTTTCTCTGCAATTTATAGTCTTACAGAGTTGCCTAGGATACTAAAAGGTTAGGTGACTTGCCCAGTTACAAAGCCACTATGTTTCAGAGGTGAGACCTGAACCTCTTCTTAGATCTGAGGCTGGCTCAGCTCTCTAGAAAAAGGAACCTCCAGTTTGCAAATGAAGAAAACAAAAACAAAAACAAAATACCCAAATCAGAGCCTAGGTAGCTTAGTAAGGAAAAGTCAGAAATAAGGTGGGAAATCTTACTTAATTCTGCATTCAGCAAACTGCAGGGCAAAGCAATGGATCCAAAGGCACAAATTTCCTAACACAATTTTATTTTTTTAGCTATAACTAGGGGTCAATAATCTAAGTGTATTTCATAAATAACCTCAATATATAATATAGACTCATCTCAATTTTATTTTCTTTAAATTACAGTGTTACTATTTTTGCCACTATAGATTGGTTAATACAATTTACTCTTCTTGCTATTTAGACTATTTTAATTCAGTTGATAATGATCAGCAAAGTTAATAAACCAGTGTAATATTTACTACAACTTATTTTAAAGACATACAAATATTTGTTCATTCCTCAATTTTCTTTTTGTCTTTCTTCTTTTACTCTAGAAATTGTGTTTGTCTAAGTCCTTTTCTATTTATCAGAGGCTAGAAGAGGTAACATTCAAACTGAAAACTTCATCTTTTCCCTGAAGTGTTTCATCTCTAGAATCTTGTACTTGCTACTCCCTAATCAAGGCCTCATGATTATTGTCTGAGTCACTTTCAAGTACAAGTTGCTTGAGGGGAGAATTTTGATTCAAATTTTGCAATTTTGCCCAAAGGAAATTAAAAAAATAATTTGCTACAGTCACCTTGAACATCTCAATGCCTGCACACTCATTTTTAATAGGTAGAAATCTAATATTCCCAAACTGAGCTTCACATGATCATGAGCAATGAATGATGCCTCAGGGCCATGCTAATTTCATTACAAATGCTGCTTTGAGTTCATTGTGCATATAATAAGCCAGTCTGCATTAATAAATTCGACCAATCCTTTATAATACAATACTTGAAAGTTTAAAGACTAAAGAATATCATCCTTATCCAGAAAACTGAGTTACAAACAAAAAAGGTTCATCCAAGAGCCACCTGAGCTGAGTTGGAGCCTGTAGTGAAAACATGCTGAGATTCCATGATCTCTCTATCACCTGTGGAGAAAGTATGTGCATTCTCAGCACCACTGTGGTTTTTCAATCATGTTCAATTAGGTTGCTCTCTCATCCTCCACAACCAACACATGGCCTTTGTGATTTTACTCTGAGGTTAGAACAACAGTAATAATTCTTTTAGAGTTCATTCAGAGAATCTGGATGTTGTCTTAAAAATAGAATTGCAGCCTGTTAGTGAGAGGAGCTGGATCTTTGATTTCGTGGGTATAGTGTTATTTAGAAAGAGAATATAAGGCAGGTCCTCATTTTCTCTGCAATTTTTAATTTTAGGGAACTGCTCAGGGCACTAATCCAAGGTTTACACATCTAATATGCATCCAAAGCAACATTTGAACCCAAGTCTTCCTGACTAAGCCCAGATCTCTATCAACCTCTATCCTGTCTCACTATAGCTTAGTATGCTTTAAAATCAATTCCGGCAAGAAGGGAGGAGATTTTATTTTATAAAAATAGGTTTCAGATGACAAAATCATCTTTTCTTTCCTCTTTTCTCAAGCTTTCCTTCAACCCCATTCTGAACTTCCAGGTAACTGCAGGATGACATTTGTGTGTAAGCGGCTTCTCACCAAGGTCTTGATTCCTCCTAGATCAGTCATGCCTTTCTGCACTCCAGTGATTTCTCAGCCTGAGCTCAATGTCCTTGAGCTCACTAGTTGCTTTTGTACTTCTCTAATGAAGCATAGCACCCAGAAAATTCACAAGAAAAAGTAACCCTAGTGAATGCTAGTTTGTTCTTAAGTCTTTACAAGCCAAACATATAAATTAGCTGTCTGCTTCTCTGAAAGGATTGGGGGCAACGGAAACTTCCTCCACGCCCATCCTCATCTGATCTCCATTTTTGATGGGGCTTCCTGAGTTTTCCACCTCTATACTCAATGTTCCTAGATAGGAGGAAAAACTTAAATTTCCTTAAATTGTGTTGACTTACAGGACTTTGCAGGATCTGAGTGACTCTCTTTCTTTGCTCCATCATATTGAAGTCTTGTCTTAGGTCTGGAGACATATTCCTTTCCCTAATGTATTCGGGGTCATTTTCATTGATGCGATCAAAATACCTCTCTTTGTGAGGCATGCTGGGAGGGGGAGGAGTAGTGATCACTCCTGGATTAGCATCTGAACTCATGCTTCAAGGCTGTCAATTCTTCTTGTCACCTGTATCAAGAAAAAGAGAAATGGAAGAAATTAATATCATTATAAAATCTAACAGAGTGTAAGCATTAAAAAGTTCTTGTTTTTCCAGTAATGATGGCAACATCCTTAGTAGTTTCTCAAATGAAAGCAGATCAAGTTCTATCTTTGTGAAGATCTCCTAGGTAATAATACTAAATTGTAAAATATGTTTTGGAAGCTGATGAAAACAAGCAGCTAAATTATGATAATGGAATCAACTAATTGCCAAATAAAACTGTGAAAGAGAACAGTGATTACAAAATGGAAAATTAAGATATGATTCAGATCATAAAAGACCATGTTTCTTGTTGCATGTGCAGATAACTTGTAATGTCTATCATTCTATGAACATTTTTTCATCTGAACAAAACCATAACTGTATTATGAACCACAGTAATATTTTTTTGATTTCTTGATAGATTGAACCTTACCTTTATTTAGCAGGTTCACTTTATTTCAGTGTCAATTTGCCAGCACACTAGAATAACACATAGTTTCAGGATTTTCAAATGATTCAGCAAATTCCTTGGAAAATGGAAATTGGGCAGATTAAAGGGAACGTGAGTGTATGTTTGTGTATGTATGTGTATGTGTTTGCTATAGGCAATGAAGTGATATGTTTTGCTTGACTATGCGTATTTGTTACAAGAAATGTTTTTCTTTTCTCCCTTTCTTTCAGTGGGGTGTGGGGTGTTGAGAGGGAAAGAAAATATATAATAGCACATAATATGTGCTATATAAATGGGAGCTATTAGCTATCATGAGTAGCCTCCTGGGCTAACACAGGGTACAGTTATTGGTATTGTTGAATTGTTTCAGTCCCATCCGACTCTTCATGACCCCATTTGGGGTTTTCTTGGAAAAGATACTACAGTGGTTTGTGTCAGTTTCCTCATCTGTAAAATGAGCTGAAAAAAGGAATGGCAAATATTCCATTGTTTTCTATAAGGAAATCCCAAATGGGGTCATAGAGAGTTAGATAGGACTGAACAATAAATGCGGGGTCTCAGATACAGTAAAACAACAACACTGCCCTGGTCTGGCCCTAAGTAAATACCCAACTGTGCTAGGAAGATGTTCAGTTTATCAGACTGTAAATTTCTCAGAAAGACTTAAAAAGTTGACCATGGGCAGTGCTCTCTAGGACATGTGCTGCTCCCTCAGTATCCCCTTACCTGCCCTTGTAGCCCGGCATTTCCCTGAGTCATGTACTGAGATGTGCTTGTAGTAGAAAGTTTCCATGTACAAGTCTGGGATTAACACCATTGTACAACGGACAAAAGGATTTGGGTAGTGGTGGGGTAGGCTGATGAAGGGAAATGTTAGGAGGAAGCAAGATATGAACTAGTTATTCTTAATAATAAAAACCGATGCTTATATAATGCTTTGTTGTTTACAATGTACTCTAAAAGGATTATTTCATTTGATCAACTTACTAACCTTGTAAAATAGGCAGTTCAGATAATAGGGTCATAGCAGCACAGAAGAGCTGGAAGTGCCATGTTGCCCCCATTTTACAAAAAAAAAAAAAAAAAAATCATGACCTATTATGGCTCTTCTTCCCCCAATAGATTTTGTTCTAGTGGAAAGTAGTAAGATTGAAAGATAAAATTCAAATCCTAATCCCCTGATTTATGCTTTTATTATTCCTCCTTTACAGATGAGAACAAAAAGGTCAACAGTACTTAAATGACTTGTCTAAGGTTACATAGCTGAACTAAGTCTATACTCCCTAAGAGATCAAAGAATAAAGAAAAGGAGCCATCTTTTTTTGTAGTGACAAGTACTGGAAACTGATGAGATGCCCATCAATTAGGGAATGATTGAATAAATTATGATGCATGAATATGATGGGATACTATTACTATGTAAGAAATGATAAAGGGGGTAGTTTCAGAAAAACTTGGGAAGATGGTTTGTAAAGTGAGAGGAATGGAATCAGAATTAAGTTATACAATAAAAAAAATATTGTAAAGAAAATGAATTTTGAAAGACTTAATCAATATAATGACCAACCACAGTTCCAAAGTATTTTTTTTTTTTTTGCTAAGGCAATTGGGGTTAAGTGACTTGCCCAGGGTCATACAGCTAGGAAGTGTTAAGTGTCTGAGGCTAGATTTGAACTCAGATCTTCCTGACTTCAGGGCTGGTACTCTACCCACTACGCCACCTAGCTGCCCCCAAAGGATTTCTAATGAAACATATACACTCTCCACTGACAGAGAAATGACAGAATACAAACTGAAGCATATTTTCCTTTATTAGTTGTTTTTTGGTGGACATGACTAATGTAAGAATTTGTTTTACATGACTCTATCCACCAGTATTGAGTCTTGTTTCTTTTGTCTTCTCAGTAGATGAGGAAAGATAGAGGGAGACAATTTGAAATTGAAACTGAAATAAAATTGAATTAAAAAATAAAAATCAAAACAAAATTATATAAATAGCAGAGTCAGATTTCAATCTAAGACTTTTGGCCTTAAGTTTTGAAAAATTTGTGCTTAGTTTTCAACTCAAAAGACTGAACAGGTCAACACAGAATCCAGATCAAATCTAGGAGACAATGTTTAAGTTCAACAAGTCCCTTCCAAGTATAGTAAGGTTGCCCACTTGAGAATTTTATATTTTTTCCATTACTATTTTACTCCTCCAAATATATGCAAAGACAGTTTTCAACATTCACCCTGCAAAACCTTGTCTCCCCTAAATAGCAAGTTAGCAGATATAGATTAAACATGTGCAAATGTTCTAAACATTTCTATATTTGTTATGCTACACGAGAAAAATCACATCAAAAGGGGAAAATCCCCAGCAAACAAACAACAACAACAAAAAAGTTTAAAATACTATGCTTTGATCCACATTCCGTCTCCATAGTTCTCTTTCTGGATGTTGTCGGCACTGTCCATCACAAATTTACTGGAATTGTCAAGGATTTTATTTGTAGCAGCCTGTGGCCTTCCATCACTCTGTGCAAGTTCCTGTCACTATCTTGCATGGATGAATACCATATATGTCAAAATATTATAATTTCTGGAATGCTAAAATATAAGGACAATAGAATAGCATGAAGTTGTGACTGTATAAGGAAATCTGGGATATGTAGTTGTCACAAATACAGAGCTACTAAAAGGGCCCTTTCAAGTGAGCTATTTTGGGCTGATTATGTGTCAGCTTTCAGTTGTGCCCATTTAGAATTTGTATTTAGAAATGGCTGTGTGTGTGTGTGTGTGTGTGTGTGTGTGTGTGTGTGTGTGTCTAGTATGTGCAAAAAACAACCAAATATAGTAATTTCTTAGCAAGTTTAATCTTCTTTATTGACTTTGGTAATAAAATGGAAATTTTCTATAATACTGAATAGCAACTATGTGTATCATAAAAGTAAAGTTTCAGATATCTATCATGAATGGGGTATGAAGAATTATGAGTTTTCTTGTTGAACTTTAGCAACTTTTTGGTGTTTCAATATTGGAGGCTTTTTTCTCTAAAAGATTTTGTATTTTAGTATGTGTTAGAGAGGGATATATCATCTTTGTCCCATAATGATGTTAAAATAAATATACTTTACTTCATAAACAAAGATTTTCCCCCATCAGAAAAATCACCACAGTGTCAAAAAGACACAGAATATTAAAGCAGGACATAGGAAATTGAATTGTGGAACATTATAGGAACAGATAAAACCTCAGTTGTTAAGTTACAACTTTCTCAAAGAAAGTCTTTGTTTCCAAACTATATTCCTAGTAATAGCTCTCCCAGTAAGTTCCAAGCTAGCTTGAATAAATTGAACCAAAAAATTCAAAACTGCTTTTCAGTAGGTAGTTTTACAAAACAATTTTAGTTACAGTCAACATGAGAATTTGTTTGGTTTTGCTATGAATATGTTACAAATTCTTTGTTTTTATTTTTATTTTTTGAGAGGTCCAGAAAAGAAAGGGGTGAGAAGGCCAGGGGTTAAAAAGAAAAAAAAGAAAAGAAAAGAAAAGAAACAAAGACCAGACAGGAAGCCAGAAGGAAACAGAGGAAAGTAGGACAGCTTTGAAAGCTATTGTTTGAATTTCTTATATACTTTAAAAAATCCTTCCCCCCAATTACATTGTAAAAACAATTTTTTAACATTTGGGTTTTTTTTTTAAGTTGTAAATTCCAAATTTTCTTCCTGGAACTCTCTTCTCTCCCTTCTTCTCCAGACTAAGTAAGCTATCTAATATAGATTATACATATGTAATCTTACATGATTTCCATATTAGCTATTTTGTAGAAGAAAACTTAACTTGAAAAAAACAAACAAAAAAAATAATATGTGTCAGTTTGCATTTGGACCAGTAAGAGTCCAAATGACTGAAGATAGTTAAGTCATTCACAGTTGATTATTGTACAATATTACTGTTACTATGTACAATGTTCTCCTGGCTTTGCTCACTTTTTGGCATCAATTCATATAAGTCTTTCCAGGTTTTTCTAAACCATTCTGCTCATCATTTCTTATAGTACAATAGTATTCCATTATAATCATATATCACAATTAGTTCAGCCATTCCCCAATTGATAGGTATTCCCTCAGTTTTCATTTCTTTGCCACCTTAAACACACAAAATGTTATAAATATTATTGTACAAACATGTCCCCCTTCCTTTTTTTAAATCTCTTTGGGATACAGATCTAGTATTGGAATCACTAGATCAAAGGATGCACAGTTTTATTGTTATTTGGGCATAGTTCCAAATTGTTCTTCACAATACTCACAACACCAAGAATACAGTAGTGTCTTGATTTTCTGACATTTGAAAAAATACTTTAAAAAAAGCAAGCTGCACATAATAGAGACCTGTAGTTTCAAGTACAATCTTCTTTTTCTGTTTTACTATATATATGTGGAAATGCCCATTTTATTTGTATTTATATTCAAAATAAAAATAAGATTTCAAAACAAAGATTGTTTTAACTCTTTTCTCAGAAGTGAACTTTTCTGAATTTTTTTTTTAAGGAAATAGGTCAATAAGTGTATATTTGGGCCCATAGCCTGTTCACATATATAGATGAGCCTAAAGTAATATTATCCTTTTACTTTTTGTTCATTTCTAGCTTTCACAAAGATAAAACAATTGCTATTAATATTGATGACAATCCTATACTTTGTAAGAGTTCACATTTCTAATGAAGTCTAATAATTTTTTTGACTTTCTACTACCAATTCTTCATAAATAGTATAAAATTAATCATTTTTTCAAATCTTTTACATATAGATAGTCTAATAAATCCACACCTTCCCCTCTCCTCCCAGGTCTTTGACATTATTTAACATAGCTCCTGTCCCTCAAGCTCTGCTGCAACAGAAATGAGAAAGCTGTTGATTGAAGTTGGTATAAAACATATAAAGAAAACAATAATAAAATATGCATAGTTTCTGCTCTAGTTATCTTTTCTAACACAGTGAAACCTGGCTTCTAGAGGAGGAATTATGTTAAGTAGTTTATCTGAAATCACTAGATTGTCTCTGAAGGAAAAAGCATGGTTTCTGTTAGTGCCAACTGGTAAGTGCAAAACATTTTTCATGGTGAACAATCTGGGAATAGTTATGGAACACAAAATGGGCTTATGTAACAATTTTTTCAACTCAAGGACAGTAAAATGGGAAGTTGTCCTGGGAGACATGAATAAACTTTACAAAAACAATTTTAATGGGCATTTGGTCATAAGTAGAGTACTAATCTTTACAAAGAGAACTATTTAACTCAGTTTTATATTTACTGAGAAACTTTTCCTTTAGAAAATTTCTTGCTGAATCCAGGTTAAAGTTGAACAAAAACAGGAACAATTGAGTCAGTCAGCCAATTAATTAAGGAGAAAATAGTCTCTGCCCTCAAGATGCTGACATTTTAATGGGGGAGACACATATAAACAAACAACTATGTACAAACAAAATATGTACAGAATGAATTGGAGAAAATCTCAGAGTGAAGGTATTAGCATTATGGGGCACTTGAAAAAGGTTTCTTGCAGAAGATGGGATTTTTAGCTGAGATTTGAAAGAAACTAGGGAAGCCAGGAGGTAGAGATGCGGAAGATCATCACATGCCAGGCTTGGGGATCAGCCAGGAAAATGAAGAGTTGGGAAAACAGAGATTAAGTTATTATTATCATTTTAGAAAATTCAAATTGTGCATGACTTAATTGTTCAATTATTTTAAAAAGGAAAGTGTACATCTACATGTACACTGTTGATAAGTGTAATATAAGGATGAGGAGCAGGAAGAGATCAAGTAGTAAGTACTGTACTTGGAAGACCATGAAGTACTTATATTTTTTAAAATAGTATTTTATTTTTCCAAATACATGCAAAGATAATTTTCAATATTAATCTATGCAAAATCCTGTGTTCTGAATTTTTCTCCCTCTAGCTCCACCTCCCTTAGACAGCAAGCAATCTGATATATGTTAAACATGTACAATTCTTTTAAATATATTTTCATATTCATCATGCTGCACATGAATAAATAAAAGGGAAATAAAAACCATGAGAAAGGAAAAGAAAAAACCAAGCACACAAAGAACAATAAAAAAGGTGAAGATATTATGCTTTGATCCACATTCAGTCTCCATAATTCTTTCTCTGGATGCAAATGGCACTTTCTATCACAAGTCTATTGGAATTGCCTTAAATCACTTCACTGTTAAAAAAAGCTGAATCCACAGTTGATCATCACATAATCTTGTTGCTGTGTGCAATTTTTTTTTGGTTCTGCTCACTCAGCATCAGTTCATATAAGTTTTTCCAGGCTTTCCTGAAATCAGTCTGCTCATCATTTTTTACAATATTCCATTACCTTCATATACTATAACTTATTCAGCCATTCCCCAGCTGATGGACATCCACTACTCAGTTCCCAGTGCTTTGCCACTACAAAAAGAGCTGCTACAAACATTTTTTGCACATGTGGATCCTTTTCTCTCTTTTATGATCTCTTTGGAATACAGACCCAGTAGAGACACTACTGGATCAAAAAGTATACATAATTTTATAGCCCTTTGGGCATAGTTTGAAATTGCTCTTCAGTGTTTTTTCCTGTCATCTTAACCCATAGAATCTATTATACAAATACTTTTTAATAACACGAATATACTCTCTTTGACACCATATGGCTCTGAATTATTGGATAGCATCGTTTTAGTAGTATTTAAAGAACAATGGAACTATGAATGGTAGGCATTCAAGACAGCAAGTTACCAACAATGATTTGTAAATAATATATATGTGAGAGCAGAAAATGATATGAGGCATTAGTTAAGTGGGAACAAGGGATAAGGATGGACAGATCTATTGGTACCTTGGTATCTCAAATATATTATAAGAACAAGAGAAATCCTTATAGAACGCTGAGTAAGCATTCTCTCTGGAAGATTTATGGGAAAATATGAATAGGAGCCCACAGGATTAGAAGAATAGAGTTGTCCTGAAATACCTATACTCTTTAAATCATTAATTTATCATGTCTTTGTTGTAATACCTTTTCATAATATCATACTGCTTTCTGATGAAGCTGAATTGGGTTCTAGACCCACGTTTTCTGCTGACTAGCTGTATAACTGTGTAATTTTCTTCTTTAAGCCTTACTTTATCCATCTATACAATGGAGTTACGACTATATAACAAAAGGTCCTTCAAACTCTGAAATTCAATGATCCTATGAATATATTCTCTAAGACACACATATAAAAAGAAGTATAGCATTTGCAATTCTGATCTGCAGTTGTATTTGTTGCCTCTGGAAATATTCTAACAATAATAGTTGAACTTGTTTTGGATAAAGGATAGGAGTTTGAGATGGGATTGTTGACATGGTCTGAAAAAGAAGTGATTGTGAGATTCAATGGATCTTACCTGAAACAACTGTTCCCAAACATATCCATTTCTAGCTGATACTTAAAATGGCCTAAATTCTGGATTTGATGCTCCTTATAATTTCATTGTGCCTAAAGAACCAACTATGACTATCATTCTATTTGTTTTTGTTTTTTTTAATCCTTTTAAGATTTTCTTTTAAAAGTTTTTTTTAAGTCTTCATCATTAATAACAGAAAATATTTTTGTTGATGCTATGAATTTCTTCCTAAAGAAGATATTTTACAAAAAGATTTAAAGCATAAATGAAATTTATTTTTAAAGATCTTGTCCAGATGTTTTTATACCTATTTTAAGAATATGTTTAAATAACCATAAGTTTATGATACAAATGGATGAAATAGCCCAGAAATTCAAAATTATGACAAAAGTCATTTAGAAAGTGAAAAGGAGATAAAGAGGGAGTGAAAAGAAAGAGAAAGAAAAAAAGAAAGGGTAATGGACAAAAATAGAAATTAGAAGGAATATTTCACAGATGTTCACTGTATATTTCGATTTCTCTGATAAAGAAGCTGTCTAATATAAACTATACTCGACTTGGAATCAGAAGCTATGGATTCAAGACTTTTTTCATCACCTACCAGTTTTATGATTCTAAGCAAGGCAATTTATTCCCTGAGATCTTGCTCTTGCTTTCCTCTGTACTATATAAAGTTGTTGAAAAATCAAATAAGATAGTTATAAAATAGAAGAATGAGTACAAATGAAAGTAAACTAATTAAAATGAATATAAATCTTTTTATCCTTAAGATAATATAAGAATATACTATTAGTATTACTATGCAACACTAAATGAATCTATTCCATACAAAATTTTATTTAATATGTTCATATTATCACTTTGTTAAAGACATTATCATATTAGTAAAATAGGATTCAGTTAGTATGCTAGTCTCAAAAAGTTATCTATACCACTTTAACTGTAAAATCATTAGAATCAGTGAACACAAATATAAATTAGTCCCATGCCAGTTAATATGGATAAAATGCATGCAAATGAGGGGAGTTGTAGTCACTATTACATTAAACTAAGAATCTATTAAAGCTTGAATGTTAAGAGAAATCTAAGTAGTTAATCCTAGATAAATGTTATATTTATATCCTACTTTCCAGAAGGAGAGGCTTTGATGACAGACTAGTGTTAGAGGTCTTATAGAACACATACCGATGTCAGCTTTAAAGAATGATGAAAGCATTCTCAAGCTTTTTGAGGGTATCATGTAGGTCATAGCTTTTATGTATCTATATACTGTACATCTGGGAAAGCACAATGTTCTTTTTTTTGACTGATGAAAATAAAAACATCTATAATACCCTCTAACAGGGCATTTAAATTCTAAAACTTAAGAACACATTTAGTCTTAAATTTCTTTCCCTTCCTAAGAAATGAATATCATTCAAAAATAAGCTCATTTTCCCAGCCAAAGTGTGGGTAAATTTAATCAACATTAGAAATGTGAATGTAAGCTGATTATTTATTGAAATACATTATTTTTAGATATCTTAATATAATAATAGAAACAATTTCAAATGAGATTATGATGGATTTTTCTTTTTAGTCATACCTAGCTTTTATATTTTAAAAAATATTTGAAATTAAGGAATGTTACTGAATATGTCCATAGTAGGAATATTCACAAGCAATATCATTAGAATTGCAAGGCTAAAACTTCACAAGGTTAAACTTTTACACCATAACTCCCCTGGCTAGGAAATCAATGAAAAAAAAAAAATCTAACTCCAGTGACATTTAGAAACACCCAAAATGTCCTTCCAAATGTAGATGATAAATAATACTGGAAGCTTCTGACTTTAGTATTCATTATTCTCTACATGTTCTTCAGACTGGTCAAACTTGTCTTCCTCTTATTGTTGGTACAAATGACTCTCTCTAACTATATACCTATATTGTATTCTCTGCCTCTGTCTCAAAAATATCAAGTTTCTTTAAAATTTATCTCAAGAATCACCTTCTACAAGTACTTCGTGATTCCCCCCTCCCAGCTGCTAGCACCTTTCTCACTCCCAAGACATTTTTGGTAGATAGTATTTGTAAAAATGAATTTTAAAATGCATCTTCAAAATAAAAAAGTTTGTTTCCTTAAAAGTTTGTTTAAAAGTTTTTCAAAGGTAATATATAAAGAGCCTAGTAATTTCAGAAAATTAAATCCCTAATAAGTCTACGGTCTAGGTTGATTTTATAATTTTTTTTTAAATTTTAATCCATGCCAGGGTAATTTTTTACAACATTATCCCTTGCACTCGCTTATGTTTCGTTTTTTCCCCTCCCTCCCTTCACCCCCCCCCCCCCCAAGATGGCAAGCAGTCCTATATATATTAAATATGTTGCAGTATATCCTAGATATAATACATATTTGCAGAACCAAACAGTTCTCCTGTTGCACAGGGAGAATTGGATTCAGAAAGTAAAAATAACTCGGGAAGAAAATCAAAAATGCAAATAGTTCACATTCGTTTCCCAGTGTTCCTTCTTTGGGTGTAGCTGTTTCTGTCCATCATTTATCCACTGAAACTCAGTTAGGTCTCTTTGTCATAGAAATCCACTTCCATCAGAATACATCCTCATACAATATCGTTGTCAAAGCGTATAATGATCTCCTGGTTCTGCTCATCTCACTTAGCATCAGTCCACGTAGGTCTCTCCAAGCCTCTCTGTATTCATCCTGTTGGTCATTTCTTACAGAACAATAATATTCCATAACATTCATAATTTACCCAGCCATTCTCCCATTGATGGGCATCCATTCATTTTCCAGTTTCTAGCCACTATATATAGGGCTGCTACCAACATTTTGGCACATACAGGTCCCTTTCCCTTTTTTAGTATCTCTTTGGGGTATAAGCCCAATAGAAACACTGCTGGATCAAAGGGTATGCAGAGTTTGATAACTTTTTGGGCATAATTCCAGATTGCTCTCCAGAATGGTTGGATTCGTTCACAACTCCACCAACAATGCATCAGTGTCCCCGTTTTCCTGCATCCCCTCCAACATTCATCATTATTTTTTCCTATCATCTTAGCCAATCTGACAGGTGTGTAGTGATATCTCAGAGTTGTCTTAAATTTGCATTTCTCTGATCAATAGTGATTTGGAACACTCTTTCATGTGAGTGGTAATAGTTTCAATTTCATCATCTGAAAATTGTCTGTTCATATCCTTTGACCATTTATCAATTGGAGAATGGCTTGATTTTTTATAAATTTGAGTCAGTTCTCTATATATTTTGGAAATGAGGCCTTTATCAGAACCTTTCACTGTAAAGATGTTTTCCCAGTTTGTTGCTTCCCTACTAATCTTGTTTGCATTCGTTCTGTTTGTACAAAGGCTTTTTAATTTGATATAATCAAAATTTTCTATTTTGTGATCAGTAATGGTCTCTAGTTCATCTTTGGTCACAAATTTCTTTCTCCTCCACAAGTCTGAGAGATAAACTATCCTATGTTCCTCTAATTTATTTATAATCTCGTTCTTGATTTTATAAAATTTTAAAAATAGGCTATGCATTGATTTGTTTCCCGTTCATAAATGTTTTGTATTGGATACTGGTATAGCGTGTCTAATACTGCCCCGATCAATGTTGTCACACAGTAAC
This sequence comes from Antechinus flavipes, assembly GCF_016432865.1. Classification (NCBI taxonomy): domain Eukaryota; kingdom Metazoa; phylum Chordata; class Mammalia; order Dasyuromorphia; family Dasyuridae; genus Antechinus; species Antechinus flavipes. The sequence goes on along the minus strand of NC_067399.1, from coordinate 587,956,441 downwards.
ATTAAGAGATATCATCTATCTCTATTATAATGCCTGGAATTCTACCATGCCTGGATAGCTTTACTATTGCTTCCATATTAAGAATTGAAGTATTGAAACTCTCTCCAATTTGGATAGTTCTGATTGTTGATGACCTCAACTAACTTAATCACCAACTCTCCCTCAGACTCTGATAGAGATAATCCAGGATTCTCAACTCAAAAGCCCTGGAAACAGCAGTGCACCCCACCCCCAAGCTGCTTCCAAAGCCCAGTCTCCACAGCCATTACTAAGAGGAGAAATCACTGAAGAAAAGGGCCCACCTTCTTCATTATAATCAGAAATAATTGCTGACCAACAACCACCAAAAGGCAGATAAGCATAAGTGCTGTGGCAGTAGCAGCACCCACTATCCTGGCCCTGCAACCAGATCATCTGTCCTGCTTTCAGGCCATCCTCACAAACATTCATTTGGTGAAGCAACTCCTTGAAGAAGGGTTCAGCTATCCCTACCAACAAAGCAGGCAGGATACCCTGGCTGAGGCAGCAAGACCCCCTGAGGAGAGATAAGAGGCAAGATAGGGAGGCAAGTCAAACCAGCATCACAACTACTTTGATTATGTTATCTCCCCAGACCCTGATGGAATTACAATACTTTTAGTCCAGAGCCCTCAGAAACCCCTGTGGATATGCAGCCCCGCAACTACTTCAATAGATACCACAGCTACTTAAATCCTGATAAAGAAAATTCTTGCCACTTAAGTCCTGAGAACTATCAAAAAATTCAACATTATAAACCAATTCCATTTCTACCAAGGGAAATGACATTAAAGAAGTAGCATTAGCATCTGTTTTGCCATTGCAGACTAAGGATCATGGAATTTTTTTTTATCTGACTTGAAGTTAAACTTTCCCCCAATTAGAACATGGGCTCCTTCAGAGAAGGGACTTTCTTAATTTTTTTTTTTTATCTCTACCACACTGCACATAAACACTTAATAAAAGCTTCATTTACTGATTCTCCTTGCTACTCTGGCTCAGCCTTTTGTACCCCAGTAGTATCCTGAGTCAAAGTCAAACATCAAATGGGGTGCCATTTGCCTAGCTTTGTCTATTTCTTATTCCTCCTCCCCTAATCATTTTATGTTCAAATTAAACTGCACTACTTTATGTTCTTTGAAAATATTGAATAATTTTTTTGCTTTGGTGGCTTTATTCAAGCTATTCCCTATGCCTAAAAAAATGTTTCCTCTCCCTTTTCCTGGCCTCCCTTTAATTAAGTACTACTGAAATACCAGGAAGGCTTCTTTGGTTGTCTCAAGATATTTTCTCTAAAACTTCAGGAAGTACTTTGCTCTCAACTGTTCTAATGCACCAATATAAATTACTGTCATCTGTTCATATATTACATCCATGGTTCACCTTATCTAAGCTTTATAAAGTTCCACAGTGTTGGTAATTGGCAAATGTTTCTTGTGCTTCTGCATAAAAGTATTAATTTATAAATACAGGCTGAGTTAAAGTTAATTGGTTTTCCATGTTGGACGCCAAAATTGTCCCATAAACCTGTTTTGACTAAACAATATTTTTTGGTAGAATCAATCAGATATTATTTAATGCATGCCCATATCATAGAATTAGATATTATTTTTATTTCATAATGAGATGTTCGAAGTTTAGTATGCTGCAAGGAAGTGTTAAATGTCTGAGGCCAGATTTGAACTTGGGTTTTCCTGACTTTAGGGCTTCTACTCTATCCACTGCAACACCTAGCTGCCTCAACTTTTATATTTGTACATCCAGTGCTTAATACATACTTAAGTGCTAAATATGTTTTTTTCATTCTTTCATTTAATGTAAAGTTAAGTTCAAGTACTGAAAGATGCTTTAAATATACCATTAAATAGAAAAACATAGTTTATCCTCTTGCCTGAAATGACTTATTCTATTCTTTTTAAAGAAAAAACAATCTCCCTTCTTTCACCTCAAATCAAGAAAACTTTTAAAAAGGGGGGAAAAAGTATGCTTCAATCTGTCCTTTGATTCCATTAGTCTAGAGTTGGACAGAATTTTACATTATGAGTTTTGGGGAATTGTGGCTTAGTTCTTTAATATTTGAGATATACAACCTTTATCATAGGAACTTGCTGCAAATTTCCCCCAGTTTTCTACTTTTCTTCTATTTTTAGCTTCATTGCCTTTATTTGCACAAAACCTTTTTTAATTTTATGTAACCGAAATTATCCATTTTTGCTCCTGTGAACCTCCCTTGCTTGGTCCTATTCACAGAGCTGATAGGTTAGTAATTTCTTCTATGCTCCCCTATTCTGCTTGTTATTACCTTTTATGTATCCATTTTGAGCTTATTTTGACATATAACGTGAGATGAGTCTACTCTAATTTCTACCACATAACATTTTCCCAACACTTTTTCTCAAATAGCAAGTTTTTGTCCTAATAACTAGATCTTTGGGTTTATCAAACACTAGTGTATTGAGCTTATTTGCTTCTTTATATTGACCTTTTAGAGTTCTTTAAGTAAACTTTCATTTCATCTGCAAAAAGTGATAGTTCAGTATCCTCACTGATTATACTTCTATCCATTTTTTTTTTACTGTCTTACTGCTATAGGCAGAATTTTAGTACAATATTGAATAATAATAATAATAATGGACATCTTTGTTTCACTCCTCTTCTTATTGAAAATGCTTCTAGTTTATAATTAATTCAGATAATGGATTGCTCCTCATTTTAAATACTACTTATGATTTAAAGAAAAGCTCCATTTATTTCTATGCTTTCTAATGTTTTTAATAATAGATATTGTATTTTGTCAAAAGCCTGTGTTTTATATTACCATGTAAGGTTTCAACACTTACACACCAAATTCTAGCTCTATTAACTCTTTGCATGTATAGAACAATTATTAAAATGAACATCAATCTTTGACAAAGGAGGATAGGAAATTAGAAATTGTTAGTATCAGTCCCTTCCATGTTGATGATATTCATAAGTCAGTCAGATAGACTGTCTTTGCCAACTATTGGGAGGCATTTCCTGATTTACCCTGAATGTGACAGGGAAAAGGCTGTGCCATATTGATGGTTGCTAGCTCCAAAATTACTTGCTTTAAAAATTGACTTTGCACTGTTGACTGGTTGGACATTTTTGGATTAAATTTTTTCTTGAGGTCCTTTCCAACTAATGAAATGTTATGATTCAATGAACATACCTTTGGGATTTGTCTTTCTGAGAGGTTTCTGACCACTTTCTCAGTTATTTTGTCATTGATCCAATCATTCTATATATTCCAGATTTGGGAAGTTCTTATTAGATAAATGTTTAGATAAGCATGTTCATGTCAGTTTTCTTTCTATCTTCTAGATGACAGTAAACGTAAGGGCCTTTACTATTTCTAAATCAATACTATTATTTCTCTTCCGTAAACAGTGAAGCTAATGATCCAGAAACTCTTGTTAATAGGATCTAAAACTGAAGGGGACATTATGTCTCCTAATCCTTTCATGTTACAGATGAGGAAACGGAGACCTAGAGAAGAGCAAGTAATGTTCCAAGTACACCTAGGACAAAAGTAATAGAGCTCAGATTTGGTTCCAGGTTTTCAGACTTCAAAGCTACTATTTTTCCACATATCATAAAAATTGATATTTGTTCATTTGTTCAAGTGAACTTTGAACATTTTTGTTTATTCAAAACTGCCTCTGAGGAAGTCTAATCAATGTACAAAGCACATTAAGTACTGAAGTGACAAAAACAAAGCAATGATTGGCTCCCAAAGAGTTTATATTTTACTGGGAGAAGGAAGAATATTATATAGAGATCAGTAAACAGAAGGTGATTTGAGGAGGAGGAGAAGATAGCACTTGAGTAAAATCAGAAAATGGTTTAAAATGTGGCAATAGTTTTGGTTTGTTTTTTTTAGCAGTAAGTTTTAAAAGGACATACTTGCCTGCCATCTCAATTAATAAGGATGAATTTCAAGAAAAAAGAGTGTGTGAATATTTTCATCTCTCCAAGCATTAGCACCAGAAATTTGTTTCTTCTCTCTTATCCAAAGCAATGGTGAGATCCTTTTCCTCAGTGGCCATTTTTGAGATTAGAGTAGCAATACATCTTGGAGGGACTATGTGACCACTAGTCACTATCCTAACTTTTGTTATTGTAAAACTTCTTTAAAATGAATATGATAAGCATTATTTCTGTGTTAAGAATGTAAATGTTAAATTTTCTTATGAAAAGTTACTCCTTATGAAATGTCTTTCCCAATTTAAAATTCTTGCTAGATTTGAGCTAGGATATAAGCAATGAAATATCCAGTCTTTCAATTACCAGGCCATTGTTTTACATATAAAACAATATATAAAATAATGTCAAGATGTAACAGCAGCATACTTTAACTTAAAAAACACAAATTTTGATTTATTGAGTAATTACTCCTCAAATAAAATTGTGAAATAATTAAGCCATTGAAAATTACCTCAAATTCCCTGTACTAGCTGAGAAGTCCCATCTCCAGGATTAGTTAGGATAAGCTACTTTCAATTGCTGATCACTGTTTTTAAATGCCACTGAGAGTGTAGGATAATGAGGTTAACAAGGAGATCACTAAAAGCTGAAATGGTTAAAACTAAAAGATTTAGAGCTTGAATAACAGAACAGCCATTATTTACTCCTATAAGGTATAAGGATATTTTCTTTACTTTTTTTTTTTTTTTTTTTTTTTTTGGTTTCTGTGTGAAGAGATTGAGTGAAGAGTCTCTGAGGCAGGAACATCAATTAGGAGACTATTGCAATTATTCAAAAGATAAGTTCAAAAGTTCAAAGTTCAAAAAGAATTGGTAATTATAAGTATAGAGAAGAGGCTAATTATGAGAGATGTTATGAAGGTAGAAATGATAATATGTGGCAAATAATTCAACATATAAGGTGGGTGAGAATGAAGAGTTGGGTCTAACAACAAGGTTAAGTGAATGGAATGAGTGACGGTGATGCCCTTAAGAGAAATAGGGAAATCTAAAAGAAGGATGGGCCCTGGGGAAGGCCTTTTTGGATATCCTGAGTTTAAGCTACCTACAAAGACATCCATTTCAAAACATCCAAGAGGCAATATGGAATTAGAGTTTAGGAGAGAGATTAAGGATAAGTATAATCAATCTGAGAATCATTTTTTTAGAGGTGATGACTAAATCTACAGAGGGTGAGGAGGTCCTCAGGTGAGAGTATTTATTAAAATGAAGAGGAAGGCACAGAACAGGGCCTAAAGAGTTTAATGTGACTGAAGATCTAGTAAAGGAGAATGAAATGGAATAAGCCAAAAAGAAGAATAAAGAGTACAAGTTTTACAAAGTCTAGAGAATTCAGGGGAAAAAAAGGGCAACAGTGTTAAAACACTGAAGAAATGTTAAAAAGGATGAAATCTAAGAAAAGTCCATTAGATTGTAATTAAGATAAAATGGATAAAATATTATGATATATAGAAAACAATCCTAAATGATTAATAAGTAACATTCATTGGAAGTATTTGAGACTATGACCAGTACATAAATACAGTCTAACATTGAATTTTAACACAATTTTAATTTTGTTCATGTGCATTGTCCTACTATTGTGTCATTAATGCAAGTTACATGAAATATCTATGCAACTATATAACAACTATATATGCAAAGGAGTAACTATTGCTAAGGGAAATATCAATAGACTTTAGATATAGAAGAGATTACTGGTAAGCAACACACTTTCTCCAAGACCAAACAGCATTCATCATCTATTTCAGTGGTCTCCAAATTTTGTTGGTTATGTACACCTAATAATTTTTTTCTCAAATACCTCAATTCATGCACACACACATATGTGTATATATGTAATTTACATGTACTGTCATATTGATAATTATGCACATTATAAAACTCACACAAAAACTAAAAGTAAAAAGGTTAAGATAAAGGGAGACACTGGACTTTATTGAGTAGGGCTGTGACATGGAAAGAGATATACTTTAGGAAGATTTCTTTGGCGATTGTGCAGATCTGAGTAGAGAGATACTTGACTCAGGGAGACCAGTCAGGAAGCTATCATCCTAGTTTAGGTGAGAAATAATAAATGTGAAAAGGTGGCTATGTGAATAGAAAAATGGAGGCAGATATCAAAGATATTGCTGAGGTAGAAATTACAAGATTTGGCAACTAGTCAAATATATGGGGTGAGAAAAAAGAGAATACTAATATTGAGAATCTGAGTGATATAAAGTATGGTGAGATCCTCAAGAAAAATAAGTTCAGAAAATGGATATATTTGATGAAAAAGATAATGCTTTTTGTTTTGGACATATTGAGTGTTAAAGGTTTATGGGACATCTAATTAGAAATGTCAAATAAGCAATTTATGATGTGAAACTGAAGCTCAGGAAAAAGACTGAATTTTTAGATCTGAGTCATCTGTTTAGAAATTATAATTAAGATCCATGATAATTCGAAGTTATTAAGTAAGAAAATATAGAAAAAGAAAAGCCCAGAAGAAAAACTTTGAGTACACCTACAATTAGAAATATGAATATACTTGATAGTCTAGCAAGAGAGTGAGAAGCAATCTTATAAGTAGGAGAACAAAAAGTGAGCAATGTTGGAAGAGCTCAGAGGAGAGAGAGTAGGTATCCAAAAGACAGTGATTAAGTGTCAAAGCTGCTGAAAAATAAGTAGGAAAAAAAAATCAGGTAACAATTAAGAAATCATTAGTAATTTTGAAGAGGGCAATTTCATTTGAGTGAGATATCTTGATAAGGAAGAAAGTGGAAACCTAGTAGACTAGAAGGATGATGGTTTCCTCCATAGAAATGAAAAGTCTGGAAGAAATTTGGGGAGAAGATAATGTATTGCTACTTATCTATGACTGCTTAACCTGTGCTTACTCACTCTTTCTCATCAAAAAACTGTGTGTGTATGTGTGTTTGTATGTGTAGCTGAGTGAATGTAAAGGAAGAATTACTCACTCACCACTTCCACAGATAGCAGAACCCAACCCCAGTAATGGAGGACATAGTATTAGGTTGAAGAAAGCTGCTAGGAGTCAGGCTAAGTTACATCCTCAGGTTATGAGAAAGGACTGAATAAGAGAGTATTAAAGGGATAGTGGTGATGTAGTTCCATTGAAGATGAACCTACAATTAGCTGTGTAGGGAAATGTGGGATATGATCTATCTCACTCCACCTTTTTTGGGGTCAAACCTTGGTTCTCCCTTTAGATACCACTATGCTAAATGCTAGGTTATTTTCTATCATAATCATTAACTCTTCTAATATAATTTCTCTCTCTCTCTCTCTCTTTGTTTCTAAGAAATATCTGAAATGTTATCACCACAAAAATTAAATCTTTTATTTTACTCTAATTCTTTAAGATATACATATATGTTTTTCCAAGACTTTAACAAATTCAAATTTTATTTTAGGAAAATTAAGTTGAAATTTCAGGAAATGTCAGATTAGCAGTGACTTTAGAAACTTCTAATTCAAATCTTTATCTTCCAGATGAGAAAAGTGAGGCAAAATGACAATGCTAACTTAGTTTCAGACAAATCAAGTGTCTCAGTTCAGTATTTTAACTACTTCACTTTGATATCATATTAGACATTTTTTATCCACTTGGTTCTCTTTACCTCACAGAGTTGTTGTTGAATTAAAGTTCAGTCCTTGCCCCTATTCCTAAATACATTTATTTAATGCCCAAATGCCTTTTCCTCACTGAGTTTTCTTCCCTGGTTGGAGATTTCTCCCATTTGGGCATCCTGACTGCTCACAGGACTTGGAGGAGTTGGAAATCACCATTTCTATCCTCCTTACTTTCTGTCGAGGTGGACTTAAATACCTCTGGCCTTGCCAAATTTCTGACTTGTACCTTTCTTTTCTTTTATGTGTTGTTTTCCCCAATTAGAATGCAAATCTGAAAACAGGAGCTATTGCCTTTTCTCTCTTTATCCCCAGCACTTTTAGTGTAGTATTGGGTGCAGAGTAAGTACTTAATAAATATTCATAAATTCATTTATTCAATTCATTCTATGGGGTCTGGGTACTACATTTTCTGGGAAAATGTGGACAAGTTAGGCTTTGTCAAGGGAATGCTGACAAGAAAAGGATTGTGAGAGGACTCAAAACTATATCATATAATTATCAACTGAAGAACTTGAGGAAGTTCTTAGACAAAGCTTAGAGAAAGGAAGACTCCCAGGCAACAATAGGTGAAGTCTCTTCAAATATCTGAAAGGCTGTCACATGGAAGAAAGTTTAGACTTGTTCTGCTTAGGCTCAGGGGAACAATATAGGTAGAAGTTGCATGTAGAGAGGTAAATTTTGTTTTAAAAAAAAATCCTATTAGGACTATCCAGAAGAGTTTGCCTTAGCAGGCAGTGAATAAAAACCTCATTTATGCAGGTCCTTAAGTGACAAACAGATAGCCATCAGTTAGGAATGCTAAAGAGATAGTTCCTTTTCAAGTATACATAGGGAAGGCAAGATGAACTTGAAGATCTCTCCTGACTCTCAATTTCTAGAAATGGTATATACCTCATTGAACAAGCACAGCTAGGTTACATTTGGATTTCTAATAATCATGGTTCAATGTAGTAGATACTAGGCATATGCCATCCGATTCATATCCCTAAAGTTAATTTTTTAAAATGATATTTTCAAACTAAAATAATAACAATTACATATAATATGGCACAGCTATAAAATTGTTACAAATACTGAAGTCAAGCTCCTTTTACCTTTTTATTACCTCTTCTACATCAGTGCTTTTAAAAAAACTCTTGTCTTTGTTGAACAGTATATGTACATGTTCATATTTTATAGCAAAATCTAGATTCTAATATTAATTCCATGATAAAATTCATCATCCCTCCAAAAGGACACTGGCATCTGAATGGTACAGACTTAGCCAATCTCTTTTTCTTAATGCATTAACATATTTAAGAAGGATGTTTCATTATTGCACGTAGAATTTTTGGCAAATATTAAACCCTCGAGCTGGACTTGTAGGCCAAAAAATTCTCATAAAATATTAAATTGTTAATCATCTTGTAAAAACTGATATTGACGACTCATTCAGAATTTACAGGAAAATAGACATGACTGTCAACATTAAAAGATTCTAAGTTAACATATATTTTCAAAAATAGGAAAAATACTGACTACTTGACAGCAAATATGTCAGAAGAAATGAAAAAGTTCAGCTAGTCATATACTTTGTGTATATGACACAAAATATAAAAAGATTGTTTATATAACAAGGTATAAAAATGTTAAGTAGGTACTTGTTAGGCTGACAAATCACATGGCCATCTGATTCAGAGGCAAAAGAATATTGGCTTCTGATTAATGTCTTGGATTTATTCATCTCCTTTTTTTCTTAACGTATTAGTAGACCTAAAGAGTATTTCATTATTTCGACATGGACAAAAGAAGCAATAATTGTCTTCTCTACTTGGGAAGTGACACAACAAAACAAAGAAATCATGACTTGCTTAAAATGTTAAAGGAAATATTTGCACATCTGGAAGTAATATCTTTTATTAACTTTTTCAAAAACTTTTACATAGTATAAAATGGTAAAAATGAATTGGTAGGCACTTAAGGGGTTTAAATAACTAGAAATATTAAAACAGAAGAATATTTTCCAAAGAAGTATGTTTTCTAGTCATCTAAATTACAGAATGATCTAGAATTTTCTTCAATTATTCCTAATATGAATTATTGGATAAACAAATATGAACTGAACATCGAAAAATAGTCTTGTAAAATAATGGGCAAAAATAATTGACCACAGAGTCAAATCCCTGAAGTCTGCTGCAGTTTCCAAAAACATATGAACATAGTGCTCTTTTGCCTCCTTTCCTCCTAAATATTGTGTGCTGCTTATACCCCTCAACTCTCAATTATCTAGAACATTGATCCTCTAGAAATATAAAGGAAAAAAAAAGGGAAAGTTTATGGAGAATAATGGATTGATTACTCAAATGTGCCTTCCAGACATTTAATTTTTCTTATTGAATCCCCTGGTATCAAGTGAAGTCTTTAAAACTGAGATCCAGGAAACGATCCAGAACTTGACAGCTCATGATAAATGAGAGGTTATAAAAAGTGACTCACTATGGATTATGACTTTTAAAGATAGATTCATTGCCTTCAATTTCTGAAGCTATCTTAAATCTTGACTTCTTTACTATTTGATAGACCTTAAGGGCAAAAAGCTATTCTTTACTAGAAAGCAACAAACCTTTACATATTTTATAAACAAATCCATTTCATCATTTAATACTATACTTTGAACATTCAGAAGTTCCAATTTTAACCAAAAAATTCATTCATTAAATTTTCTTGAACAACATTTATACTTAAACTAAATGTCCTATAAGCTTTCAAGAAAAATGTGCCAAAGTGAGTAATTAGAAAAAAAATATGAAAAATGTGTTTCTCAAAATTCTTGATACAAGGATTATTTGATGATTCTAACACTCTACCCCTTGATTCAAGTGGGAATTCTTTTGCCATTTGGGGTGGGGTGGCAGGAATCATATGTAAATCAATTCCAAGGAAAGCTGAATACTAAGAGTGAAATCATTTTATAAAATAAAGCAATATAGCCTGAGAATACAGAGAACCAATCTTACACTGTGAATACTATCTCTTCAGTCTGGAAGTTTTTTTTTATTCAGTTGTTCTTCAGTCACTTCTGCCTGTTCATGATCCATTTGGAGTTGGCAAAATGATTTGCCATTTCCTTCTACAACTCATTTTACAAAGGAAGAAACTGAGGCAAATCGTGATTTGCTCAGGATCACCCAACTAATAAGTATCTAAGGCCAAATTTGAACTGAGGAAGATAGTCTTCTTGATTTCAGGCCTGCCACTGTAAATATTCAACTAAACAAGTAATTACTGAGTAACTCCTACTATGTACAGAGAATAGTAGAGAAAAAAGAAGAAGGGTATGGGATTTATCTTTGTCTCCAAGAGGCTTTTTCTTTGAATGAATTGAAATATTATTAAAACAAGTGAAAAAAAATATGATTAAATGCCAAGTGTCTACCTAATCTCTTGTTTCAGATTTCCTAGCTAAAGAATTTAGTTTTAACAACTCTGTTCTAAAAAATCCAGTTGAAAGAATCAAATACAAAATTGTTAGTAGCTAAACATTTCAATACACTAAATCAATTTAATTTAAAAAAGAATCCCAGTGGTCAGATTTTTATTGGCTTCAAGTCCATCTTTCTGGCCCTAAGCCCTGAAGATTCAAACTATTAATTCAATACAATAATGATCCTTGTTACAAAACATATGATAGTAGAATTTCTTAACCACCAAAAACAACAACAAAAATCACATGTGTAATAATGTATTATAGGAATGTCATAATGGTTATAACAAGTTCACTGAAAGAAATGTCTTCCAGTTTCAGAGATCCTCTGAGTCATCATCACATATGATAATACTATTTTTGTACATGAATGACCAATTTGGTTTAAAACTCTAAATTTTTTTAGTTATATCAAAAGGATGTCCATTCTAATATCAGCATCTTCTACTATTGAATAACTATATAAAATTCATTCAATGCATACAAAGTATGCATTTGCAGATATTTTCAAAATCAACTTTTCAGAAATGATAAAGAAATGAATTACAGATTAAATATCTGATATGTTTAGCAGCAATGAAACATGGATAGCTTCTACAATGGCATGACCTTTGCAAACTACAGTGTTAGACTGAGAAGCAGGTTTCCATGGAAATCTGAAATAAATATGAATGTTCTTGTCACATCAGATTTCAAACAGAAATTTCTTTGTGAAAATTTATGATAATCTACTGTGAAAGCCAACCACATACCCAAGTTGTGATGGATGGCCTCTTCCATCTATATCATGTTGGAAATATTTCTCTTGATTTTGGAATATGCAAGGTTGGTTATGAACCTAAAATCATTACAAAGTACATAGATATCACAATATTAAAGGAATGTGTTCTGATTAATACAATGCATTGCTATTTTAAGTAGATGCAACAGTACACGTTAGACTAATGCCATTGTTCTGTATGTTAAGTATAAACAAAAGTGAATGTTTAATGAATAAATATATGAAGAAAATACAACCTCAAACAGTACAACATTATACATTTTAATTAACATGTCCCCATTTCCTAAGTGAATGACTATAGGTAAGTCACTTCAATTTTCTTTTTTAGTTTCATTATTTTAAAGTGGATATTACAATAATAGGCACACTAGCTATCTCACATGTTTTGAAGAAAATACGTTGAAAACTTTATAAAATTATGCAAACATGAGATCGTTTTTAGAGTTATCTTACATTATTAATCAAAATTGAAAGTAAATTTGTTACCATCTTTCATTTAATTTCTGGTATAATTTAACTCTGACAAATCACTCCTTCAGATGTTTGAAGTTGCCTGTGTTTAAAGTATAATAGGGGCTTCTCTTGGATGTCAGCAAAATATCTGTAGAAGAGTACATGACAACTTGCAACTTCAGCATCACACTTATCTTTTCATTCTCTTCAAGCACTGTTTTTTTTTTTTTTTTTTTTTTGGTAAACTTTCACAAAAAATATCTCTTGTGTAAGACCTCTTCTCCTAACCCAGTGCAGGTGCTCTTTACTATAGGCAATAACTTTCTGGTCTCCCTGACTGAAGCCTTTCTCTCTACACTAATCCATCCTACACTCAGCTGCCAAAGTGATTTTCTAAAGAACAGGTCTGATCATGTCATCCCCTACTCAGAAAATCTTCCTATTGTCTCCAGGATCAAATATAAAATGCTGTGTTTGGTGTTTAAATCCCTTTGTAAACTGGTCCCTTTTCTACTTCTCCAGTCTTTTTGCTGCAAATTTCCTCCTTTCATGTACTCCAGGATCCAGCTACCCTGGCCTGCTGTTTTGTTCCTTCTTGCACATGTATTCTATCTCCTGACTCAGTGCCTTTCTCAACTCTTGGACTCTTTTCTGGTCTCCTTCCAGGTTCCACTTAAATCCCACCTTTTGTCATACTTTTCCTAGCGACTATCTCTGATTCTTCATGCTGGTGCCTTCTTTCTGAGGTAGCTTTCTATTCACACATACATATCTGAAATGAGCATAATTATTTTCAAGCTTCAAACTTAGAATGTGAACACCTTGAAGGTAGGGACTGAATTATTGTCTTTCATTGCACTTCTAGCACTTACATGATGCTGGACACAGAGTAAATAATTAATAAATGTTTCCTGACTAACAAAAATACCCATCTAAGGCAGCTTGGGAGGCCCAAGAGAGTGGAAACATGAAAGGCTAAAGCAATGGATTTAATCACCAATCTATTATTAAGATTTAAAAATTAAAATACTATTTGACAATTTTGAAGCAGCAGATGCTAGGCACTACAAGGGACAAAAATATCTAGGCTCTCCTAAAGCTTCATTGAAAATCAAAATGAAGTGAAATGCTACAAGGATTAAAAATTGTCTAATCCACTTTCAAGAATGAATACAGAAAGGTGAATAGATCAGGACAAAGAGTGACACTCTGCAGGAAGATTTCCTAAAAATGTTTACTCCACGCAGGAAGAAGAGGTACAGCACAGCAGAAAAGACAATGTGCCAAGTATCAGAAAGCCTAGGGTTTGCTCAAGTCACAAGCTCCATGAGCTTTGGTTTCCTCATCCATATGATGGATATAAGAACATTCACATTTCCTATTCTACAGAGTTGCTGTGAGGATTAAATGATATCTGCAAAAACATTTTGTAAAGTTAGAGTGCTATGTAAATAAGAGTTTCATATGAGATATGAAGTCTATGGAGTAAAATCTCATAATAACCTGGAAGAAAGGTCTTAGCACATAACAATTTCTTTAATAGAATTCAATTCAACAAGTTATTAATAACCCATGCTGTACAAGGTCCTACACTCATACTGAGGACATAAAGACAGTTTAGGATATAAACACAAAATGTGTTTAACAGTTAAATCCAAAATGTTGTACTTTGATTCATAGTTAGGAAACTCTTTAAGGAATGTGTGATCGATACTTTTGTAAAACAAAGGATATTTTTACAAAGTCAAAAGCTACCCATCATTTACCTTCTTTTTAAAGTTTTGAAACAAAATATGTTTTGTAATTCTGGAGCCTGGTAAAGGTGAGACTTTGGCAATTTTTTTTTTTTTAAGGGAAAGCCCACTTAAAATGAGAAATCCATTATAAAATTAAAATTTGCTGAAGAATCTACATTCTAAAATTCTAGACATTAGGAAAATAGACTGAGTAGGAGGAAGTCTTCTAGATTTTAGGGTCTGTTCCTTTTTTGTTGCTGTTTAGTCACTTTCAGTGATGTCGGACTCTGTGATCCCATTTGAGGTTTTGTTGGCAAAGATACTATACTGATTTGCTATTTGCTTCTCCAGTTCATTTTGTAGATGAGGAAACTAAGGTAACACAGTGAAATGACTTGCCCAAGGTCATATAGCTATTAAGTGTGTGTGGCTGGACTTAAACTCTTGGCTCAGTACTACCCACTGAGACACCTAGCCACCCTTGTTCTTACTTAACTCCTCCTCACTTAACTCTGTAGTAATCGAGTAAATGCTCTCTAGCAATGTCAAGAAAAATAAGCTAACCATGAAAAGTTCTGCCTGGCACATGAATAAATTTCCTTTTTATAATTCCTTTATTAATATTGAGTTACTATCATTCTTTTTTAATTTATAGTATATATTTTATTTCTTCCCAATTATATGTTAAAACAATTTTTAAACTTTTTTTTAAGTTTTGAGTTCCAAATTCTATCACTCTCTTCATTCTTCCCAGATATGGTAAGCAATCAGATATAGGTTATGCATGTGCACCTCATGTAAAACAATTCCACATTACTCATTTTGTACAAGAAGACTTAAAAAAATAAAAAGAAAAAGAATAATAGCATACTTCAATTTATATTCAAACAATATAAGTTCTTTTTCTGGAAGCAAATAGTATGCATCACCAATCCTTTGTGATTGTCCTGGATCATTGTTTTGTGGAGAATAGCTAAGTCATTCACAATTCTTCATTGAATGTTATATAACATTCTCCTGGTTCTGTTCACTTCATAATGCATCAGTTCGTGTAAGTCTTTCCAGATTTTTCTGAAATTATCCTGCTTGTCATTTCTGATAGCACAATAATATTCCACTACAATCATATACCATAGCTTATTTAGCCGTTCCCCAACTAAGGGAGTTTCTCTTCGATTGCCAATTTTTAGCCACCACAAAAGAGCTGCTAAAAATTTTTCTGGGGGGTACAAAAGGTGCTTTCCTCATTTTTAAATATCTTTGGGATATAGATCAAGCAGTGGTATTGTTGGATCAAAAGGTATACATGGCTTTATAGCCTGTTGGGCAAATTTCCAAATTGTTCTCCAGAAATAATATTTTTGAAAGAATATAGCTTATATCTTTACTTAAATGACTACATTCTCCTATTTTTAGGAGTTTTATAGATGCATATTCATGGCTAACAACTTAGATTATCACATGGATGTTCTTCAATAAGTATGGTTATAGATTCCAAAATTTTAGACTAATTCTTAGGATATTTTTTATAATATGAATGCTTTTCTTTCAGGCTTTTCTGGTCATCTATTTGAGACAATATACTGCGACTCAGCTACTTATTTACATCCACTCACACAGTCCTACAGTTCATCTGATTGTCTTAAATAGATGTGAACTTGGATTCTGACTTTTTTTGAGGCTTCCTAAAACTAAAAATTACAAGGAAATCACTACAGTACCTGTTTAGCTGATCTCCAAGCTCAAATAAAATATTTTGCTAACAAACAAGATGGAGCAGGAACGGGCCTAGGAACCTTTAAATCATCAGCAGCACTGGCAGTTTCTAGACTTTTCAGCCCAGAGACACCAAAGAAGCCTTGGAAGGTTGGCAGGAATGGTTTATCAGTAGGGTAAGAAGGCCTTGGGGAGCTAGCAAACCATAATGGGCCTGAGCAGTGGTGATTGTAACAGCTTCCAGAGGTCTCAGCAAATCAGCTGAGAAGGACTTGGGCTTTAGCACATTAGATCTCATAGCTCACCCCACTGGGGGTGGGGACACTCCTCACAATTCCAGGGCAGACAAGGGTTTGTGATCAAGTCCCTAGAAGGAGCCCTGAAAACAGCTGCACAAAATGCCTGAAGCTGAGCTACCCTCCACCCTAGAAACAGAGTCCTACTTTAAACAAAGAATTAGAAGTCAAGTAATAGGCTAGGAAAATGAGACAATAGAGAAAGATTCTGACCATAGAAAGTTACTATGGTGACAAGGAAGATCAAAACACACATTCAGAAAATAAAGTCAAAGCTCCTACATCCTAAGCCTCCAAGAAAAACAAAATGGAGAGCTTACTAGTATAAATGAATGGATGTTCAGTAGACATTAAACTAGAGATGTCTAAAACAAAATTCATTAATCCTTAATCCCTACCCCCATTTACTATTATAGAAGGTAAAACTATTTTCCAAGTCCCTAAAACTGGATTTTCTTAAAATATAGGCCTAACAATCATTCCCCTATTCAATAAACTTTAGTGGCTTCTTATAATGTCTAGGATCAAATACAAAATATTCTATTTGGCATTCAAAGCTCTTTATAGCCTACCCTCTTTCTTCTTTTTTAATCTTATTCCTTATTCCCCCACAGATACCTTTCAATTCACTGACATTGACCCTCTTGGATTCTCCATGAACTCTCATTTCTGGACATTTTTTGCTGTGTGTCTCCTATGCCTGCAAGGTGAACATTCCTCTGTCTACTTATTTTCCCACTTTCCTTTAAGCCTCTACTATTATCCTTTTTGTTTGTTTGTTTTGGCAGTACTTTTCCAACCCTCTTAATTTTAGTGCCTCCCTTCTGTTAATTATTTTTTATTCATCCAAATTCTATTTATTCACATACTTTGTTTTGTATATTTGTTTGCATATGATGACATCTCTGAGCCATTGCCCTCCCGCCCCCGTCCCCACCCTCGGCATTCAATAGTAAGTCTTTGGGGCAAGACTGTCTTTTGCCTCTTTTTATATCTCTAGCACTTAGAACAGTGCCTGGCATATAGTAAGTGCTTAATAAATGTTTTCTAATTGATAGGTTATTGTTAAATATTTCCATCCTACTTTTGAATTTTATTGTAGAGTACTTTGTAATAGGGAAGTGCTATAATACTGATTAAGAATCTTAGTGATAGCATTTCTAATATTATAATCAATGGTTTCCCTACATTTTAGAAATAAAAGGCCAGATCATCCAAAGAAAGAATTCTTATAAATAGCATAGCATCTTGCATTCTCATATCAGAATTCAAGAACAGGATTCTAATTCCATTATCAATTTTCCAAATTTTACTTCCTGAAAAGAAGGGATAAAGAAGACCAAAAATTTTCTGCATAATTTACATAGAGCCAGTAAAAAAATTAGAAAGTTTTGAATCAAACTATTCCTGAGAATATACTGAGTGGGAAAACTGACTCTGTGAATAAATAGGGTAAACTGGGGCAAAGAATCAGGAGCAAATCCTAGAAACTGGGTTAATCATTATTTAACCAGCTTGGCCAGTTATTCAAGGTAGACAAGGCAATCAAAACTATGACATTTCAAATTGGTTAAAGAGGACAGGAAAAGACCACAAAAATGTAAGGTCATCGAAAGTACAAAAATCTTTTTGTTTTCAAATTGTGGCATGACAGACAAAAAATTATTGTCATATCTTTTTTTTTTTCTTTGAAGATGAGATCATGAGCATTTTTTTAACCAAACATGTATATCTGGGAACTGTCATAACAAACTGTTAATAATTTTTGTATAGTAGCCTTGAGGCCAACAATTTAGACTAGATGTATTAGAAATATAAGACAAATAATTGAGACTAGATGTAACTGGATGTAGTTAAAACTAGTAGAATGACTAAATCCAAAGAATGATGGGAAATGGATTAATGTCAACACAGAAAGAAGTTACTAGTGAATGTTTCAGGGTTCTGCCTTTGGCCCAGTATTATTCAATATGTTTATCAGTAATTGGGATGGAAATATGGATGTTATGCTTATCAAATATGTGTAGGACACAAGTTGAATGACAGACTAAAATACAAAAAGATCTTGAAAGGCTAGTATAGTAGGTCAAATCTAATAAGATAGAACTTAATGGAAAATTCCATATATATATTCCATATATAATTGATAAATACAGCATGGAGGAGGTCATAGCTAAAAAGTTTAGTGGAAAAAAAATAGGAGTAAGTTTAAAATAAGTCAACAGTATGGCATGGCATTGAAAAAGCTAAAGAAATCTTAGGCTACATTTACAAAGGGCAATGTACAGTAAGAAATCCTGCTGCATTTGGCTCTAATCAGAATATATCTGGAGTACTGTGTACAATTTAGGGCACCACATTTTAAGGATAATGAAAAACTGAAGTACATTCAGAGTAGGATGACTAAGAGTAAGAGGTAAAGAATTTGCCAAATGATGATCAGCTGGAGGAATTAGGTATGTTTAGCCTGGATTTTTTTTTTTTGGGGGGGGGGAGGGAAGAGGGGAAGAAAGGAAAGAACATGATAATAATCTTCAATTTTAAAGGACTGTCATATAGAAGCAAAGATTAGACTTTTTGGGGGGGGAAGGGGAGGAGTCAGGACAAAATGAAGAGCAGTATGAAAAAAGTACAAAAATGGAGATTTCAGCTTGATACAAGGAAAACAAATTCCTAACACTTAGAACTAGCCAGAAGTGGAATGTGTAGTCTTCAAGTGGAAGATGCAAAATTACTTATTGGACACATTATAGAAGAGATTGCTGTTTAGGTATGAATTAGACTTGATGGACTCCTATATTCTTTCAAACTAATAATCTGTGATGAATCATATAAAAATAATGCTGCCATGTGAAAAAAATGAAACTATTAGATCAATCTACAAACATCTGATCACTACTCTGTGTAAAGTTGTATAAGAATAACTTTAGTTCCAATATATAAAAAGTTAACAATGCTGGCTAATATATGCAAAGTGCCAAATAAACCAAATAAAGACAGGAGATAAAGAGATCACTTTGAGAAGTGTTAATCAGGAAAGGGAACACAGAAATGGCATCTCAATTGTACCTTGAAGAATCCAAAATCAATAAAATAAGTATGGACTAATTTAGGGGCAAAGGTGGTGAATTCTTTCAATTAATCAATCTACATAATCTCATATAGTTCTCTGGTCAACACATTTGAAAGATGGGTAATTAATTAGGGATGCTAAAAAGAAATGCAAGAACTACATATATGAAGTTATTATATATTATTAAAATGATAAATGACCACAAATTAAGAGTTGAATTATCTTACAAAGCTATGAAGCAAACAAACAAACAAACAAACACGCTTAAAAGAGACAGGTGAAAATTTGTGTTTCTATAGCCTCAGAGAGCCAGCATTAAATACTAATTTCTCGGAAGACAGACAGCGTGGCAGAGAGCTTGTTCTACTTAGTACCTTGTTTCAGGTTCTGGCCTAAAACATCTTCTTGTAAGATCAGATCAATAATCTATCAATTCTAATGAGTTAGCAGTTTGTAAAGATTCCAACATCAGAGCAGGAAGAAGTTGGGACATTTGTTAGCTGTGTGACCTCAAGTAAGTCACTCGAGTTCCCTCAACTTCAGTTTCCCTATTCCTGAAATGGGAATGGGAATAATAATAATGTCTGATATATTTCCCTCAAAGTGTTGTTGACAAGTTGAAGAGAAAGTAGATTTTTTTAAGGGAAAAAAACCCAACAATTCTTGCTATAATTAGGTGTCTCAAATTAAATTTAAATAGAGGCCATAAGTGTATCAGAGTACTGTAATTAAGGCATTTTGCTCTCACAAGAAATTTTGATAGGGGCTACTACTATTCAAACTTCTGAGGCTTCTTATTTTTAAGTACACACAAGTTATGCTTATAAGAAGAACTTGAAATGACTTAATTTTATAGAAAAGTTTAGGAAATGATTACAGTAAGCCTCTCAAAGTTCATCATTAACTTAAGCACTTTTTTCCCCTTTCCTCTAAAAAAAAATTGTCAAGGACTTTTTGCTTAGCAGTTACTAATGTTTAAACTGATTCTGAAGCCGACTCAAAACTTTCTTTTGGGATACTACTTAAAACAAAGTAAATATTGGCTTAGTTATGACACTTGTTCCAATACTTTAATAACCTATTGTTCACAGCAGTTGCCTCAGCGAGATAATACATTGGGGGGAAAAAAAAGCATTTCCTGGGAGGAAGTGAATTCCCACTATGTGTCACAGGTTCCTGGCCAAGAGCTGTTCACCATAGGAGAAATAATAGTCCTCTTCTGAGATTGCATAATAGGAGTGATGTGATTCTTTTCTTCTCTCTTTTATTTAAAGTTTTCTTTCTTTTGCTTCAATTAAAACTATTGTCTGTTTGGAAGACTTTGATTTTGCTGAAGTGTTTTGTTAAAACAGCTTCAAATGTTTTAGAGAAAGTTTGTTCAACATCCTGCAGACAGCAGCATCCTGTATATCTTAAGCAAGCTATGGGAATTTCCTCAGCTGTAGTAATAATACCACAAAGGCTAGAATGACAACAAAGGCACTATCGGGTTGGGTCATCAAAGCCTAGAACAACCATTGGCAAGCTACCATTTAGGGAGAATAATAGTTTTTAAAATTAATCGAACATACTAGGCACAGCTGTTCCAACAAGATTTTTAATCTCATAAATGTATTTTAGCAGATGATATTCAAATAAGTGGACCCAAGCTTCACTTAATTGTTTATTTCTTTTTAAAAAGTGGAGCTGAGAGAAAATAATGTCACTAAGATATAAAAATGTTGAAATCAAGGATGAATCTCCAGGGTAATTGAAATTGCCCTAAAAGGACACCAGAATTATTAACTATGCCAATTCATAATAAAATTTTCATTGAATTTTTTTTTTATTGTTTTCTTAAACCAATGCTTAGAGGGAGATCTTTCTATTGAGTACTACTGCCCAAAGGAGACCTGGAAAATTACCACATTGAAAGAAACAAAAGAATGTTATTTTAGTAGCTGGCATAAGGAATTTGTGGCAGAGAACCTAGTACTGGATGTTATGTTATACCCTAATATTTGGGGATTCTGAAAAGCATACGCTCTTTAAAATAAGCCTCCCACTGATAACAGCTCCCACGGAAATTGCACTTTATGGTTTATTAAACTGTTTCTCTCACAATTCTGTGAGGAAGGTAGTATAAACATTATTACCCTTGTTTTATAGATGCACAAATTGGGGTTTGCAGAAATTAACTCAACTTGTTCCAGTAAGAGGAAGAGAAAATTCTAGAAACCAGGCCATCTGGCATATGATCAGTGGTTTTGTTATTGTACCATCTGACCTCTCTAAAAAGCTGGAGTAAGGCGGCACGATGGCCCAGCAGAAAGAGCATTGGCAAAGGAACTAAGAAGCCTGGATTAGAATTTCGGCTCTTCTTCTCAGTGTCTGACCCAGGGAAAGACACTGCCTTTTTATGGGCCTCAGTTTGATTATCAACAAAATTAGGAGTCTGGGATTAGATCAACTTGAAAGTCATTTCCTACTAACATTTTATAATCTCTGGTTTTATGGTTTAATCTGTAACAGAAGTCTCCCTAAATGGCATTAAAAAAAGTCTTCCTACCTTTAGTTAGTTGTCCTCTTGTTGTAATTAAACAAATGGAACCCAAGCTTTAATTGTCTTGCTTTTAAATCAGCTGTCATTTGAAGATATGACTAAAAATACAGAATGCTAAACATCCTTTTTGAAGAGCAGCATGAATTCTTGCTTCTATAACTCTGTAACTTAGCAGGCAGGATGGTGGGTTAAAGTTCGGCACTCAGGTTGCTTCCTCAGCACCAAATCAGAAAGCTCTAGTTAATTCCATTGATGTCAGTTTTGGTATTCAATGAAGCAAGGAAATGGATTAGAGAGCTAGAATACAAAAACAATATTAAACCGGGAGACTAAAGCCAAGTACCAAAGCTCTTGGCTCAACTGGGTACGGCTGGCTTCACTGAAAATTACAAGGATCCCTTTAAACACATGCTCACACTCACACTTACACACACACTTGCTCTCACTCATATTCCCCCTTTTCTGTATGCAAGCTTTGAAAAAAGGTTTTGTGTTGGGGACAGGACCTTGACCTGTAACTTTACAGGAAACTCTCCCATGAAGGAACATTCTTTACCAATGTAGGATCATTCTCTGGAACTTAAGGTATAAGAGAATTAGTTGTAGGATGCCATGGCAGTATATGTGAAAGGCAGAACATTTACCCGGCTATCCCTGGCTCTGAAGCTAATTTTCTAACCAATGCCACTTCTATCTTCAAGAGTTTCACAAATTTGTGTAGCCTTGATGGATTTTATTATATGTGAAAATGGAAAGTATGAGATAATCAGTTTTAAATGTGGTAGAACAGTGATCACATTTTTTCGGGATAACGTTGGATGTATAAAAGAAATATATAAAGGTAGGTGCAATTAGGGTTACAGTAAAAAACATTTGCTGTGTGTTTTTCCACATAATTTAAATTAAGCAGATAAAATTGGAACTGATATAGTGTTGAAAAACACATGAACTGTTCCCTTTTGAGGTGATTAAAGTAATTTTTTTCCAGCTCATTAGGAATCATCTGGGTCAATGAAGAAGTAATTTACTATACAGTATCTACCTACCAGAAAAAAATGAAGGCATCTTTCCAAACCGGGAAATTAATTGTCTTCCTAGACAAATCTCCCTTGAGTTGCCCTTGAACAGTATGTAGTAGGGGGATACTGAGGGCTATCATGGTTTCTTTTACTATGAGAGGCAATTCCAATAAGAGGATGGAGATGGAGTAGGGAGATCTTTTACCATGTTCCTATTATTGCCCTCACTCTTCTCTTGATTGTGAAGCTTGAATTGAAAAACTGCAGGTTAAGAGAAAAGGTAGATAAAGCTCTATTACAGTCAGAGATGCTTTGAGGTAATTACAGAATCAATCTTATGGTGCATATATCAAGAATTTAACATTGATAATTTGATGGTGTACAGATAATCTTATGTACTATTTTCTAAAACAATTAAAAAAGACAATCCAAATAAGAACATTTTTAGGAAACCTCAGGCATCTTTATAAATCAGAAATAATGTGAAAGAATTTATAGCAGTAGTTCTTAAATTGGAGTCCACAGACGCCAAAAGGAATAGATTTCAAAGTGGGTCGGTGATTTTGGATTGGAAAAACTACTACTTTCTTTTCAGGAATCCCTAAGTGAAATTTGCATTTTCTTCAATTATGAATGTAGGAAAGAAATATTCTGAGAAGAAATATTCTGGTGGGGCTTCACCAAAGTGCCAAAGGATATGTGTGTATACATAACACACAAAAATAGTTAAGAACCTTACTTACAGACTTCGTTATTCAGTCAGGTCTTTTGAATACCTATTATATGTCAAGCACTGTAAACACCTGGTGCAAACTTGTCATTTGATAAATGAGTAACCCAAGGTTATATGGCATCAATGGCAAAACTAAAACCTGAGAACCTTTTGTCCAACAGCTATGCTAGTGTTTCCTCTGCCATACCATGCTTCATATTCATTTTCCTTCACATTCTTCTATGGTGAGAAGCAGGTAGTCAAAGAGAATAACTACCAATTTGCAGATAATAGAACTGAAATGTAAGTAAAGTCTGACTCAAAGTTAATAAACTGGAGCTCCAGATAAAAGCTATCTTTCATTACTTCATATCCACTGCTTTAGCCATCAGACTTACCTTACTTTCGGAATTATAATACTACTCTTGTAAGTAGAAGCAGGTTGCACAAATTCTCTACTACAAATGGTGATTGTACCATCATTTCCTTTCAAATGAAAATGTGCAAGGAGACAACAGTCCGTGTAGATCACAACAGCAGTTTGTCTAACCAGAACTTTATTAAGTCAACATATAATAAAGCAATTAATGTGAATTTTAAGCTCATAACAAAATAAAATTGCAATACATAAAGAAAAAGGGCTAGTCCCTATTAAAAAAAAAAAAAAGCTTAACATGAGCTGCATTGAACCACAATAATTCAGCTGTAATACAATTTACCACTCACGTCACTAACTCTAGAGGGCATAGAGGCATAAAAAAGACAAAACAACGAATAGAATTTTGGGCTTCCCCCTCCCCCCTGCAACTCTTCTATCAAATACACAGCAGTAACAGGGACAAAGCATCATTATAGAAGGAATAAAAGGCTCTTTAGATGCTGCCTTTTTTTATTCAATGAACCCACTCTTACACACAAAGTTCATGCCACGATGTCTCGGAACACAGTATTGCCAGGGTATGCTAAAAATGAGTCGGATAAGTATATAATGCAAAATCCAAGTATTTTTTAGCATTAAGTACTGTATAAATCTATAAAATATTGCACATCCTTATAGAAATGTTACTGTTTGCTTTGTTTTAATTGTTTATGTCATCTAAAATTTTTGGTTTAAAAAACAAACCCTATATTTAGTTACTGTCCAGTACTGAGAAGTGATTGGGTAAAAAATTTCTATGAAACTTTTTAATACTTGGAAAACAAAAATCTACAGGAATAGCTAAATGGCAAGGCCTACTTGTTCTTCCTAACCAGAATAATTTGGCAATCTAAGAGCAGCTGATACAGAATTATCCATCTATATAGACATATATGTCTCTTTATCTACTGATAGTCATTGCAACAGAAAATTAATTCTTAGAGAAAAAAAAGAAATGAGATTGCTGAACAATTTCTTAAGCTGGTTAGTGTGTGGCAATTCTGATGCAATGCTGCCCTAAAAATGAACTTTGTTATAAACAGCAAGATATCCCCAGTAAATGTGGTTAGAGCAAGGGTGGAGTACACTCTGGGGGAAATAACACACCCCTGCTAGCTTTAGCTAAACCAAGTTTTGCATGTTAGTAACACAAAGTTTTCTAGGTTTTCCTGGACTTAGCAGCCACATTTGTTTATGAATTCTCAGAGAAATAGACAGAAACGTTTATATTCCCCCTATCAACCTCTTAATCTTAGAATTAGGGACAGATTTTCTCAGGTACCTATTGTAAATAAAAAATGAAAGGTAGAGTAGGCAGAGCAACAGAACACTAAACAGAAGAGAGCTGTGAAAAAGGAAGTCAGACCATGCCAGCTTCCAAGTTTAGAAATAACAGATTTTACACATCCCCAGGCATGACAAAAGTTAGGTGTGGTAGTTCACCTTGGTTTGTTTTTCAGAATTTCAACATCTATGGACATGGAGAAATTACTTAAAATCCTCCAGGTAATCTGACCACATACAACAACAAAGTGCTAAGAGAATACTGGTTATTAACAGTTGAAGTTTAATGGAGAATTATTATCAGCGCTTCATTTCTAACACTGTTTTGGTTGAATTATGATTTGAACTCATTTGAGGTAAAAATGAAGAAAATTATCAGTGGAGAAAATGGTGAGTACATGTTCTTCCAAAGCAAACCATTTTTGTTTATACCAAAGGCTCTGTCTTTTTATTTCACAACCGCCACCCACTTCTCCAAACAAGTGATTCAATGTTCCATAGGAATTTTAATTGTTTCCATGACTTTCTACCTGCCAACAAGACCTTAATTCTATGCAGGGAACACACAAGGAACACCTTTTAAAAACTATGATTTTTTTTTTTAAGGAAGTATTCAAAAATGAAGTTTTTTTATTCCCATGCTTGTTTTTCTAAGTGCTTACCTAAATAATATAATTGTCTTTTATCATCACCCCCCCAATATACTCATCATTAAATTCTCAATAGTTTGCAACATACCACAGAATGAAAGTCAAATATCCACAAACAAGCCACAAAACTATTGAGACCAAAAAATAAACCCTGACAAAACAATGAAGAAATCATATAAACCACATTTCTTTCTCTACCCTTCCCCCCCAATACCATAAATCATCCTAATTCATTAGGCTTCATCAGCATTTTGGGCGGCACCCCAGAAGCAGCCATCTCTAAGGATATTTGAAGGGAGATCTAACAGACCTAGTTTTCCTTGATATTGCCAAACCTTGTCAGCAACATACTGTTCTTAGCATGTAATGAAATAAACCATATTTTGTTTCAAGCAGCATGGAAAGAACTATTGATGTGGGAATCATAAGAAGTGGGTTCTAGTCCTGGCTATATAATCAGCTGAGGAAATCACTTCAATTCTCTGCATTTTAATACAATCAGGGGTTGTATCAGAATATAGGTTTATAGATTTTCAGCAAGGAAGAATTTAGTGATCATTTAATCTAAACCTCACAGATAGAGAGCCAGAGAGATGAAATGTCCTGACTGATGTCACAGGTAGCAAGAAAGCCACAATTTAATCCAACTCGTTTGAGTCCAGTGATGTTTCTTTAATACTATAATATTTTTCTAATGGAGGAATTTTTTCCTCCACTGGCATATTAGGCAAGAAAGTCGCCCTTAGTTGTGGATAGCAGCAAAGACAGAAACCTTGGAACATTAGTAGAAGGGCTAGAAGAGGGAGAAGAGGAGAATTCACCACAAGGGATCATTTAGTAGTTTTCTGGATAATTCAATCAAAAAATATTAAATACTATCTAAACTAGGTGCTAATGATACAAAAACAAAGCAAAACTGTTCCTACCATCAAAGAATTTACATTCCACAGAGATGAGATAGGTGGAATATGTATCATATAACCAGAAAAGTATATACAGAATAATTTGAGGAGGGGAGAGCATCGAACAGCCATGGGGAACAGAGAATTAGGGAAGACCTGTGTGGGCAATAACCTATGATCTGAACTCCAAAGGAAGCTAGGGATTTTAACACATGAGGAGGCAAGGAAGTCTAAAGGCAAAGCCAGGGGAGATATGAATGCCAAATTCAGGGAAGAATAATAAGGATAAATAGGCTGGAATTGAGAGTGGGTGGAGGGGAATGTGGTGAAATTAGCCTGGAAAGGTAGACTGAAGTCTTATTGTGAAGCGTTTTAAATGCCAACTTAAGGAGTTTCTAGTTCATTTTAGAGTCACTAGAGAGTCACAATAGTTACCTGAGGCAAGAAATAATATGAACAACCTTATTCCTTTTTTAGGAAAATTCAATCTGATTACTATGTGGGGAGTGTATTAGAATAAGGAGAGATGGGAAGTTAGGAACACAATAAGGAGTTTATTATAATTGTGTAGAGAGAGAACTGATGAAGGACCAGACTGGAATGATGATCTTGGAAGTAGAGAAGATGTTGTCAAGATTGAATCTATAAAGTTTGGCTACTGATGAGTGCAAGTAAGGTAAAAGGAAGAAGTGAGGATGACACTTGAAGTTGCAAAAGTGGGTATTGGAAAAGTCTGTGGTGCTAAAAGCAAAAATAGCGAAGTTTGGAGAAGACATAGGTTTAAAGGAGAAAAACAGGTTACATTTTGAACACGTTGGTCTTGACTCATCTATATGATTGTATTCAGGATACTAGAGTCTGAATCCCAGTTCTGCCTCCTACTTTTTGGATGATTTTGGACAAATCAATGAACAATATGTGGCCTCAGTTTCCTCATCTGTAAAGTAAGGGGTTAGATTAGTCTATAAGGTCTTTTTTAGTTCTAATTCATGAAACTATAAGGAACTAGAGTTCCAGAGAGAATTTAGGATTGGAAACACAGATGTAGGAGCTATCTGCAAAGAGATAAGCACTGAACCCATGAAAGCTGATAAGAAGAGAGGAAAGAAGGAATGAGTTGGGAGTCAAAGAAAAAAGTGTTAGAGAAAAGAAAAAAAAAAAAGTAGGGGGGAAAAGAAACCTAGAATAAAGCCCTGTGACACATTTAGGGTTTGAGACACAGATAATGATATGGCAAAAGAGAATGAGGAAAACTGAGAGAGATAGTGGTAACGAGAGAAAAGTGAGCAAAGGCAAGGACTATAGAAAGCTTTCTATGGAAATTTGATTGTGAAAGGAAAAATGGGGAAGGGAATAATGTGCCAGACACTGCATAAGTGCTTTTTCATTTGTTTCAATAGTTTCATTTGATCCTGCCAACAACCTTATGAGGTAGATGCTTATAAGCCTCTCTCTCTTTTTTTTTTTTTTCCAGTTGAGAAACTGAGGCAAATAGTTTACTTGAAGTTAAATGATTGGCTCTGGATTACATAGCTATAGCATGTCTAAATTTGTATTTGAACTGAGTCTTTCTGACTCCAAATCCAGTACTCTATTCCCTGTGCCTCGCAGTTGCCCCAGAAAGATACAGGAAGACAGCTTACTATTTTAAAACAATTATTACCAGTAAGGCATCATCTAGGCCACTAGTATCTTGTGGCCTAAGGGGTGTGTGTGTGTGTGTGTGTGTGTGTGTGTGTGTGTACTGTAGATATCAGTCTCTCTTTATTCAAGCTGAGTCATTAGACTTTATGCTTCTAGAGGGCAGTTACTGTTTTATTGTTGTCTTTCTATCCCCAAAGGCTAGCACAGCATCTGACACACAATAAATTCATGTTGAACTGAGTGTGGGCCAGGCCCAGTTTGGGTGTGGTCAGGAGCCATAACCCTCCGCTAGGGCTTGAAAGTGTGGAAGGATAACAGCTAATGCTTGAGTGGTCTCACTCCAAACATTAGTGGTTAGAGGCAGGACACCTCAAGCTCTTCTTCTTCTCCTCCCCCTCCTCCAGTTCATCTACAAAGACCAGTTTAAAGACTGCAAGTTATTCGAATTCCCATTTGTCCTCTAAGGTTGTCCTTATGAGGAGGATCTCAGTATAACAGAGTCCTTGTAGGCTGTGGAAAAAGGAAATGTCTTGGTAGGACTTCTGCAACATTGGGTTAAGGTGGAGTTGAGAGGGTTGGTTGTTCCATTCACTTTTACTTCAGGAGACTACAAACAATCTACCATTTATTCCTCACCCTTAATCCCCACCTTGTCCTGGTATGGCATTCCAGAAGGGAAATGACAAAGATTAAACAAAAATGTAGTTGCTATTCTCTCAGAGTTCATGATTTATTTTGTGAGTACGACATAGGCAACTGGGTGGTTCAGCAGCACTGGGCCTAAAGGCAGAAAGACTTGAGTTCAAATCTAGTCTCAGATACTTACTAGTTGTATGATCCTGGGTAAATGACTTAAGCTGTTGTCTTAATCTGCTGAACAACAACAACACCACCACCATCAAAATGGCAAATCCTTTTACTATCTTTGTCAAGAAACCCAATGGTCAATATTGACTTGCTATGGTCCATAGGATCCCAAGAATCAGACACAACTGAATTACACACAATATATACATAACTAATTAATATGAAATAAGATATAACTACATAAGAGTCTAACAAACAAAATGCTTTTTTGAAGTCTAAAGGAAAGAGTATACTATTAGTGCCTGAGGAGATTAAAGGAACCTTTGAATTAAGTCTTTTTAAAGGATGGGTTGGATTTTAATAGGCAGATATTAATGGGAAGGGGGAGAGTTTCAGTTACCCAGAATGTTTCTGAGATTCTAGAATTATAGAGCTATATGCTTCTGACTAAGATTATAGAGCTATATGCTTCTGATTGATTTTTTTTTTTATAACTATATGGATAAATAACCAAAAGGCAGCTCATTGCCTTAAATTCACTGACCCAACAGCTATTGTTGCAGTTTTTCTTCAGCAGAATCTCATTTTAGTACTCTTGGATTTGCATTTTGCTGGAAATGCCTGTTTTTAAGTCAAACTTGACTTTCCCAGCTGCAGAGGAAATGACAAGAGAAGAAAAACATAGCCAATAGATATCAACAATTAATTCCATCCACAACTACCCAGCTGTTTGTGCATGAAAGAATCAGCCAGATTCCTTTTGGGATTTTCACCACTGAAAATTGATACTGCACATTCAGAGACACAAGCTGTTTGTAACATGTCAGGAATGTGCGTAAGATCACAAAAAGTTGAAGAGAATAAAATGAAATCCAGATCTAATTCTCCTTAGACTTACTAACTAGTGTAATTTTATATCTGAAAAATATATATACCTATATTTTTGCATATGAGTACACACACATATTAAAAAATAAAAACTCACTGAAAAATACTTCCCCTCTGATAAGAAGGAAAATTTGCCAACTAGATCAGAGTCATCATCCAGAATAGACATCTATTTATCAGCACAGAGAAGGTGTAACATTCTCAGGAATCCATATAACCAAAAAATATTGAATTCAATAAGCCCTTTTAGATTATACAACTGCTTGTGCAATATATATTTTTAAAACCTCCTTATAAATGTTGCTTCTATAGAAATGTGACCCCTTTATCCATATATAACAAATAACTTCTAATTATTAGGATTTAACTTTTTTGCCCATGAATAAAATGAAAAGCAGGTTCCTCTATTAGCAGAATCATTTTTCTGACACAAGCAAGTAACAGCCATTTTTAGGAATTTAGGTACCTTTAATAAGTAAGTCTATTGTATGCTTACTCTGTGTCAAGTTCAGGACATGAAGACAAAGATGAAATAGTCTCTAACTTCTTACATTCTAACGGGCAAAGCAGAACTTATGAAATAAATGCAAAGCAAAAAATTGAGAGGGAAAAGATATTATCACCTGGGCAAAGAGGGATTTGGATATCAAGAAAAGTCATATAGAAGATGACACTTGAATTGAGCTAGGAAGGGATGCTAAAACAGAGGCAGAAGTGGGGAGGAATCACCCTGTATACGTGGTACAAATAGTCAGTCTGACAAGTTTTAAGTAATCAAGATTTCTCTACTTTTAAAACATTTTAATTCTCTATGGAAAATAACTAATTTAACAATTCTCTGGTGCAAAGGCACACCAAAATGAAATTCTTCTAAGGGATCCAACAGAACTAGTCAGTTACCTTGAGCGTCCAATCTGTTCAGACTGATACAGTTATGCTAAATGTTATGGTGCTACCTAAGAAATAGGGACATTCAAGTGGCACAGTGGATAGGGGCTCACCATCTGTGTGACTCCGAAAAAGTCACTTAATCACTCTACTTCAGTTTCTTCATCAGTAAAACGGGAGATAATATCACGTAACTCAAAGGGTTGTTAAGAAGATCAAATGAAATAATACTGGTAAATTGTTTTGCAAACTTTAAAGAGCTATATAAATACCAAAGGATGTTAGTAGCTAATAAAAAGAAGACAAATTAGAATTGGCAGAGATTTCCAAGCAAACCATAAGCAATCTGACTACCACTCATCTACAGTCTTCTCTCTCACCTAATCTTCCTCACATACTTTCCATTATAAAGAAATTGGGTTATTCGTCATTGTCCATTTTGTCCTGATTTGGTCTTCTTATATGCATTTGCATAGACCTAGCTCCTATTCCTGGAAGAAACTCCGCTATTTTGCATATTGAATTATTTTACTTCCTACAATGTATAGGTTAGATGCCATGAAATCTTCCCTCATTTCCAGAGCTAAAAGCAATTCCTCTCCTCAATGAATCTCTCATCTCTTTTTTGATCTCTCATATTATGTACATATTCCATGATTACTTATGTACATGATCTATTTCCCCTTTTCAACTTCAAGATGCTTTTTTCCCTTTTTTAAATAATTGCTTTTTATTTTAAAAAATACATGCAAAAGCATATATATGTGTGTGTATATATATGTGTGTGTGTGTATATATGTATGTAGATGTATATATATGCAAAGATAGTTTTCAACATGCACCCCTGCAAAACCTTTTGTTCTAAATTTTTCTCCCTTCTTCCCCCTTTACCCCTTCCCCTAGACAGCAAGTAATCCAATATAGGTCAAACATGCAATTCTTTCTAAACATTTCCACATTTATAATGCTGCACAAGAAAAATAAGATCAAAAAGGGAAACAATAAGAAAGAAAAAAACAAACAAACAAGCAAACAACAACAAAAAGGTGAAAATACTATGTTGTGATCTACATTTAATTCCCGTGGTCCTCACTTTGAATACAGATGTCTCTCTATTAGAAGTCTGTTGGAAAAGCCCTGAATCACCTCACTGTTGAAAAGAGCCACATCCATCACATTAATTTCAAGATTCTTGATGGCAGAGAAACTATAATTTTTTTTCATTTTTTCCCATTCCACCTAGTACAATATTCTGAATAACGATGTTATCTTATTTTAAGATCAATGAATAGCTAACAATTCTTGCTACTGGGATTCAGACCAATACAATTAATTTTCCTGTAAAATGTGGGGGGTTGAGCCTTTGAATTACCTTTTAGTTCCCTCCAAATCTGTATTCCTACCTAATTTTGAAGTTATCAGAGGCTAAAGAGTCAAAATATTCGGGCAGGGAGTGGGACTCTGGAACATGTGCCAAAATGAAAATAAAGCAAGAGATTTGAAAAGAGGTGTTTCCCACCTTAAACAAATATCTAGTCAAGGGAACATTTGAGGGAGGAGCTGATTGATTAGTCTTTGATTGATAGATACACATACTTCTCTACAAGTCTGATATCATCAAGGACTTAAGTAATATCAGGGATGATCTTTACTTGGCAAATCTTAATTCATTGAGATGTGCAGCTTAGTGTGAAATGACCCAAGAGAGTTGAGCTAATCTTTAAGACTGCCTGAGAATATAACAGCAGGGCAGAGTTTGGCAGGTGGGCAGCAATGACCAGAAGCTTTTACCAAAAATTAGCACATTAACCAAAAAATGTTTTTATGCATACATAGTCATGAGTTTGCTAACCACTAAACTAGAATCTCCTCTGGGATTCTAAAAATTTCCTACAGTTACAGAAAAAATGATATCTGGAAGTCTGGAAGTCATGAATGTCAGTCATACTCCAGCCAAAAATGCTTCCAGAGAATGCCTAATCCATCTCCCTTCCTACCTTTTTTATAGATAAGAAAAGTAGAGTCCAAAGAGATAAAATGGATGGCCCATAGTCAAATAACATTTAAGAGAGCCTCCCAATTCTCTGCTCTTCTCACCATATAAAACTGCCTCTTAAAGGCAAAGAATGTGTAAATTAGTTGGGAAGAATGAACCGCATACTTCTAGTGATCTATTTAAGTCTTCATTTTAAAAGGGCATTGGATGTCTCTCAAACTAACACATTTCTACTAATTTCTCTTTTGCTACCCTCCCTGCCTTTTGATTTTTATTTTAAATCTTCAAAGAAAAACAGGGATTGACAGTATCATGGCATGCTAAGACAGGTACAAGTGTGACAATTGTTGAAAGACCACATCAGACTCGCCTCTTTTCTTATAGTTATCTTAATGTGATAAAAAGTGAGGAGAACAGGATTAACCTGATACTGGAGAGACTGTATGAATGGTAGCTATCTAGGTAGACTCAAAGAAATCAAGGATTAAAACCCTGGTATACAAACTTCAATGGAAGTGGATGGGACCAGAAAAATAGTGGAGAGGAAAGGGAGGATATCTGAGTACAATAAATAAAATAATTATTTTGAATCTACCACACTGGGTAATCTGACCTAATACTAAGATTCAAGACTCCCTAATTAATTGGAATAATTCTTCCTTCTGACTGACTTCCAATTCTTTTATATTTCTCTTGGCAGGAATATGGAAGCAGAGCCTATTAGGTTAGTAGCTGACTATGGTCTTGGACAGAACACCGATTCTTCTCTGGACTTTAACTCACCTGTCTAAATATAAAAAAGAATATCAATACCCCTGTCTTTCTCACCAAGATGATGAGATCAAAGGAAACAAAGACAAACAAAAATGTATGAACAATATTCCCAATGTTACTATTCATATTAACAAGTAGTCCCTATTGGTTTTTGAGGATATTTGAGAATTAAACTATGCAACTTATCTGAAGAAAAAAAAATTCCAAAACTAAATTTGTAGATGAAAAATCTGGTAAAATCTTTGGGGAAAGTGGAAAGGTTGCTTTTAAAATAGGTATAAAATAGCTCCAAGATAATGTTACCTATAATGAAGAAGTTCTAGTTAAAGATAGGTTAAAACTGATGGGAGTGGTTGGGTGATGCAAGGGACAAAAAAGGGCAGTAATCAGTGAAAGTAATCAGTGAAACAAATTATTATGGGGAAAAAAGTCAGAGGACTAATGAAAAGCAAATCAAAGCAGAAGAAATAAGGGTTGCTGGAAGCCTACTCCAGAAATCACTTTTAAATGCTGAGAATTATCATTTTGGAGCTAAGAAAAAGAAGAGCCAAAAAATTCTTTAAAAATCTAGGAGGAAAAGGATATGAAGAAACAAAAAAAGATATGTAACCAATTAACAGTTATCTGAAAACATGTTTCAAATAACTAATTTAAAAAGTGCAAATCAAAACAGTGAAGAGTTTGATTCACCTTACATTTAACAAACTGGCAATGATGACAAAAGATGTGAATTGTTCACTCTAAAAGATTGTAAGGAGACAAGTGTTGCAAAACATTGTTGGTGGAACTATGAATTGTTCCACGCATCCTGGACACAATCTAGCATTATGAGAAGAAAATAACTAAAATGTCACTTTGAACCAGAGATTCATTACTAGATATATACCCCAAGGAACTCAATGACAAAAAGAAGGGCTTTACAAGAACCAAAACATTTATAACAATCATTTTTGTGGTAGTAAATAATTGGAAACAAAGCAGATGCCTATTGATTGGGGTATAGCTAAAGAAAGTGTACAACATAAAGATAAAAAAAATTATTGTTATCTAAGAAATAACAAGCATAACAAAAACAAAGCATCATGGAAATATGAATTGATGCGCATTGAAGCAAGGCTATGAAACAATATACTCAATGATTTATAACAATGGAAATGGAACAAACAACACCTACTCTCAAAAATGGAAACTGAATATTGTGAAATTATAAAAATAAACTCAATCCCCCAAAAGAGTTATGAGACAACAACTCTGCCTGCTCTTTTGCAGAGTTCAGAGTCCAGAAGTATGGAACATTGTACATAATAACATCAGAGTTTTTAAAATATAGATTAATTTTGATGATTTTTCCCCCCTCTTCTTTCTCTCCTTTTGAAAAAATTCTTTGTCATAAGGGATATCTCTCTTAGAGGAGTTAAAGGGAAAATATAGGAATCTAGGAGATATAAAACAAAATGTATAAGTAAAAATCTATTTTTAAAAAAGGAATCCTAGGGAGTTGCTCTAAAACAATTTGTCTCCTTTCTTATATGAGGCCTTTCCTGACCCTCCCTATCCCCCACCTGAAATTTCACATACCATATATTCCTTCAGTTTCCCACAATAGAATGGAAGTTTCTGAAGTGCCCACCCTGTTTAGTTTTGAGTCTCCATTATGATTGTCCCTCCCTCAGACAGTAGCACACAGGCACATCATGGATGCTTTGTGTTTACTAAGTGAGCCACATCTTGTTTATGAATACTATAATCATAACTGGTGCACTAGTGATAATACATTGATACAAATGTCAGTCATTTGATTCACAAGCAGATGCTTTAAATTATGGTTCCTAACTTGGAATCCATGAATTTGTTTTAAAAAAAAATTTTGGTAAGTATTTCATTGATTGTTTTACTTTGTAATTCTACTTATTTTTTAATTTAAAAGCATTGTTCTGAAAAGTAAATTGGCCTCACCAGATTGCCAAAGGGATCAGTGAAAAAAAAAGTTAAAAATGAAGAAGGGACCCCGAAACTCAAAAATCTCCTTGGACTCTGCCTCCGTGAGGACCCCGCCCAGGAGAAACAAGATAAACAGCTTCATTCTGTTATCTAGATGGGGTTGGTTCAGTCCTGGGCAAAAGAATTCCAATCCTATTCAGGATTCAAATCCAATCCTATTTGGATTGTTGCCAAAACTCCTATTATAAAAGAGACAATCTAAAATATTCTCTTTGCAGAGGTTTTAAACATGCCATGCTATGCCATACTTGCTAAGGAGGCCTCTGCCCACTGGAATAATATTCTTTTTCAGTGCTACCCTCTCTTTACCCTCACCTATTTCCCTAGGGAGACTGTATGCCTCTCTGTCAGAATTTCTAATCTTACTTCCCAAACCCTACAATAAACTTCTTTTATCAATCTAGGTTTTCGAATTTGTAAATTCCTTTACAGAGAATCTTTGTGCCACCAAAGCAGGTTCCCCAAAACTCCCTACTCTTATGCCAAATTCCAAGGGGTGCAGGGGAGCCAAACCTCTCCATTTGGTTTCCTGAACCCTAAACCTGCCACTAGACCTTATCATTTAACTCCCTAACCACCAGAAACCCTAATCTCATTTTGGTTCCCTAAATCTAGGTCTTATCATTTAGTTCTCTATGAAAGGGAACCCCAAAACCTAAACTCATCATATTTTTGGTTCCCTGAAAGAGAATTACAAAAACTAGATGACCTCAACCATATTTTTGGTTCCCTGACTGAGAACTTCCAAAACTGGATAACTGCAAGAAATATCTGAATTTGCCAAAGTTCCTACTAAAAAATAGCTAGACTCAAATGAGATAAAATATGTAAGTCATTTTAAAAAAATCTTAAATCACTATGTAAGTGGTAATTATCATCATCACCATCATTATCAGGATAATTATTTTAAATATATATAAACACATTCATATAACAATAAAAACAAGAACAATAATCGTAATGACCAATCCTGATCCAAGAAAACAGATAATGACAACGACAATGGTTTATTACTGGTATGAAATGTTGAATGCAATGTCAGTTTTGTTTAAATGTTTGTCTTTGTTAAAAGGAAGGTTCAAAGTGGGGGTGAAGGTGGGTAGCGAAATTACTGTAATGTTAAAAAAAATTAATTAAAATTTAAAAACAAATCAATAATGAATTGCCTTGGTACATTTAAAAAGACAAGTTTATAATATAAGGCAAGGCCTTCTTGTACTTTCTGAGTATGCATATCTAATACTTTAAACTGTGCTAGAGGGAAACAGGCTGAAAAAGCTGTCTGTCTTCTAAAACTAGAAGTTTTGAACTTTGGATAGTTAAATTCTTCAAAGAAACATTTCTTTGAGGAATCTCAGGGAAGTACATCAGAATACAACTTGCTTAAGTCATAAAAAACGGAGGTCATTAAAAGATATACACACACGATACCCCTTTCCCTTTCTTTCTCCCCCCAGCGCACACATACACAAACACATACACAGTCAAGAAAGCAGAGAACAGGCAAAACTAGAAGTGATCAGAGATAAGAAAGAGCAAGTAACCACAGTGGCAGTAAGAGTCACACCCACAGAAAGATAGTGAGTGAATAACTTTGGTTTTGTTTAACTGGAAAGTCTTACTATCCTCTATATGAAGAAAGAAGAAAAAAAAAAAAGGTATTTTTACAATGGGGATAAACTTGAGTGGAATAAGTAGCTTTTGTTTAGAACAAAGTGAAATACAATAATGGTTAAAAAAAAAAAAAATCAAACCCATAATATCATTTAAGTTAAAACAACAGCTGGCAAAAAAAGCACTGTTTTTTTGGAGGGGGTGGGTTAAGTTGGGGAGGGTTACATAATAATTAAGGTGCCATCTAAACATATTCTCATGCTTAAGAATTTTTGATAATTTTCTATTATATCTAGTATGAAACACTAGCTTCTCAGCTTGGCATTTAAAGCCTTTTACATAGTTTAGTTCTAAATTCCAAATAAGGCTCAGGGAAAAGTTGAGGAAGAAGATTAAGTGATATAATTCTAGAGAGGGTAAGTTGTTTCTTTATTGCGATAATTATTATTTTAGAAGCATTTCATTTTCTAAAAGAGACATTCTTTCTTTAGTGCTTTTTTAATCATCTTGTGTTTGTGTATCTCCAGGTTTATTACATATGATTTCCTTTCATACATTCTACAATTCAATCAGACTGGAATTCACTGGTTGTTTCCCTAATTCATTATGCCATCCTGGCTCAGTATGTTTGCATAGGTCATGCGTCTTGTCTTCTTGTGTCCAGAAGGAATATGCCTCTGCTTCTCAGAATCCCCAACCTCCTTCTAGGTTCAACTCAAATGCTATCTGAAATCTTTCCTGATCTCTTCAAATCATTTGTATGCTCACTCGTGCACCCCCCAAAAAATTATGTTAATCTTTTTAGTGACACTGTATCCTTCTAATAAATGTAAATACCTTAAAATCAGGGAGCTTTATTTCTGTTTTGTATTCTTGTTGCCTAGCACAGTATGGTACTCAATATTTATCAGGTGCATAATAAATGCTAAGAAGATTGAACTGGACAAGATAAATTCAAATTTAGTTGCAAAATACCTTATTTCAGAAATGAACAAAAACATTGGCAATTTTATTTGGGGAAAAAAAATAAATACCATAGCATGAAACAATGAAACAAGTGTTAGATTTGGAGTCGGAGAGCTGACTAGTTTCAAATCTGGGTGCCACTGATCTGGGTGACCTGGGGCAAATTGCTTGTTTAACCTTTCCTTACTTCAGTTTCCTATTCTATAAAAAATGAAGTAAAATGATCTTTGGGGTTCTTTCCAACATGAAACTTAATTCAAATTACAAAATAGTGAGTGTCTATTCTGTATGCTGCCAGCCACTGGAGATTTGAAGACCAAAACAGCCACCATAAATAGTTTCTGCTCATAAAGTGCTCAAATTATACTGGAAATAATATTATATGTACAAAGTTAAGTATAATACAAAGTACAACTATTGTTCTATTAAAATATACTTTAACAAAATCGTGAATACGTATATGTATATATGTATGTGTGTAAACATAAAAAATGTCTACAAAAAGTAAAAAGTCACTTTTGTTATTGATTCTTTTATGCAGAGAAATAAGAACTTTGAGGTGAGACACCATAAATTGTTTGAAAATGTAAAGCTGTAGTACTTGCTGATCAATAGATATAATTCTTTTTCGTTATGGTATTCAACTGAACAAATCTAGCATTTATTAATAACCTACAATGGGCAGAGAGCACTGTACAGGAGACTAAAAAATGAATAAAGTATAGTCCCTGCCACTTAGTAGTGACATATCCAATTCTCTATTCAATATCCCCCAAACCTAGTAGGCATTGGGACATTTTTAGGCGAGTAGGAATAGTTGCTTGGTAATAAGGGATGATGTTTAAGAGGTTTTTTATATTCTAGTTGAAGGTTAAAGAAGCTTAAATAGCAAAAGGAATCCCACGATATACAGAAGGCTTGGTATTTCAGCACACAATACAACATATACCATTTACAAATGGCAAGACAGTTCTCTAACACTTACAAATATATTCATATATATATGAATATATCCCTTCTCCTGCTGCTAACTCAACATAAGAAATGATATAGTACTAACAAAAACCAATGTAACATTTGAAGTTGCTTTTGACGTTAATAAAAAATAGAGATGGGAGAAAGTTAGGTAAGACAGATTTGCTACTTTAATTTTTCATAATAATGTAACTAATGGTTAGAGAAAATGTATTTACAAAGCTTGAGCCAGAATCAGTCACACATACAACTGTTTTCTTATATTTAGAGACAACAATTAATTTCTCTACTGTACCCCACTCCCTTCTTTCCTATTCATTGTTGACCCCTTGAAATGAGATACAATCTATATTTATTCACAAACCAATCTAGTAAGTGAACAGAGCCAGCTCCTTCTCTTAAGGATGAATTTATAACAGGACTTCAGAGACTATCATTGGCATAAATGACATATAGGTTCTAAGAAACATTTGGTTTTATTACTATACAAAGTCAAGAATTTAGAAAAATAGGGAACTTAATAGTAGACCCACAATCTTCTGTAGCTAGTATTCAAACATATAAATGCTACCTTATCCTTTGAACCACTTTTGACTTTATGAAGTCATTAGCACCTACACAAAACAGTTAGCTATAACTCTCATAAAACTGAAAAAGTTACATAATGGGAACTATTAAAAGAAAAGTAATATCTCAACACTCAAATGTCATATGTTAAATTGTTCATTTCCTGAACAAGCCAAAACAAATCCTAATACTCTATTATTACTTTAAATATACAATATAATACTATAATATACTATCATTAGTATGTTAACAAAAACCACTTAGTCTATGCCAAACATGTTTTTAGCTACAAAATATTATGTATATATTTTCTGCTTTCCCTACTTTCCCACTCCCAACTAGCTGCTTTATCAGCAGTGTTAAAATTTTAATACATTCCATCTGTCTGAATTAGTTTCACCACTCCAAGATGGTGCTCTAGCATAGATTCCATAAAGATTCATCTAGTATTAAAAAAAAAAAATTTAAAACAATTCGCTTACAAAATGAAATTCTGCTTTAAGTCATTTGTAAATTTTTAAAAATTTCTAAAATTAAAGTAAAAAAAGTAAAAAACATGGAATCACTAACCTTCTGAAAACAAATGACCAAGATTTGTTTTGTCTTTTTGGTTTATTTGGTTTTTTGGAAATTCAGTTGTCCTTCTCTGATGGCTTAAGAGAAGCAAATTTTCTATTCCAGCCAGCACATCTCCGTGTTGTGAAATTGTGCCTTAACATAATAGATGAAAAGTTGTTCTGGTTCTTACTGTAGTCAGAAGCTTTACATTCAAGTTATCCTCCTTTTGCCCTACCACTGTTTTATCTCATAGCCCAGGAATCTGACAGTAAATGTGATATGGAAACTTATCTGCCAGCAGAATGCTGTTTTCATCATATGTTTTTGAAGAGCAAAAGGGGTGAGGGAAAAAGAAAGGCAAAAGGGAAGAGAGAATACTATCCATCACCACTCCCCAGGAAATAGGAGAAGAAATTTGCTTTTTACTTTTTTTTATTACTATGAAGTGTTCATACACATAAATTTTTAAAAAAAGATATTGATAGTTTTGATCTTAGTACAGTAAAATTAATAAATGATATTATTATTTCTATTTTGACATTTCCCATTTCAAATAAAATATTTTAAAGTACATATTTGCATTCTTAATAATAGCTAACATATCTGTAGTGCTCTTAAGATTTAAAGAGCTCTTTTGACTCTCATGATGACTCTATAAAGTAAGTAGTATAAGTACTATTATCTTCATT
Source organism: Antechinus flavipes (assembly GCF_016432865.1). Lineage (NCBI taxonomy): Eukaryota > Metazoa > Chordata > Mammalia > Dasyuromorphia > Dasyuridae > Antechinus > Antechinus flavipes. The sequence goes on along the minus strand of NC_067399.1, from coordinate 587,915,365 downwards.
TTACAAATGAAGAAATTGACAGGTCAAGCGGTTTGCCATCTTACCACAGCTAATATATATTTAAGGTAGGATTTCAATTTACCTGTCGGATATTTCTGTCTCCAAATCTAACACCTTTACAACTATATTGAGTGCCTCTCAAAACAGGATCAGAAAACTCCATTTTTAAAATTTTCTCTTCCATTTCCTTTAAATTTGATCTTAACCAAGTTAGTTCACTTGATAAATCTTAGTCTTCTTATTTGTAAAATGAGAATTTTATTGTGCTTTTATTGTGCTCACTTCATAAACTAGAAGGATCAAATAAAATATTCAATGTGAAAGCATTTTGAATGAGTCAAAATTATAAAAATGACAATTCTACCTAAATTAATTTACTTACTTAGCGCCACACCAATCAAACTACATTTTGCACTAGGGGGGAAAAAAGTAATTCTTCTGGAAAAACAGAGGGTAAAGAATATCAAGGAAATCAACCCTCCAAAATTGAAGGAAAGTAGCCAAGCCAACACCAGACTATATTACAGAGCAGTAATGATCAAATCAATCTGGCAGTTACTGAAAAATAAAGTGGTAGATCAGTGGAATAGATTATACATACCAAACATAGTACTAAATGGACCACAATAAGAAAGTATTTGATAAACCCAAAGATCCAAATTTTGGGAGTAAGATTTGAAGAATTAGTATTCCTATTTGAATAAAAAAATTGAAAATTTGAAAAAAAATTCCTGGGAAAACTGGAAAGCAGTTTAACAGAAACTAGACAATAACCAACATTTCATATCACATACCAAAATCATGTCAAAATAGACAAATGATTTAGACATAATGTGTGATATTATAATTAGGGGAGTAGGAAAAAAAACGTACCTGTAAGAGCTATGGATTGTATGAATACATACATGAATAACCCTAACTACAAACAGAAGTTAAAGGGGATCACAGGAAGTAAAATTACTAATTTTGATTACATGAAATTAAAAAGCTTTTGCAGAAACAAAAGTAATGCAGTCAAAATTAAAAAGAAAACAGGAAATGGGAAAATTTTACAGCAAGTTTCTCTGAAAAAAGGCTTTCACTTCTCAAATACATATGAAATTGAGTCAAATTTATAAAAATAAGAGCCATTTCCCAGTTTAAATAGTCAAAGAACACGAAGAAAATGTTACCAATAATCCAATAATGAAAAAATACTCTAAATCATTACTGATTAGAGAAATGCAAATTAAAACAACCCTGAGATACTGCCTCATACCTATCAGATTGATTAATATGACAGAGAAAGAAAATGACAAATGTTGGAAGAACTGTGGAAAAATAGGAATACTAATGCTCTGTCAATGGAATTGTGAACTAGTTCAACTGTTCTGGAGAACAATTTGGAACTACTGGCTATATATTTGAAAAGGGCTATATATTCGTACATACCCTTTATCCCAGCAACATCACAAAGATATCATAAAAGACCTATTTATACAAAAAATATAGCAGCTTTTTTCGTGATTGTGAAGAATGGGAAATTGAAAGAATGCACATCAATTGAGAAATGGCTGAACATGTTTGTGATGGAATACTATTGTGCTCTAAGACATGAAAATCTAGGAATTCATATGAAATCAACCAAAGTGAAATGAGGAGAACCAGGAGAACATTATATATAATAATAGTAATACTGTAATGGTGCTTAACTGTGAAAAATTTCAGCAACTCTAATCAAGACAATGATCCAAGACAATTCCAAAGGACCCATGATGAAAAAATGGTGTCTGCTTCTAGAGAGATTTAGTGAACTGTGAATGCAGAATGAAGCATACTTCTAAGCTTTATTTTTCTTGTTTTACTTTTTTTTCCTTTTTACAAGATAGCTAATAAAACTGTGTTTTACATGACCGCATACAAATAACTGATATCAAATTACTTGTCTTCTCAAAGGGGAAGAGAAGGGAAGGAGGGGGAGAATTTGGACCTCAGAAATTTTTTAAATTAATGTTAAAATTCCAATAGATTTGTGATGGAAAAGTATCTATTTACATTGATTGATAAGAGAGAATTATGGGAACTGAATGTGGATCAAAGTATAGTATTTTCATCTGTTTGTTGCTGTTGTTTGTTTGCTTGGGTTTTTTTCCCCCGCCTTTCGATTAGATTTTTCTTGTACAGCATGACAAGTATGGAAATATATTTAGAAGAATCGCATATGTTTAACCCATATTGGATTGCCTGCTGCCTTGACAAGGAGTATGGGAGGGAGAGAGAGAGAAAAATTTGGAACAAAATTTTGCAAAGTTGAATGTTGAAAACTATCTTTGCATGTATTTGGAAAAATAAAATACTATTTTAAAATAAAAATTATTAAAACGAATATTAAATTTTTCACATGAAATTGGGAAAGACTTAAAAATATTTTAAAAACCTATAACCCTCTAAAACTGTATAAAAACAAATATAAATTGATATTAATATGATTTTTAAAAAAAATTATATATGTATCATAATGGAACCTAAATGGGAAATTATCCTATAAAGTCTAATAAATTGAGGTGGCAAAAGAAAAATTAAATCTTAATTCTGCAGGAATCAGTCAATCTGCTGAATCTAAGTCAATTGAGTTTATTTCTGAAAATGTCTATTTCTCAAATGATTATTGCACTGTATTGAGAAGATACTATCTAGAAATACAAGGGAGAGTACAACAGAAAAGAACATTTATTAGTTGGTATAAGGAGGGACAGTGGGATAAAGCATTGAGGATGGAGTCAGGAAGATCTAAATTCAAATTTAACTCAGACACTTACTAGCTGTATATTCCTGAGCAAGTCACTCAACCTCAGTTTTCTCATCTGTAAAATGGGGATAATGACAATGTTATTATAAAGATCAAATTAGATTATATTTATAAAGTGATTAGCACAATACCTAGCCTATATGACTTTTATCAAATGTTAATTATTATTATTTGTGATGACTGCGTTAGCACTCTGGATACCTTAGAATCAGCCGGAGTCAGGATAAGCAAAGAAGATTGAATTGGATGAAAGCAGAATCTCTGGACCTTCCTTCACACTGTCTACCTCCAAAGTGACCCTGGCTAGTCTTACTCCACCCTCTAGCCCCTCCTACAATTCTCTGTAGACACCAATCATTGAGCCAGCACAGGATAGTGGGAAGGGCAATTTTCCAAGCACATACCCATAGAGTATTGTCCAATTGGTAGTAAGCCTCAAGTGCTCGGTTTATATGCCTGCTTTGTATGATGCACAGTAATGATTCCTTTATGAGGTTGTTTTGGGGATGAAATGAGATTATATTTGTATAGCCTTCAGTGTAATGCTTGGCACTTTATGAATATTATCTAATTTAATCTTCACAACAACCCTGTGAAGTAGATGCTACTATTATCTCCATTTTGCAGTTAAAGGAAGTCTTTGAGGAAGACAGAGGTGAAATGATGTGCCCAGAATCAGATGGCTAGTATCTGAGGATATATTTGAACTCAGATATTCCTAATTCCAGGCCTAGTACTCTATCCACTGTACCACCTAGCTGCCTCTAACACAACACAAGATGGAACATGCCTGACTTTACCTTTCCCCAAAATAATCTTCAGAGATTATGTTTACTGAAAATAACAAAATTTGGCTCCTAAAAGTATTCTTATTTAGACTCATCAAATAAGTACTACATATCAGTAAAGAAGAAACTATTCCCCAGGCTATCTTTATCCCTACAAATGTGAGCACGTCCTCCATTATCACCTAATATGTCTAGAACTTCGAAAGGGAGCAATATATGGTCAAACTACAAAGACAAGCTGGAAGTAAACTGTGAAAAGCTTTAATTAACAGAGCAGTTTGTCCATTGTCCTAGAAGCAAATGAGATCCACAAAACTTTCTTAAATAGAGGACTAATGGATCTATATTTCTGGAATATCAAACAGACACTGTGGGAATGATGGATGGAAGGGAATAACTACAGGACAGAGACCAAATAAATGGCTATTTTAATAGTCCAGGTCAGAGGTAATTAAGTGAATATAGACAACATGATGGATGCAAAAGATGCTGTGGACGCAGCAAGTAATTGGATATGGAAAATTGAGGAAAGAAATTGGGGAAAGATTACCAGGTTGTGAACTTGGATCACTAGAAGAATGGGGATGTCCTTGACAGAAATAAGGAAGCTGTGAGAAAGGGTGAGTTCAGGCAGCCTTAGAATATATTATATAATTCCAATAGACCTGTGATGGAGAGAGAGCCATTTCTGCATCCAGAAAGAGGACTATGGGGACTGAATATGGATCACAATATAATACTTTCGCTTTTTTCATTGTTATTTGCTTGCTTTTTGTCTTCTTTCTCATTTTATTTTCTTTTTGATCTAATTTTTCTTGTGAAGCATGATAAATGTGGAAACATATATAGAAGAACTGCACATATTCAACATGTACTGGATTATTTGCTGTCTAAGGGAGGGAGAAAAATTTGGAATACAGGGTTTTGCAAGGGAAAACTGTTGAAAACTATGCATATATTTTGAAAATAAAAAATTAAGGGGCAGCTAGGTAGCGTAATGGTTAGAGCACCAGCCTGGTGGTCAGGAGAACCGGAGTTTAAATTTGGCCTCAGACATTTAACACCTCCTAGCTGTGGGATCCTGGATAAGTCACTTAACCCCAATTGCCTCATGAAAAAAAGGAAAAAGAAAAAAGAAAAAAAAGTTTAAAAAAGATACAGATAATTTTTTTTTTTAAAGAATACATTGTATTTTGGATGAGTTTGAGATATTAATGATCATTCAGGTAAAAATGTCCAACAGGCAGTTAGAGACATGAAATTAGAGCTGAAGAGGAAAATGAGGACTGGATATGTAACTTTGGGAATCATCTACAGAGATGACAATGGAATTCATGGGAGCTTTTGAGGTCACAAAAAAAGAATATTGAGAGAGAAGAAAAAAAAGGAGGGCCCAGGACAGAACTCTAGGATATACCTACACATGGAGTCGAAGAGATGGATGGAGATTCTGTAAAGGAGAATGAGGATCATCAGATAGACAGGTACAGAGAGAGTTGAGATAATGACCTAAAAATTCAAAATATCTTGAAAAATGGTCAAAAATGTAGAAATTCAAAAAGGATAAGTACCAAGAAAATGACTAAGCAGTAAAAAGCTGATGGAAAGAGAATTTAAAGAAAATATTTAGTCCTAAGGAAAGCTGTTAATCAATCAATGAATAAATTAGCATGTGAGCACTTTATACCAGGAATTATGCCAGGTATTTGGGATACAAAGACAAAAATGAAACATTCTCTTTAATTCATGGTAGTTACATTCTTGAGAGGGAAAATAAACACTTTCTCTCCATAGATGCATATAGAAAACTTGTATGAACCAATGCAGAATGAAATCAGCAGCAATAATAAAAAGGGGAAAAACCCAATAAAATGAAATTGAATAATTCTAAGTACCAGTCTTAATTCTTGACAAAAGACAAAATGTAGCATTCTTTCCCATATCTTGTCAGACGTGGTCACTATGCCTACTATTCTGACATAATTGTTCATCTTTGTTCCAAGGGAGCATTCATTAATGGGAGAAATTTAACAATGAAACACAATTCCGTGGAGACAATGTAAAGAGAGAGTAAAGTAAGATAAGGAAATATCAGTAGAAGAGTGATGTGTGTAGATGAATATGGAATCAAAAACAGAAGCAAGGGAAAAAAGTTGAGCTAAGGCAACCTAAGACTGAATAAAGGAATTTTAACTGGAAACAAAAAATTAGCTATATAATTAAGACTGAATCACATTCCCCAGTAGCATACATAGCTAGCACCAAGTCTCAATTTAGTTACTCAGCATTACATACCACTTTCAAATTTTGTATATCAATCTTTGAGCTGTATCTTGCATTTTTCTAGTCACAGCCTAGTTAGGAAACAGGCTTAAAGATATCAAATGACTTGCTTATGGTCACATATTACTGCTGTCAGGTAGGATACGAATGAAAGATTTTCTTACTCCAACTCCAGCAGTCTTTCTACTCTACCATGCTAACTTTCATCACTGGAAGACTTTAATTTAACATAATGCTAAGTAAAACCTCTAATGATTTTTTCAGTCCCTTCCCTTTTTAAAGAAAGTAGGTTCCTTATGTCATTCAGTTTTTGAAAAAAGTACACCTCCCTATATAATTATCTCTGCCTACAACCCTAAATTTAACTATTGTTCACATTAATATCTGGAAAAACATCCAGTCCTTTGCCACATACTTTACTAAATATTGTAGTAATAGTCAATGTATTTGGAAAGTAAAAAGACAATCAAGTGGATGTGTGGGAAAATAAATCATTATCATGCACAGCACAGGACACAGCTGGGACCAGTCAAGCTGATTCAGACAAAGTTACAGACTCATCCCCTTAACTGAACAGGAAGTAGTAATCTAAAAGTGATTCCTAACCTATACTTCTTTTTCTCCCACCCATTCCCATTCCACTCTAACATACACATAGCTACTTATTATAGTTTTTAACACAAAAAAACTCACATTTTACCAAAAACATTAGTAGAGCAGGAAGAATTTTGAGAGAGTAATTATAGATTAAATTTTTGACTAAGAAGAAATAATAGGGTACAACTGATATATTGATTTCATTCCTCTAGAAAAACAGGTTGTAGCAACAATGACAAAACCAGTTTTTGGAACACAATATAAATGAGCTTTAACATTCAATTCCTGGAGTTTGTTTCCATAGCATCAAAATATTACCAAAGTAGAACTGTGTTTTCTTTTTTTTAAAGGCATTTTGCAATCTTCACAACCTAGCAACAAATTTCTTCACCATGTTGTAGATGATTCAGAAAGTATCTCCAATCAGTTAGTTCATCTCTCTAAATCTGCCCTGACTTCTGAGTTTGATATTTTGTAAAATTTGATATTACTTCTGAAGCTTTTTTTCCATGACTTCTCCTATTCAATCAATTACTAAATTCTGTGGATTCTCTTCCCATATCTGTTGCATTCTTCTATTGGCTTTATTCCGGATGCCCCCAACCTATTTGAGGCTCTTCAAACAAGTCTTACTGTCTTCATTTTCTCTCCTCCAAACCATTTTTATATTGCTGCCAAACTAATCTTCTTATGCATAGATATGGTCCAACTGGTCTTCTGCTAAAAATCTCTAATGGTGCCCTACTACCTACCAAGTTAAATTCAGATTCCTTTGTCTCTCCTGAGTCCAACAATTGGGCACAACTTGACTCTTTTCAGTTCATCTCAGTGTGTTTCCTTCTATATATTTTGCTCTAAACAGACTCTTCTCATCATACCCTGAACTTTCCTGACTTCATGACTTTGTTCATGCTATGATTCAAAATTTCTTCTTCTGTCTTTGATTATTGAATATCTCTCCTCTTCCTTACTGTCCAACACAAGTGCTAAATCCCTCCTCTTCCTGATTGCATAGTTGTAATAATAATCTTCCCACTCAGACTTTACACCACACTATACCAAATATCTCTAATGTACTCATCACATAAGACTATATCTTATGATTAACTGTATTTGGTTCTTGCTTCTACTGTAGCCCCAACAGGGCAGGGATTAATCCATCACTAAACATTCATGAAATCTTTACTAAGGTATACCAGGTTCTACACTAAATTCTGGGATACAGAGACAAAATAAAACAATCCTTGTCCTCAAGTTGCTTAGAACCTAATGAGGGAGACAGCATGTATTCATATACTTACATCCATAACATATGCAAAATGAATCCAAGTTGCTCATAAAAGGGAGGACAGTAACATCCAGGAGCATAAGATAAGTTTCATATAAAAGATAGCACTTGAACTTTAAAAAAGCCAGAGATTCAAAAAAGCAGAGATGAGAAGGGTGAACTCCGGCAACATGGCTAGATCTACAGAACAAGGTGCAATCTTCAAGAAAACTGGACTTGTAAAAAGAGGCCATGAAAAGCTTTGAATGCCAATAGAAGAATTTATATTAGACTCCAAAGGTATCAGGGAGTTACTGATGTTTGTTAAGTAGAGTGTGGTATGATAAGACCTGCACTTTAAGAAAATTACTTTGGTTATATGGAGGATTGAGCAGAGGAGAGGCCTGAGATAGAATGAACTAATGGAAGGTTATTGCAATAATCTCCATGAGAGCTGCTGAGGGACTGAACTAGGGTAGTAATTCTGTGACCAAAGAGGTGGGAACTTATTTGAGAGAGACCATGAAGACAGAAATGCTAGGTAATTAATTTGATATATGAAATGAGAATGAGAAGATGAAATTGAATTCAGGAACCTAAGTCACTGGATTAAAAAATTTGAATCTCTCATACACTGGACAGATCATGGTATTCTGACACATAAAACTACTGTTTGTTTAATGTTGAATGAGGCACTGCCCATACTGAATACATATGTGACATCTCAGGTACAATCCCCCTTACCAACTTCCCCATTTTTGAGAAGTAAAAGCAGAAACTGACATCTTTTCATCCACTGTAACTCAATAGCAATAAAAAAAAAAAACCCTAGTATACATTTCTATATGAAAATATGACTTTGTAAACACTATCAAACTACTTGTTATCTATCTTAAAATAGGAATACAAATTCCCAATATAACTCAGATAAACCGATTCCAGCCTAAACAATAGCTCTACTTTCCTACTACATAAACAAGATAGATTAAAAAACAAAGGAAATGATAGTTGGTAAATTTAAATGGGTGTGTCTAGAGTAAGAGGAAGTGGTATTTTTAACCAAGAGACACAAGATTTATCTTCAAATGGTAGTTAAAGCAATATCAAACTTTCCATCTTTCCTAATTCCTAGCCTTTCTTTTTTAATCAGTTTAGAGAAAGTAAGAATTTTATGCCAGTTAATTAATATATTCTTTCTCAGATACAAGTTTAAAAAAAAAAAAAACAAAAGTAACAAGCAGGAAACACTATTACCCTTACTGTAGGATGATATACATTTGAATAGAAAAAAAATCAGCTCTACAGAAAAAAACAATTTGATAACATAGAGTAGAGAGAAGAGCACTTTCTGTGTTTTTTTGCTCTTTCCAAGCAGCTTCCACATTTTATGAACAGCTGGGAAATTTCCTTTTCACAGGAAAAGGATGACTTCATACTTCACACAGAAGTGGAAATGACAAAAAGAAATGCATCATCCAGCAAAAAGGTGTTTCCTGAAGAAAGGAGACATTACATTGTTTGAGGGGGGAAAAAACCCAAAACAAACAAACAAAAAATAATCCTTTTGGAGGAAACAAAAAAAAAAAAAACCCTCTCTAGACTAAAACAAAATTTTCAAGGCAAAAAATAAGCTTCCGAAGGATAGATTAAGCAATACCAAAGCATTAAATTGTAAAAAACAAGTTTATACCATAATATACACCAAAGGAGGTACAAAAATATATGTTTTCATTTAAGAATACTATGGGACTTCAATCTTCAAGCTTTACAGATTCATTTTTAACTTCAGCATTTTCCAAATGGATTAAGGATCCCAACCTCAGCATGAAACTTGCTGGGTCTTTAAAAAAAAAAAAAAAGAAAGAAAAGAAAAACCTCTCAATATTTCAAATAACTAATACTTTAATAATTTATTTTAAAAGTAAGATTTTAATTGATGTTTTTCTTTGCATCATCAGTTTTTTCCCAGTACCACTCCTTCTCTCCCTTTTTAAGAGCCATTCCATATAATAAACAGTAAGACCCCCCCCCAAAAAAAAAAAGAGAGAGAAGAAAAAAGAGGACAAAATTTGCATAGCTAATCAATACAGTAGACAAAACTGAAATATGGGGAACATGACACCTGTGGATCTCCCACTCTGCACAGAATGTTTTCTCATATCTCTTTCTGAGTTATGTTTATTCTTTATAATTTTATAATATTCACTTATGTTGTGATTACTGTGTGTACTGTTTTCTCGAATCTGCTTTATTCCATCAGTTAAGCAGATTTTTCCATGTTTTTCTCCATGCATCATAGTCATTATTTCTTACACATTAAATTTCCATTATATTAACATATCATAATTTAAGTAGCCATAAACTAATGAATGAGCATCTACTTTCTTTCCAATTCTTTGCTATTTCATAATTTTGTTATCAATATTTTGATGTATATCTTCCTTGGGGCATAAATCCAACTTTAAAAAAAATTTCTGGGTCAAAGGATATGGACATTTTAGCCATTTTATTTATAAAATTAAAAATGTTCCCAATGGCTTTCCAAAATAGGTATATAGATTCACAGCTCCACAATGAATATACCAAATGCCTAGCTGTTCCCAATTATTACTCCTGTCCAATATAATTACGATACTTTGTCATCTTTGCCAATTTTTAGGTTGTGAAGTGAAATCTCAGAGTTGTTTGATTTGCATTCCTATTATTATTAGTTATTTGGAACATTCTCTCACGGGTTAACTAACAGTTTAAAATCTTTTGAGAATTGCTTATTTTTTCTTTGAAAGCTTATTTATTGAGGGATTTGAGGTTCTGGTCACATACGCATGTGTTCCTACATGTAAGCATATATAGCTATTTCCCGATTATATTTTAGATAATAAGCCCTTATGAGAGAAATTTGTTAAGAGATTTTTTCCTATTGAACTGTTTTCTTCTCAATCTAGATACATTAATTTGGTCTAACCAGAAGCTTTTCAGTTTCAAGTAATTACAGTTATTAATTTTATCCTTATAGTTGCTTCTATTTCCTTTTTAATTGCTGCTCTGACTATTCATAGCCATAATTATGAGATGGATATTATCTGCTTCTAATTTTTGATACTATTAATATTAGTATATTACCTTAAGGTATACTACCTTAAGATTAAAGATCACATATTAATTTGGAATACAGTGAGTAATTTCTGCCAGACTGCCTTCGAATATTTCCAACTGTTTTTTATCAAAGAAGAAGCCTTTTCTCAACTTATTTATATTTTCCAGTTCATCAAACAATAAGTTATTGAGTTCTACTGTTTTTGATTTTCCCTTGCTAGGATATAACATTGATCCACTTTTACTTTTTAAGCAATACCAGATGGATTTGATAATTATTACTTTAGAATACAGTTTGAAGTCTGAAAGTGCTATTACTCTTCTTCCCTTATGTCTTTTCAATTCCCTCGATAATCTATTTTTCAAAAGGAAGCATGTTATCCTTTATCAAAGTCTTATAAGGTATTATTTTGATAATTTAATTTTATGACACTGAAAGTACAAATTAATATTGGTAGTATTGTCATTTTATTTTATTAACATAGCCCAGTCATGAGCACTGAATATTCCTTCAACTATTTAAAATATTCATGTTTTAAAAGAGCATTTTGTCATTGAATCTAAATGTTTTATCATCTTATTCCTCAGATACTTTATGAATTTATAGTTATTTCGAATGAGATCTCTATTATTGTCTATTGGCTTTTAAAATTATTATTACATTATCAACTAAACTGATTTTTGAGGGTTTATTTTGAAGCCTCAAATTTTGTTAAAGCTAGTGTCTCAATTAGTACTTTGCATATTCTCTAGAATTTTCCTAGCGATTTTCCCAGTGAACCATCACATCATCAGCAAATAGGGATAGTTTTTTTTTTTTTTTAATCCAGCCCTTTTTTTTACCTAAAACAGCTAAGTGATACAGGAGATAAGATTCTGGGCCTGGAATGAGGAACACTAATCTTCCTGACTTTAAATCTGGCCTCAGACACTTAATTAAGTAGCTATGTGACTTTGGGGAAGTTACTTAACCTTGTTTGCCTCAGTTTATAAATATGTAAAATGAGTTGGAGAAGGAATGGCAAACTACTCTAGTATCTTTGACAAAAAATCTCAAATAGGGTCACAGAGTCAGACATGACTGCAATGACTGACTAATATCTTTAATTATTTTCTCTTCTCTTATTACTATCCCTAGCCTTTCTAAGACTATATCAAGTGAAAATGAGGAGTAGGCATTTTTTTAATCTGTTGAATTTATATGGGAAAGTTTTAGTGTATCTCCATTGCATATGATACATGCTTTTGATGTTAAATAGATATTTTTTAAAAGGTCCCGTTCTACTCATAGTTTTTACAGGTTTTATCATAAATTAGTATTGAATGTTGTCAAAGGCTTTTCTCACATTTCGTGTGATAATGTAGTTTTGCATGTTTTTATTTTTAATTTGATTATTTTGATAGTTTTCCTTTTAGTGAGCCATTCTCAAATCCCTAAAATAAATTAAATGTGATCCAGAAGAAGGATTTCTTGGGTAAATCACTATACTCTATTTGACAGGACTTTATTTAAAAATTCTGAACTGATATTCATTAATGATATTGGTCTGAAGTTCTACTTTTATGCTTTGATCCACTGGTTTAAGTATTTGGACTATATTTGGCCTTCTGTTAGTCTAGGTTATATATTTTTGAGGTGTTTCAATTTCTTTTGTGTTCTCAGTTTTACAGTATGTAAGTATATATAATAGGTTCTCATTATTCATTTTTTTTAGTTCTTCTGATTTTATTGTGATTTTACCTTATTTATTTGCTATTTTGTTCATTTCCTGCCAATTACATTGGCTAAAAGTTTATAAATGGTATTAGTCCCTTCAAAGAACCCCTTTTTTAGTTTTATTCTTCATTTTTGTATTTTTCTACTTGAATATCTTCTCTTTTGTTTTCATTTTGTTGATTTTCTAATTTTTAAAATTTATAATCAGTTAGTTAATTCTCTCTTTTTTCTATTTTTTAAATATATGTTTGTAGATATATGATTTCTAACTTCCCTGTGAGCTTCCCAGAAATTTTAATATTTTGTTTTTTTAATGATATGTTTTTTGATCCCCTTGTAATTTAGGATTTCATTGTTAAGTCTCCATTTCCATGTTTATCTTTTGTTTGGAGTACCTGAATTAATGGCTATTTTTATTGTAGTATGGTATTTATAAAGTATTTACTTACTATTTCTATCTTTTCTCTTTATTTGTAATATCTCCATCCCCAAATACATGGATAATTTTTTAAAAATTCTACATGGAATGAAAAAAATATATATATAAATATGTATATATGTGTGTGTGTGTGTTTTAGTAGTCCCTTTAGAAGACGTCATGTTCTTAACTCTAGTTTCACTTGCAATTTTTTCAGTTCCATATGTTTCCCTTCATCTTTCTGTTAGGCTTCCAAAACTAGAAGAGGGACACTGAAATCTGTTACTACTGTACTACTAGTGTTCCTTTATGAATTTTGGTTCCTGGGCATCTTAAACAACTAAATATAATATCAATATTGATTTGTTGTCTACAATTCCTTTCATAATAAAGTAGCTTCCTTATTTATCATTTTTTTAATGTTTTGAAAGTTTATTTTTGATTTGCCTGATAGCATGACTAGGCAGCTGAATGATATTGAGGTAGAGTATCAGGCTTGGAGGAAGGAAGACCAGAGTTCAAATATGTCCTCTGACACTGGCTATGTGACCCTGGTCAAGTCACTTAATCCTGTTTGCCTCAGTTTGCTCATCTATAAAATGAACTGGAGAAGAAAATGGCAAACCTCACCACTGTCTTCCAATAAAACTCTAAATGAAGTTATGAAGAGTCATAGACAACTGAAATGATTGAACACATTGCATCTTCTGGTTTTTTGGATTCATTTGATGTTCTCATTTTTATTCTGTGTATGACTTTTTAAATTTTTTTTATAGCAAGATATTGCAGGTTCTTATTTTCTTTTTCAAATTGCCATTCTTTTTAATTTTACTAAGTTTTAATACATTCACATTTAAAATTGGAGGTTTATATTTTCCTCTATTTATTAAGCTAATTTTTCCCAAATGAAGAAATAATTCACTCTTATACTAAATATCAAACAGCTATATCATGATATAGACACTCAAAGGAATATATTGTTTATTTACTTTACCTGGCTCTTGTTTTTTCACCCAGGACATGAATTCTTAGCTTTATTCTGGAACCCAACTTTGGGTCACTGAAGACCTAAAACAAGATAGAGAAAGAATTAAAAAATCCATTTCCCAATCACCTAACAAGAGATATAGCTTCTGGGTTATATGATTAGACAAGATGGAAGCTTAAGAATTTCTCTGATTCTCTCAACCCTTCAAAATAGGAATTATGAGCTGAAGATTTAAAAAAAATAGCTGTTTCCATGATTTAACATCCATGGAATCCAAAAAGAGTTGAAAAACAAAGCTAAGAACTAATATCTATACTGAGCTCAATTCAGTAGCCTTCCCTGTCACTTCACACTATCAGCAATAAGGCTGTATTAGGTGATCCACATTGACTTGCAACAAACTTAAAACCCAAACCCTAGTCTCCTTTCCCTTTTTCGGGAAAGGCTAAGCACATTTACTCAGGCTAGGAGAGATAGTCAGCATACTTCTGCAGTACTCTGGACTAGGGTTTCTTAATTTTTTTCCACTTGCAACTCCTTTTTGCCTGAGAATTTTACATATAGATATATGAAATAGGTACACAAATCAAACATCTACTAATAATAAATCATAAATTTATAACTCCCATATTCAGTTATAAGATCGCACATTTACTTATAAGACCCCATATAAAATCACAGGGGTCCTCAAACTTTTTAAATAGGGGGCCAGTTCACTGTCCCTCAGACTGCTGGAGGGCCAGACTATAGTAAAAACAAAAACTGTGTTTTGTTGGCCTTTAAATAAAGAAACTTCATAGCCCTGGATGAGGGGGATAATCATCCTCAGCTGCCACATCTGGCTCGCGGGCCGTAGTTTGAGGACCCCTGATCTAGAGTCTAAGAAAGTGGGCTCTAGACTACTGAAAGTAGAGACCACACAGCCAGAACAATAGCAGATAGCTTTCTGTGCTACAAAAGTTCTCTATGGGAGAGCTAGAAACAGAGGGAAAGTGGCAGGATGTTTCTGAACTAGAAACATTGTATCCTATCCCCCCTCTTCCCAGATCCTCAGAGACCTAAACTACAACAATCAACTTCCTAAAACCAAACATGACATGTCAGAGAGTGGAGGAACAGAGGGAACAGGATGGGACACCTCAACAGATCACAGTTTATATGTGGCAAGACTGTAGGTAGGGAGTAGAAGTTGGGGATGCACCATGTGCCACTCCACTAAGCTTGAGAGAAAGTACTCAGAACGCAGATGGAGTCAATTCTGTTCACCCAAAAGGCACTTAATGGCAGGAATTGAGGGTGGTGTAACATGAAGTGCCTAGTATGAGAGAAGGTTAAGCTGTTTTGAGATATGGCCCCTAAACAAAACAGTAAGTGAAAGATGTAGAAAATGATTGGTATCGAAAAATAAGGAAAGAAAAAAAACTGAAATAATCAAGCTCAGGAAGAAGAAAATTCAAAAGACCTTGAACATTAGCAGCTAAGTCAACAGGGAAATCACTAACAGCAAAAAATGTAGCTTCCAGATCTAGACAATGAGTT
The DNA here is from genome assembly GCF_016432865.1 of Antechinus flavipes. Taxonomy (NCBI): domain Eukaryota; kingdom Metazoa; phylum Chordata; class Mammalia; order Dasyuromorphia; family Dasyuridae; genus Antechinus; species Antechinus flavipes. Next base: position 587,899,884 of record NC_067399.1, on the reverse strand, counting down.
CAAATATCTATAAATATAGCAAAGGAAACAAAGGAAAATAATGAAATATTTGATGAACTTGAAGACCCTGTGGAATTTGAGAACATGACTAACACATGCTATTTCTGAGTGGTTCAAAAGAGAAATTATAATTATGAAAGGGTAATTTATGTCCTACACAGCATAAGTAATGGGTAGAAAAGGAAAATGGGAATCTGAGATAATAAGTCGCACCAAAAAAACAAAAGGAGAGAACAAAAGAATGCAGACATACAGAATGAAGAGCAATCAAAGAAGAGAGTAAAGCAATAACATTAAAAGAAAATAAGTTCACTATACAAGCAAAACATTTTGATCTTGAAGATAAGTTATTTAAGAGATAACCTAGGTGCCACAGATCTCCCAGAAAAATATAATAGGAAAAATGCTTTAAAACCATGGCAGGAAATAAGAGAACTATCCAGAACTTCTTAAAATAGTAAATGAAATACTAACTGAATGTATTCACAGATCACTTTCAGGAAAAAAACAAAAAACAAAAACCTAAGGCTGCAAATTCAATTCAGGGGCAGCTAGAGGTAATGCCTCTAATTTAAGCAGTTCTAGGGTAGAGGACTGGCTAAGGACTCAAGAGAATCTGAATTTAAATCTGTCCTAGATATTTGACATTTACTATCTGTGTGACCCTGCGCAAGTCCCTTACCCTGATTACCTCACCAAATAAATAAATAAATTCAGAAATATGTTCTGCATTTGATCAGAAGAAAAACCCTCAAATACAAAGGAAGGGAATTCAAATAATGTAAGACTATTCTGTACCCATCGGAAAACATAGAAGGGAATGGAGTATCTTCCAAAGATCAATGGAAACTAGAATGAGGTCCAGGTGACCTATTCTAAAAATTCTGAGCTTAACTCAAAATGAAAAAGATAGACATTCAAGTATAAAGAAAAATTTGAAATATTTTCAGAAAGAAAATTAGATTTTTAGAGAGACAAAGGGATTTTTGGCAGGTAAGGGGTAAACAAAAAGACAGTTCCAGGCTCAGCTATTTCTTCCCACATGATTTTTACCAACTGATAAAGTCATCTAGACAATACCCCAACTGATATTTTCTAGACCTATCTCAAGATTGCAAGTGGCACTTGGGATGGAGTACAGGGAAGGGAAAAGGGAAGAATCCTACCAAACTTAAAAGAGAAAAAAGGCTGTTTCCATAGTATGATAATTATTATTATAGATGGATTCCATTTTTTAAAAAAATAGATAATCATTTTAGTAGTTTTTAAGTGCTTCAGTTTTGCAAAGTTTCACATAAAATGACTTTGCTGTCCAATTATTTAGGACATCCCTGAAAAGGATATTAATTACTCAAAAAATAAAAATATTATGCTTCTAAATGCAAAGAGGTGATTAACAATCATCAAAAAATATAGTAAATACTACTATAGCTAAGAATGATGACTATATTTGGATATGGAAGAAAGGGAAGAGGAAGCACACAAATAATTTCTTCTTCTGAGGCAGTTCTTGAGGAGCCCTGGGAGCTAAGGGCCATCAGGTTGCCAAAGGAGGAGAAAATCAGGCAAAATCAGAAAAGTTAAATTTCCATGTTAATCAGTACCGCAATTAGGTCTGTGAGTGGCCTTAAGAGAATGAATAGAAAGAGTTCAAAGAAGCCTTATCTGAACCAATATAAAGTGAAATAAACAAAACTAAGAAAGAAAATAATAGCTAGCATTTATAAAGCATCTTAAGTAATTTATATATGCCATCTCTTTTCATTCTCACAATAACCCTGAGAGGTAGATGCTATGATTATTCCCATTTTTATAGATGATGAAACTGAGGCACAGAGAGGTTAAATGATTTAATCAGGGTCAGACAAGTAGGGATTTGAACTCATGTCTTCCTGACTCCAAATTCTTCATTCTATGCCATTTAGTAGCTCAATAACTACAACAATGTAAAGAAAAGGAAAACAAGGGGCAGCTAAGTGGCACAGTGGGTAGAGCACTAGCCCTGAAGTGAGGAGGACCTGAGTTCAATTTTGATCTCAGACATGTAACACTTTCTAGGTGTGTGATTCTGGACAAGTTATTTAACCTCAATTGCCTCAGCCAAAAAAAAAAAGGGAAAACAAGGACAAAAAAATGAAAGTAGATATAAATATAATTATATGTAAGTATAATTATATTTGTAATTAATATATAATTATATAAGTAATATATAAATAATTATATGATAAATATAATTATAGCAATTATAATGAACAATGTTGGTGTTGGAAAAGAGTTGTAAAAAAGGCATCTCTTGACTAAAGGAAGGATAAAAATTATCACAAAAGATAACATGAATAAATAATTATTATCATGTACAATTTTAAAAGTTTTTGCACAAACTATGCCAATGAAGACAAAATTAGAAAAGAAGTAGTAAGCCCTTTTGTAGTGGCAAAGAATTAGGAATTAAGGAAGTATTTAACCATGGCTATACAAATCATAATATATGAATGTAATGAAATACTATTGTGGTATAAGAAACAACAAAAAGGATAATTTCAGAAAAATGTAGAAATTCTTGGATGAGCTGATATAGAATGAAGAGATGATTTTTTTTTTTTTGCAATAATATTAAGACAAACAACACTGAAAGATTTAACTCTCTCCAATCAATGCAATGACCAGTCACAATTCCTGAGGACCAATAAAGAATCATACCACTATCTTCTTCCTGACAGAAAAGTATTGCATTCAAAATGCAGAATGAAACATACATTTTGGGGGCCTGGCCAAGGCAGAATTTGCTTTGCTTGACTGCATACAAGAGTTGTGTTTTTCTTTTCTTTTTTTTTTTTTCAATGAAGGGAACAAGAAGGAAAGAGAGAAAATAAATGCCTATTAATGAAAATATTTTTTAAAGAGGAAAGACATTTTCTTTTAGTATAAGCAGAAGATTATACATGAAGCATTGAATATACTATCAGTACGTTCATACAATCAGCCTCCAGTGATTTACTGGTTAGATTTTTTTAAATTGCTTTATTCCTTCCTTTTTTATTCTTTATTATAGGGGACTACTTTTGGGATAAAAGAAGAGAGAGATATTCAGAAATGAAAATAATATAAACCTAAAATGTATCTATACATTTTTTAAAGAAAATACTTATACTAATAGCAATGTTCTTTTAAAAAATCAAATTTTTGTTGTTAATGATATTTCTGTACATAGAATTTTTTCATAAAATGCTATTCTGCTTTGCTGTTACTTGCTGATTGTTTAATTGCTTCATAAATAAATACTTTACTGAACAGAGAGGATTTAAGAATATTTCTTGCTGCATTTGTTTTGTAGGTGGGTTTTTTTAATTAAAAAAATTTTTGATTCATTAAAACTGAAGAGGGTCTATTCTGTAGCCAGATTTTCCAGTTAGTATTTAAAGGTGATCTTAGAAGATACATTTGAGGGCTATCATTTACTATATTTATGTTCATAAAATTCCTTATAACAATTTTTCCCACCATCTATAGTCCAATGGGAATTCTTTAGGCATGATAAAGATTGCTTTTTCCTCTCTCTTTTATTTCTATAATGTTTGGATATCTGAATCATGGGGTCATCTTTACTATCAGAGATACAGACCTTAAAGGAATCACTCATCATTCCTCCCTGCTTACTAATTGAACATTGCTATTAGTATAATGATTATTATATCTTTTTTACTCAAACCAATCCATTTCATATAGCATTACTTCAAAGGTTTCAAGTGACTCCTTCTACTTATATCATGAAAGAATTAAGGGATACCTGAGTTAATCAAAATCCTGTCCAGTTCTAGTATTCTAAACAGGATAAGAGAACCTCAGAGAAATACTCTTGAGAAACAAACCAGATCTTGGGCAATTATTGTTGAAAAAGAACTGAGAAAATAGCGAGAAAGGATAAAATTGTCATAGAACATAGCTTATCACCTTGGGTTATAGCTGAATAAGAAAACTGGAAGAAAATATATCAGATCAATCCATGGAGATCTCAAGTAATGCTCTGAGTCATTTTTCTCTCTCTTATGAACAAAGACATTAAAGGAGTTTGCCAATAAAGGAACCCTTGAGGAAATAATTGGAAATTGTTAATACGGATCATTTCCTTATACTTTGGACCACAGGAATGCAAACAACTTTCTAACAAAGATACAGGTCTGGAAAGAACCAACAATAACTTAATTAAAATTCCATCCTCTCTATGGTTGTAGCTAACATCCAAACATTCCCTGTGGTGCTTGGGAATCTATAAAAGGAAGAGTGGCAGGGGGAGGGGGAACTGGCAAGGATCTTTAAGTATAGTGAGATTCCCCCTCTCTTCATTGGGCTGGAATTTTTGCCATTGTCTCAAACTAGATCCTTTCCTTAATACGTTCAAAGCAGATTAGTCTTAAGAATTCCATTAATATACTATTTTGAAGATGTACTTTTATTAAAGTATATATTTTGTAATTTCAAGTGTAACAAATACTTAAAAAATTTTATAATTGGTTCCATACAACCGGGACTATTTCAGTAGAGTTGATATGAATGGGAAAACTAATAAAGTTGTTTAATGTCAAGTCTGCTAAAATAATATTGACTTAATTAGGAGTTAGGAATTAGAAATAAATAACTGAAGCAAACCTGTTAAAAAATTTCTCAAAGAACACTGCACCAATAATGAGTTCAGTCTTTGCCACTCACAAGCTTTAAATTATTAGGGAAATCACTTCACTTAAGCCTCAGTTTGCAGATTCAGAATTCAAATATATTAAAAAACACATAGTAACCATTTACAATTCACTATATTCTTTCCAGGTGAGGGAAATACAAAGGCAAAAAATTCTCCTCGAATATCTTAATTGGGAAATTGCATGTCTACAAATAAGGCAACATAAAATATTAAGTAATTTCAAGAAGCAGGGGATAAACAACACTAAAAAGAGACATCAGAAAAGGCCTCATTATACTTGAACTGATCCTTGAAGGGACTAGGAAACTCAACAGAATTAAGGTGGAAGAAACATGAAGATAGAAGATGAAATGCCATATAAAGGGAAGAATGGGCCAATTTGGCACAAACAGCATATATGAGGGGGAAAGGTGTGAAATCAGTACAGTAAGATAGATTTAAATACTAAATAAGCTGGTTTGTAGTTTTTTTTTTTTTTAGAAGTAATTAGAAGCCATTAAAGTTTCTTGAACAAAAGAATGCCATAATCATATTTGATACTTTAGAAATATCAATTTGGCAGCTTGTGTGGAGGATAATTTGGAAAAAGGAAACTAGAAGCAAAGAGATCAATAAGATTTCAGCACAAAACTCGGAGGTCATGTGTTATGGGCCAGAACTCTGAACTTGAAACAAAGGATTCTTACAAAGTACTAAATCAGTGGAATCGATAGAGACAATAGTTACCTAATTTAGCATGGTGCTTAACAGTTCTCTAGTTCAGTATATGTACTTAGTAGTACTTACTATAGTTCTACAAGATTCACACCTTTGATATGCATATAAGCTCAGACAAACTCAGCCAGAATCAGAACAAGAGAAGACAGAGAAGTAGTGGAAGGCTCTCCTTCTCTTCTCCACTGAAACCAAGATCCGGAAGACCTCTAGAAAACTAGCCGAGCCCCAAGTGAAGGAGATAGGACTTTGAAGGAGACAATAAAGGATTTGGACTTTAACACCTGGCTGCATTTCTGGTGATTATTGAACTGAAATGAAGGCTGCCTTCAAAACCCCCAAAAAATTTCAACAAGAGAACATTACCTTTTAGAGAGAATATTACAATCATGTCACCTTTTATTAGACCAAGAATTCCTTCTACAAAATTCCAAACAGGAACAAAATTCCAAAAAAATCCAAACAGAATTCCAAAATTCTATGGTCATCTAGAATTCATTAAAGGAACTTCTAGTAAGGAGGAACCCACTACTTTCCAAGGCAGTTTTCCCCACTTTCTGACAATTCCAATTATTAGGAAAGTTTTTTTTTCCCTTTATATCAAAGTCTAAATTTGCCTCTGATACAACTTATTTCATTGGTCTTGATTTTGCTTCTAAACATTAGCACAACTTTAATCCATTCAAATATTTGAAAATCATTTTTCTCACTTCTAAGTCTCTTCTTTAGGATG